>NC_082645.1:74712602-75025936 GCF_028023285.1 Balaenoptera ricei
AAAGCAGAAAAATGGTTTCAGCCCAATGATAATTTTTAGCTCCTTCTGGAATTCCTGTCAGTGAGGGAAAGCTGGTACTCTTCAGTAGCAGAGCTAAATTGCTTGATATTATTGGTAAACCAATACTGCAGGTAAGTTGGTGGATGGTCAGGAATCAATAAATGAGAGCTTTGGTGGCTTTGCCAAATAGTGAGATGTGCTACAGCAAATGCAGATGAAAAGGATTTGCTAAATGTACATCACTGGTAGAAAATAGAACTTCTTTGAGGAATCCAGTAGCAATGAAGGCAAATAGGTTGTACAAAAAAGCAAGAAGTGGTTTGATGGCAAGTGAACCCCAGGTGAATAGACTAAAAGAGAAATAAAACAACTTGAGAAAAAAATGAAAAAGATCTTAAATTGATAAACACAATTTTATAACCTCCGGCCTTCTATGTATTTAAATATTAGAGTGTCTTGATATAACGTCTCATGTAAAGAGAAATTCTGGAAAATATAAAAGAAGCAGTGGGAATACTATGGGAAGAATTTCTGATAAAACATTTTAGAAAGGTGACATTTTGTGTCAATTCAAGAATTGAAATCACATTAAAACTTTTTGTATTATTTAGTCTTTGACTAGGTGTGTAGACACTGATTTTAAAAGAAACTCCTAGGATCTATAAAACTAAAACATCATTCAAAATCATGTAGTCTAATTTATGTTTGGCCTCACCCCATTTGGGGGTTATAGTGCATGATTATTGCCATCATAAATCAAATTTAAAATGTACTTGGTGAGAACGTGTGCTTAATTTTTTAGAAAATGTCAAGGTCTTTTTGCCTCAACAATGGCTCATGTAAGAGGAAATTTCTAACAACCTAGGAGAGATATGTTGTAATTGAGTCCAATATTGTGCAAGCTTTTCCAATAGGTATGTTGTGGATTCTCATCAATCCACAGCCAAGAATATGAGATGATGAGATGGTTATCAGTTGCCACCACTTCTAATTCCATGAGTCATCCAAAGTCATCACCTATGTTCAGAAACAAATGAAATACCCCACAAGCAATTAGCCTGATTTGAGAAACAGAGAAAACAGAGGAAATTGCTATTCTTTGAACAATTATCCTCAGAAAGCACCCACAGATGCTTCATAGTATATGTGTAAGTATGATGATATGATTTATACATCAATTTCACTTTAGCATTTTGTACACAAGATGTCATTAGTCCACAGTAAGTTGAAAATAATAATATGGATGTACTTGTAAGTTGTACACTTCTTTTCAAATGTTAGTTATTGTGTCTTAATAGCAATGCCCTACCTAAAGTTCCTTATTCCAGGACAGAGAGAGTTTTCTGATGACAGGGAACAAAATCATCCTTCTTTTTGCTTACAATCTAGAGTAAAACTGGCCCCATAACAAAATCAATTCCATTTCAACTTGAGCAAAAGTTGGCTTGGTAGGGCTTCCCTGGTGGCGCAGTGGTTGAGAATCTGCCTGCCAATGCAGGGGACACGGGTTCGAGCCCTGGTCTGGGAAGATCCCACATGCCGCGGAGCGGCTGGGCCCGTGAGCCACAACTACTGAGCCTGCGCGTCTGGAGCCTGTGCTCCGCAACAGGAGAGGCCGCGATAGTGAGAGGCCCGCGCACCGCGATGAAGAGTGGCCCCCACTTGCCGCAACTAGAGAAAGCCCTCGCACAGAAATGAAGACCCAACACAGCCAAAATAAATAAATTAAAAATATATATATATTAAATGTGCACTTACTGACTTAGAAAAATAGTCACAATTATTAAGAGAGGAGGCACACTTTAAAAAAACGACATGAATAGTATATTAAAAAAAAAAAAAAAGTTGGCTTGGTATATCTGGGGCTACAGTCCCTAGATTAAAGGTAACAAGGGACGTGTCTCTGTTATCACAGGCCAGGAGCCTCAAACATCATGTGAAAGCTAGAACCAAAACGATCTCTCCAGTGGGATCTGAAACCATGGAGCATACACCACAGTTTTGGTGGAGAGATGTACCGGAGCTTCTGTCTTCCTTTGGCGACCCAGTCTTCCAACAGTTTGCCACTGACCAAATCTACTCAGAAACCAAAGAAAGAGCATGAAGAAGGCAGGGGATTAGTTTGAAAGCAAACAGACAGTTGACAGCACAGATCCATCAAAGAGAGTTTTACTTCCTGTTAAACTGTCCCAGGCATCAGATTGCCTCTACCCGAAACTCTTTGTGACTTCTGAATCAGAGGATGTGTGGAATGCTGCTTTCTGACAGCCTGGCATCTGGTGTGCAGACTTGAATTGTCCCTCTTACTGGATAGCAGCTCCCTACTCAGAAAGGGTCTGTCCATGACTGACCCGATGACAGTTGTTTGTCTATCTCATTTGTTTGTCCTGTTTTAATCACTACCTACACAGATCATCAAACACAACTCACATTTGACCCAGGTCAATATAGAGAAGTAAGAATATTTTGATTAGGGGGTTAAACCTTGAAATTAATCACTAAGAATGTTGTGTTTTAAATTTAAAAAATTATGTATTTAATAATGCAATAAATTATCATCAGTTGGGGAGTCGTCATAACGTCATTACTCTTCAGAAACATGAATTATACCCACCACATAAACTAATCTATTTCTCCTAAAATCATTTAAACTCTAAGCAGTTAAGACTATAATTGGGTTATTTTAGCATAAACAACAGAATTAAAATAATGAAGCAGATGGTTTCTCAAGGACATTTTAGCTACAAGGATTTTTTGGGTCCTTGATTATCATCTGATTCAATCTCCAAAGGTGAGGAAATAGAAATTTTTTTGCCCCCTGTGAGGAGATAAGCTTGACTGTTTTCAATTAACATGTTTATTCTAGATAAACACAGGCACTCACCTATTCAAAATCCAGACTTTGATATCTACAGTGAAAGAAAATATAAAGGTTTTGAAGTAGTTGCACAATGTGATATTTTGGTCTAGATTATAATTATTCACAGAAATTTAAGATCGAATAAAAAGACGCTAACCTGACTTCTGTTCCTTTCCAAAGTAATTTTTTTTTTTTTTTTTTTTAGTGTATTTATGGCTGTGTTGGGTCTTCGTTTCTGTGCGAGGGCTTTCTCTAGTTGCCGCGAGCGGGGGCCACTCACTATCGCTGCCTCTCTAGTTGCGGAGCACAGGCTCCAGACGCGCAAGCTCAGTAATTGTGGCTCACGGGCCTAGCTGCTCCGCGGCACGTGGGATCTTCCCAGACCAGGGCTCGAACCCGTGTGCCCTGCATTGTCAGGCAGATTCTCAACCACTGTGCCACCAGGGAAGCCCTTCCAAAGTAATTTAATAACCAAATGCATTCTGTCTTGATTTCGCCATGAATAACAATTTGGATAGCTTCCATTTAGAGGGTCTATGATAGATTTCAGAATTCAGGATCCACTTATATTCTGCCAGGAACTGCCATGATGTAGTATGACTGGTAAACTATAAGGTGATGCTCCAGAGCCAGTTTTATATGTAAAGTGGCTTATGCAATTGCTTTGAAACTTATACAGTAAACTTTGAATTTTGTACTCACTTTGAATCTTTACTATGGTGTCTTTCTTACTGTCCCACTTTACATGCCTGTATTTAGGCTTTTATTTTACCAACCAACTTAGGTTTTAGGAACCACCTCATCACTTGTTGAATAAATTATTTTTTGTCTTCTGAGATTGTTTTAGGGAATTGAATAACAAATCTTTCCTTTGAACAACAAATTCTTTTTTCCCATAATTTTATAGTGAAGAAAAATATAAAGATTTTTCTTTTCTAATTACACTTTATCATTGTAAAATGTTGAAATAATATAAAAGTATGACAAATATAAAACAAAAGTTCTCCATAATTTGACCCTTGCCCTTTAAATCACCACCAGTGGTTTGGGAATATCTTCCCCCAAATCGTTTGCATATGCCAACACATACTAGTATACTGTTTTGTCTCATTATTAGATTTGATAATATTTTCTGGCTTGTTTCCACATTTCTTCATCTGTATACCTCATTCTTTTTAATGTATGCACAGTATTTAATTTTTTGAATTGACTACAGTATATTTAATCCATTATTGTGTATACATAGATTACTTCCTTTTATTTTTTTCAGTTCCAGACAGTGGCTCATGAACATCCTTATTTACTGGTTCAGATACTTCTAGGAGATATTTCTAAAATGAGAATTGTGCAAAAGCTATATTCAATTTATAATTTGGTAGATGCTGTTGACTTTTCCACTAAAAGTTTATATAAATTTATACTTTTACAATAGTGTTTAAAAGTGCGTAAACAATTTAACAAAAAGAAAAGTGCCTGAAAGTTTTAACAAACTTGGACTTTACTGCATTGTATTTATTTACCATTTGTTGCTTTTATTTTCTCTTCATACCCACAAAAGTGGAGGTAATTGCTCATTACTCAAATGTTCTGCAAATATAATTTACAGAACCTAAGGTGCCATTGATTTGAAGATGCACCATTATTTTATGCACTGCTTATAAAGAAAAAAAAATACAATTACACTGTTATATACCATAAGTTACAAGTTTCATCATGATCTGAACCATGTTAAAACATGGAAAAATATGTACCTCACAATCAATAAAACATTATAGTTTATCTTTTTGTGTCAACACACCAAAATTAAGCACATACATATACACATATACATATATAAACACACACAAAAAGCTGAGAGGGTATGTAATCAGTGGGAAAGATGATCACTGTAAAGATGGTTTTATGAGGTAGGGAGCTTAGAGTTTACAACTCTGCAAAATAGATTCTTTTGTGCTAAGCCTAGTCTATACTGCTGGGGATCCTCCAGAATCTACTTTTCCAGTATTTTATTTACTTCATGATGAGTTGGAAACAAAAATAGCAAAGAAATAGTAAAAGGAAATACGTTAGAATATTAATGGTGAGTGTCTCCGCATAATGCAAATATGGCTAATTTTTTTCTTCTACTTTTGTATTTTTTGCAAGTTGTCTTCAATTATAATGCTCAAATTATGTAATAATAAAATATATTATATAATAAATATTAGAGACATTATATAATAAAAATATTTTTAGGGGGATCCCAGTGTTATGGGGGTCACAAGGAAAGGCTAGAGATTAGAATCTATTTCTGATTAGGAATGAAGAATAAACCTGTCACCTGTAAATTTACTATTTACAGATAGTAAATTTGTACTACAGGGAAAGCATGTATCTCCATTCACTAGGTAGAACTGGTGTTAAATGGGTAGAAATTGACATACCATATAGAAAAGAGGGCAGGGAATGGGAAAACAAGCACTATAGAACTTATTTTTTCTGTGTGTACTGGGCCACTTAGCTGAGGTTGAAATGTAAAAGGTAAGCTGCCAGGGCACTTGAAACTGAAAGGTCATGGGGAAATAGACTGTCAGGAAACTTGCCCAGACAAGGAAGCCCCACAGATTAAAAAGGAGGAAGGGAAATTAGGTAGATATTTATTCGGTTGGATTTCCTTGCCTAGATACTGCCTATTCCATGGACAAAGTTCACAAAACTATTTTCATCCAGGGATTTTTCTAAATAAAGCCATAAAGGAAGAAAGCCATAGTAAAATCACAAATTATGAGACTCTTATGAGTAAACTTATACTAAGATAATTATACCTTATAATACATTAGAAAAACTTCATATCTGCAACATTGAAAACCCTATAAGATTTTAGTAAAAGGTGAAAAGTAATGCTTATTTAGTCCCTTTAGTCCCTGAAAGTCAGCTTTCAAGGAGGAATGAAATTTTAATAAGCAAAGGAGGTAGAGAGAATATAGGTGAAGGAAAGCACAGGTCCGAATATTCCTGGTTTGTTGAGGTACTTCGCAAACTCCAAGCTATCTGAAGAGTGGAGTGCATGGAGAGTATAGTGGGACACAAGGCTGGAAAAGCAGATTTAGACAAAATTAAGAAGGTCCTTGAATACTAATATATTTGGTTTTTATGATGTAGACATTAATAAATGACTGAACATATAGAAGGATGAAAGAGACAAATTCTGGTCAGTCTTTATGCGTGAAACAAACACAACCAGGCATGTGTCAGCTAAATCCAGTAGGAGACTTGCAATAGAGGAGAATATAAGATAACCCTAACTAAAGCAGTTACAGTGGGAATGGCTAAAATTAAGCACCAGAGTGAATGTGGGTAGTGAGACAGCTAGAGAGAAGGTAATTCTAATACCTCTAGACTGGTTGACTTAGAAGATGGAATATTTCTAATGTATTATGAAATATAATTAGAGTATAAAATATAGTCAATAGTTTCAAAATTTGTCATTTTATCATGGCTTTCTTTCAATGTGGCTTTACTTAGAAAATTCCCTGAATGAAGATGGAATTGTGAACTGTGCCTATGGATTAGCCAGCACCTAGGCAAACAAGTCCAAGACGTTAGATAGAAGATGGAACCCAGGTTTTGAGAAGACAGAAAATTTTAATTTTGACAATCCTTCAATGCAAGTACAACGTCATGACTCTGTCCTCCCTTCATCTATGCATGCCCCTATTTCTCAGGCATGCCTGTAAAAGACAAAACCACCCTCTTATTTATTATTATTAGACTCCCAGTCTGCATGACAAATCCTGTCACATAGGAGGCACTCAATTATTATTGAACTGAATCGAAATTTAGAAATATAACAGATCTGTACCTAAAGTCATAAGATAAAGTTGGAAACACAGGTTTGCAAGTCCTCTGATTAGAAATAAGACCCAAAGACACGAAACACGTATTGGTATTTTATAATTATGTTTGAATTTTACAAGTGCTTTATGTTACTTCAGGTAATCATAGTATTAAGTATATTAAATACAGACACTTCAAATCAAGGTTACATACTTTAGTTGTATTAAAAATTATTACTAATAAAGTACATACAAATGATACCCCTGATTATTTTATTTTTTCCTGCTTTAAACCTCTGTTGATACTAGATAATCACTGATACCACCATCGTGAAAAATTCAAATATTAATACCTTTGAGCTCTTATTTGTGCTAAACACTGGGTTAAGATAAGTCATTACAATCTTCCCCGAAATTTTATGAGCTATTACTCTTCACGTATAACAAATGAGGAACCTGAGGCTGAAAGCTGTGTAATTTTTTTCAAGGCCACAGAGAGAGTCTGCAATAGCAGAACTGGAATTTAAACATCTTTCTGCCCATAAAGCCAATGTTCTTAACCACTATGATACGTCTTCTGAAAACTAACTAGAAAATAAAAATAACTGAGCAAATATATTTTAATAATTATCAGGTAAAATGAAAGTTGTCACAACTTATCCTTTATGTTTCATTCTCAAAGTCTCTCTTCTTTGAAGCTCAGATTCAGTATGTCTTAGAAGCTTCTTACCCTCAGTTATATGAGTGGAGTTGGAATTTATCAAGTTTGAACAGGAGAAAGATACCTAATCAAAACAGGTCATCAAACAAGGAGGCTGAAAACAAGTTTTGGGAGAAACAGTGCTGAGCCAAACAGTATTCAGAGAGCTCAAACATTTGAAGGTGAGAATTATTGAGTTGGCATGTTCAACCTGGGCAGATTCTAGAAATAGACCAAAGTTCCAGGATTTTATGCCCTCTCTGATCATATTTGCACTGGCCAGTTGGATCCATTTAATAGCATTAAGATGTGATAGAAAACTAGAAACCTCATTCTGTTGTGTCCCTAGGAAAGATAAAGTTGGAATTTTCCTAAAATACACATTTTATATCAATGCTTCTCAAATTCATTCCTGCAAAGATTGTCCAGCATTCAAATAGAAAAAGGGCAAAGACTTACACGCAACATAGAGTAGCACAGGGTTTTCTAACCTATTCCTATCTCATTCCTAACATGTCCTATAGCAGTCCACACCAAAATCATATTATAGGGATTTTTCCTTTTTAGCAAAAAAAACATGTGCCATCAAATAAATCAATGAATTAGTATTATTAATTTATTAGTTTGTAGTTTGTATTGTATTCATTTGTGAATAAGTTTTGATTTATAGTTATGTAATGGTCACATGCCAAAGAAGTTTATTCCTACCATCTTACTTGTTCATATAAAATTAATGTCATTCAAAATAATTTGGTTTTCAAAATGGAGGTCTGTGAATTTTCTCTTTTAAAGGTATCCGTATTTTTTGAAACACTTCTCCGGAGGAATCTTATGACTGGGGCAAAAAATTTATCCTTGTTAAAACCAGAGGGCTTCCCTGGTGGCGCAGTGGTTGAGAATCTGCCTGCTAATGCAGGGGACACGGGTTCGAGCCCTGGTCTGGGAAGATCCCACATGCCACGGAACAACTGGGCCCGTGAGCCACAGCTGCTGAGCCTGCGCGTCTGGAGCCTGTGCTCCGCGGCAAGAGAGGCCACGATGGTGAAGAGGCCCGCGCACCGCGATGAAGAGTGGCCCCCACTTGCCGCGACTGGAGAAAGCCCTCGCACAGAAACGAAGACCCAACACAGCCAAAAATAAATATAAAAATAAATAAATAAATAAGACCTGGTGCAACCAAATAAATAAATAAATATTTAAAAAAAAAAAAAAAAAAAAAAACCAGAGATGGTCCAGGAAGAAAAGGATTAGCAAAAGTAGTCAGTGGTCACCTAGAGTGACTATATTCAGATGGCAGCACTCTTGGCAGAGATGAAGTGCTACATTTTTGTTTCTCACCAGCTCTCCTGCCAGGAAATAGTAGGTCTGATGAATCCTTACCACAAGTTGTTATTAATTTTTGTAAAGCCAGCTTGAAGGTACCTGATTCACCGTGCAGGAATATTTAGATTATGAGGGAAGTTTCTGTGCTTCTTGGTTTGAGAACATAGTATGAAAAACAGGATACTTCTCTAGGACTATGGAAGTGGGTTGTTGATGAGTGGGGTTTTCCAGAATTGTTGACACTGCTTAGTGATTGATTAAATGTGGTATACAGCTAAGTGTGTAACTCTTTAGTTGATGGAAGTTATTTTCTTTCCAAAAAATTTCCATGGTTGTAATATTCTCCTTTACGTAACCACATCTTCAACAAGAGGCCGAATAGGTGACAACATTCTCTTGCAAGTCTGTAAATTGACCATATCAGTAATGGTGTTTGGTGTCAATCAGGCAATTTCTGAGCATAACACCTCTTCCAGAAGGCTAATGATAACCAAAATAATTTTTTAAAAGATGTGTGTGTATGTGTGTGTGTGTGTGTGTGTGTGTGTGTGTGTGTTTCTTTTCTACCCATTTTTTTCACATATATATGGAATCCGGCCACTAGGTCATACAATGAACACAGTCAGGAGAGAGAGAGAGTTCCAAGTACCCAAATGGCCTTTAGAATACCATCCAATCATTCTCCCTTGACCTGGAGGCTGCCAGGAAGCCACATGGGACTAGGTCAGGTATATAGATGTTCATTTTCTTAAATAGCAAGTACCAGACTGGGTTGGCAATAGGCTTTTGAAGTCTACTCAAAGTTTTTTTTTTCCCAAAATATCATATAGCTGGTGTAGTTCCAAGGCAGCTATTAAGAGCTGATATACAGAAGCAAAGGAAGCTATGAACAGCAGAAGGATAATCCACTTTTTTCATGAATGAGTCAAGTCCACTCAGAAGGCCCAGTACCAATATGAACACTTGAAAACATTAGTTTTTCTTTGCTAGTTAGATGTTTATCAAAGAGATATATTGAGAGGAATATATTAACTCTATGCATATAAATATTAAAACTTTATTAATAGTATCCTATGGAAGGCATCACATATACCATATAAATATTAAAGAAATACCAAAAAACAATTACTAACATATGCATAAAATTCTGTGTAATCTTAAAATGAATATGGATGCATGAATGCAGATGTTCAGAAAGACTTGGTAAGTGTGATCAGCATTCTTCCAACCGTCATTTGTTCTTCCTGTTGTAACTGTGGATTACAAAATTAAGAAATAAAAAAAATATGAGTCTTCTATCCTGTGCCTAACAACAGTGGGATAAACACTAGGGGAGGGAAGTCTACAAAATATATAATCCATGGTCTCTTCCTTCAAAAAACTTGTAATCTAGTCAGTGAGGCAGAGCTGACACATCAAACAATATAAATATTAAATGAATCAAAATAAAAAGCCAGGGGGAAGAGAGAGGAAGAAGTCTTCCTTATGGTGGTAAAAAAGCAGCTTAGGGGCTTCCCTGGTGGCGCAGTGGTTGAGAATCTGCCTGCCAATGCAGGGAACACGGGTTCGAGCCCTGGTCTGGGAAGATCCCACATTACGCGGAGCAACTAGGCCCGTGAGCCACAACTACTGAGCCTGCGCGTCTGGAGCCTGTGCTCCGCAACAAGAGAGGCTGCGATAGTGAGAGTCCCGCGCACCGCGATGAACAATGGCCCCCGCTCGCCGCAACTAGAGAAAGCCCTTGCGCAGAAACGAAGACCCAACACAGCCAAAAATAAATTAATTAATTAAAAAAAAAAAAAAAGCAGCTTAGATACGATGAGGAAGGCCAGTGAGTTTTAGGTGGGAGAAAGCAGTGGATAACTTGTGTTTAATAATAATGAAGAGAGTGGATAATTTGTGTTTAATGACAATATCTATTCTGAATGGACAAAAAACTTTTTTATTTATAGGATAGTGAGACAAAATCTGGAATAGGTAGAGAGCTAACAGATAACAGACAAATTTAAGCCAAGTGGATGAGGCTAAATTAACACAGGGGAAAAAATGTATCCATTAAGTTAAAAATCTTTTCTATAAAGCAAGAGAAATATGTAAATTTGCTTGACTCTAATATAATGAATATATCTAAGTAGGCCAGTTATGTCAAAAAAGGTCATATCTTATACATGTTACATATATAGCTCTCTGATTCTCCATCTCTGTCTTTTATGTCTATACATATATACACATATACATAAAATGTTTTAGTTGACTTATGCCTGATATATGACTACATTAATAATATATGTAGTATATCTGAGTTACAGCTGACCTCTGTGATATCTATTTATTTATCCTCCTTATCTACCTATCTAATGTCTATAACATCTGGTTTGCCTGAGCTAGTATTAGTTCATGCTTATTTTTTTGGTATATCATGTTCTAACATATTGTGTTTTTAAAAAATTCAAATATGTTTTAAAATAAAACTATAATATTTATCCACCAAAATGACAAACACAATTTTCTGTCTATATGTATATATTTTAAATAAATAATTTTTTTTTTAGCATTCTCCTTTCATTTCTATTAGCATCCCAGTTTGGTTGACATATGATTGTTATAATCTAAACATGAAAGATTGATAGTCGAATGAAACAGGTTAGACTGAAAATGGAGAAGATGAGAATGGACATTTCATCAGAAAAAGCAATAGAATTTAATGACTGATTAGAACAGAAGTGATTAAAAGAGATTACCAAATACTCAAGCTGAAATAAATGGAAAAATGGTGGCAGAATTCTGAAAATTTGGAAAGCTGGAAATACTGAAAACTATAAAGAAAAATTTTACAAATAAAATTCTTTTGGTTTCAAAGCCCCATGATACTTCTGCATGCCAATATTCTCAATTTGTTTCTAGGAAACACATTTGAACTGTTTTAGTTTCCACATATGTGTTTAGTTCTATTGTGAATTCTCTTTTAAAGGTTAATTGTAATTTTTTTTACTGTATGTGTACTGAAGCACTTTTTTGAATAATTAGAGATTTTATAAGTGGCTGAAATACCACCTTTTCCTGCAAATGGGAACTTACAAAGAGTTGTTTTACAGATGAGAAACTAAGGCCTGGAAACTAAAGCTTGTATTGCTCTGAATTACATGGGTAATAATGATAAATCATACTCATGTAGCACTGAATAGGTTTATCAGGCACTGTCCTACGCGAGTTATGTATATTGACTGATTTCACCTCACAATAAAACCTATGAGGTAAGTACTATATTATTACCATCCTCATTCTGCAGTGGGAAAAAATAAGGTTCTGAGAGGTTAAGAATTATCTTAAGGTTGCACAGCTGGTAAGTGAAAGAAATGGGATCTGAGACCAAGTCTTCAGGCTCAGAGTCATTTCTCTTACCCACTATATTTTAGTGCCAATCCCAGCAGGAAAGTCAAGAAGAACCAGTTGTGACAGTCTTTCATTCTGAAGATCTTACACAGAACTGCATACATTTAGAGATACTGTGTTAGAATTATTTCTCTCCCACATGTACTGAGCACATATTTAACTCAGGAGGATGTAACTACGAGGAGATCCTCACAATTCAGGACCAAAAATCGAAATCAAATAATTTGCTCTCACTTCTGCACAGGGCCATGCTTAAAAAACATTTATAAAAACCTCTTTAAGGAAGGGCAAGTTTCAACATTTGAGGTCACCTATGTAGCCTATTAATATTGAAATATGGAAATGAAAGGAGAAAATTAAACCTCAGTTGTGCTTAATAAGCATTCAAATATCTTGAGTCAAGAGGGTTCACTGGGACTTCGCTGGTGGCACAGTGGTTAAGAATCCTCCTGCCAGTGCAGGGGACACGGGTTTGAGCCCTGGTCCGGGAAGATCCCACATGCCGTGGAGCAACTAAGCCTGTGCGCCACAACTACTGAGCCTGCGCTCTAGAGCCCGCGAGACACAACTACTGAGCCCGCATGCCTAGAGCCCGCGAGACACAACTACTGAGCCCGCATGCCTAGAGCCCGTGCTCCGCAACAAGAGAAGCCACCGCAATGAGAAGCCCGCGCACTGCAATGAAGAGTAGCCCCCGCTCACCGCAATTAGAGAAAAGCCCATGCACAGCAACAAAGACCCAATGCAGCCAAAAATAAAATAAATAAATTAAAAAAAAAAAAGAGGGTTCACTGGAAAAAATATATTCTCATGCTAATTTGCAATATTATGGTTGAGAATAAATAGCAATTAAAAAAAATTACCAAACCATTTTCCAGTAACATTGAACAAAATTTCTAAAATGTTTTTCTATTATCATCAGAAAGAGAAACATTAAAATTATATTTATAAATATTTCACTTAATAACAATAACACAATCTAGCTATATTTTTGGAATATTCAAATACCTAAGGATTATTTTTAATACAAAGAATTTTAAATGAATGCTATTCTATTTGTATTGTGGGGCATGTTCTTATTCCTGTACACTGCATCAAAACCTTAAAGGATTTACATCTTTTCAAAAGAACCTAATATCCACAGAGAACATTACACATTTGCTAAAACCTTGAACAAGTTTTTACATAAACATAGAACTGTATTTTCTTAAATTATTATAAAATGTATTTATATAATTGCAAGCAGTGACAGATGTAATACTTCACTGCTCTAATTATAAAATCTAAAGACCTGAAGGCATTTTGAATATACCAACTCCCGCTGAAATTTTGCATGCTCTTTATGACACTGCAAGTACTATTGGAACACTATTTGAATGCCTACAATTTGGGGAATTTAGTCACTGAAGCACTCATTCATTTTTGAAGACCTCACATTAAAAATAAACACTTTACAGAAAGAAATTTGTACTTCAGATTTCATTCATTAATTCTGATTCTTAGGCTGGGTTGAGGGAGATAAGGAACAGGGGGATGTGGACAGGGAAGACTGAAATGGAGAAGATTGAGTGAGGCATGTACAGAATTTAATTTTCCTTTCACATGACAGTGTTTCAAGTACTGAGAGTATATATAATGCTCTCTCTTAGATCTCACATCTCCTTACACTTTCCAGTCCTTCTAAGTCTCAGTCCAGTGACTTCTAAGGTATGGCATTCAGGGCTGAAGCAAGTCCACAGACATCATCAGGTCAATGTAAGACTATATTCCTCATTCTAGATAAATCACAGTCAACATTTGCAGTCCCTTAAATCCATCTGGGCAGAAGTTTTGCTTGCTTGTTTGTTTTTTGTAAAGAAAGATGCTCAAAGACATTCTGGTTCTGAACCCCATCCAATTCTGACACATGGCTGGGGCAGAGAACCTGTGCCCCAGACACTATGTCTCTTTTTACCCTAAGGCTGCAATTTTAATAGCCACAGAACTCTCAACACATGCCAACTTTACGTTTAACACTTACACGGACTGCTTCTAAGCAAAATCTCCAATTTCTGAATAAGCACTAGTGATTTTTTAAATTTAGAAAGAACCTTACATTCATCCCATTAACTTTCTACTTTTTAGGTTGTTTCTGTCTAGATATCTGTGGTGTCTGGTTATGTTTTCCAGTATTTTCACTATTTTCCCAGCTCTGCATTGTTGTGAGCATGTTTCCTATATGTTTGTTTAAATTTGACAAATATGATGACAGGACAGAGTCCAGAAAAGTGTTCTGCATACATCCAAAAGAAAATTCTCTCAGAAATGACATAGGCACACGGATGGTTAGTCACCGAATGCCTAATCTGTCCTGTGACTAACACCAGAGACCTTCTCCAATGCTATGCTCAATTTAACAGCACTTTAGGTTGCTTTTGACACACTGCTGCCATTACAATGATTTACAATTAGATACTGAGGTTGATAATTCCTAGCATTATTTTATAAGATAAATTTGGTGCAGAGTTAAATATCATGTAAAAGTTTTCATGGGATATGTAATCAAAAGCCTACTACAAAGCATACTTTAAAATAGATTAGGAAAATTATCACTTTTCTGGGACAAAAGGTCTTAAGCAATTTTGAATCTCAGTATTTCAACACACCTATTATTAAATAACAAAAGAAGTATAATTTTCTAAAAAGCATAGTTCTCATATACATTCTATTTCTATTGTAACCATGATAAAATTTTTCTGGCAGCAATTAAAATAAAAGAGAGTCTTACCGAAGAAGCTGGGAACCTTGGTAGGCTGGGGAGTCAAGGAGTCGTTATTCACAGCACCAAGCTGGGTTCTATAATCATCCACCTGGAAATCATTCACTGGAAAAAAATACAGCCAATTAAAATAGAAGACATTTTCACAAGCTCATAATTGTACACATAAAGCAAAGCACAGAAGTTGTGTTAAGAAAAGTAGATGTCTAGAAATTTTATTCACATTGGTATGTTAAATTAGTGAACAGTGAATCTTTATATATCTTTATATCTCTTATATATATAAGATATATATATCTTTATATATCTTTATATCTTTATATATATATCTTATACGATAATATTTCCACGAGTAACTTTGTCAAAGTTCTTTGTCAAAACAAAAAAGGTAACAATTAATGTTTAAGTCACTCCTTTAATTAATTTTAGGGTCAGATAAAACTGACTGATTTTAGGTGGTAGTTTCCAAAGAACCACGTGCTCTCAAATTGTTATAAGCCTAAGGGATTTCAGCAGTCCTACTCTTGTGCCTAAATTGTACTACAGTATTCTCAGAAAGGAAAATTAAATAATGTAACCTAAAGACAATTTCTATGGAAATAATTTCCACTATAAATTTCTTAATTCTCTGTTTCTTAAATAAACTAACATGGTGACTAATTTCTATCAGATTAAGAGTGACTACAGTGGATCTTCATTTGCATGGCTGCAACAAAATCTGGGTAAGCCTGAACATCCTCTAGGATGCCTTATTTTAAAAAGAATGCCTATAAAATGAAGTAAAAGGAGATGAGAAATGAACGTACATGTGTCCTCACAGGTGTCCTTGCATTCTTCCAGTGATTCAAAGTTGTTGAGATTGCCAAGGCACCCACCATACTTGAAGCGTTCACACTGCTTTGATTGATTGTTATAAAAATACCTAGTAATATAGCCTCGACAGATTCCAGCATCTTCTTCCAAAAAGCAGAAATCTGGCTTTTCTAGAAATTATAAAAATGTCAGAAAGCAATATTCCTTTTTGTGAATAACTTAATTATGTTAATTAAAAATATAAATGGTTAAGTTGAAGTTATTTAAGGAGTAAATATGAAAAGATAAAGATAAAAGGTAAAATATAACTTTATCCACAACTATACTATATCTACTGTGACATTTAGAATAAGGGAGTTACAACTGTTGTCATACATTGTGTCTATTGGAATTTCAAATTCTAAATTTCTCATAGTAAATTAGTAGGGCATTAACTATCAGCTCTTTCATGAACTGGGAGAATAAAAGATATTGGGTTTTTTTACCCTTGGTTTGGAAGTCCAAAATATTATGGCAAAAATTTGGTTTAATTATTTTTATTAAGCTTATGTGTATCAACATTTAGGAAAGATCTAAAAATATTTCTTATTTTTCAGGTGTGCAGTCTCATTTAAGTATACTTTGTTGCTTCATTAGAATGGTTTCAATTTTTAAAAAATGGAGAAGCTTTGAGGGGTATGGAAGCTTTCATGGCTATACTTAGAAGTTCCTGAATTCTTATGCTGAAATTAATATCTGTATTAGGTATGACATCCTCCACCACTGTGTCTCTTATTTTTCTTCCAGGCATTGGAATGACTCCAATAGTGCAGAGGCAGACAGGAAATACATGTTCAGGGATTGGAGAGGCTTTTGAAAAAGTCTAATACCCATTCTTTGATAGTGCTCCAAACCAGGCTAAACATAGCTGTCACAAAAGTTGTACCACTGTGATCTACATTACAAGCCTTGTTTACATGCATACTCTGTAAAGAAAAGCAATAAATTATTTTCAAAATTATGATGATTGCAAGATATATTGGGCTTGAATTTTTTAGGGCAAAGCTCCAATTTCCCCATTTTTTTTTCCCCTGCAACTATATATTACCATAGTGGCAAAAATGAACAGTAACATCATTTCACATCTTAAAGCATCTTGCATTTATCTCAGGGAAGCAATATTCATGAGTGTTTTATTATAAAAACAGTATGCATTTAATAATGTTAATGATTTCTGCAAGAGTAGAAAAACCAATCCCCTATGAAAAAATTGTTTTATTAAATAAAACATCCTATTTTAATATAGAGTAAAATATCTATTTTCTATGACTTCTCAAAGTACCAATTTGAAAGTTATTTTGTTCATTGTTTACTGCCTCTTGCTTCTTAAGGTGAATGTTACTATTATTCCCATGGTAACAATTTGTGGTTAAGTTTAATATATGGGACAAGGAAAAATCCTACTTCTTTATATTTTTATAATACACCTTATCTTTGATAAAGGAGGCAAGAATATACAATGGAGAAAAAACAGCCTCTTCAATAAGTGGTGCAGGGAAAACTGGACAGCTACATGTAAAAGAATGAAATTAGAACACTCCCTAAACACCACACACAAAAATAAACTTCAAATGGATTAAGGACCTAAATGTAAGGCCAGACACTATAAAACTCTTAGAGGAAAACATAGGCAGAACACTCTATGACATAAATCACAGCAAGATCCTTTTTGACCCACCTCCTAGAGAAATGGAAATAAAAACACAAATAAACAAATGGGACCTAATGAAACTTAAAAGCTTTTGCACAGCAAAGGAAACCATAAACAAGACCAAAAGACAACCCTCAGAATGGGAGAAAATATTTGCAAATGAAGCAACTGACAAAGGATTAATCTCTAAAATATATAAGCAGCTCATGCAGCTCATGCTCAGTATCAAAAAGCAAACAACCCAATGCAAAAATGGGTAGAAGACCTAAATAGACATTTCTCCAAAAAAGATATACAGATTGCCAACAAACACATGAAAGGAAGCTCAACATCACTAATCATTAGAGAAATGCAAATCAAAACTACTATGAGGTATCACCTCACACTGGTCAGAATGGCCATCATCAAAAAATCTAGAAACAATAAATGCTGGAGAGGGTGTGGAGAGAAGGGAACCCTCTTGCACTGTTGGTGGGAATGTAAATTGATACAGCCACTATGGAGAACAGTATGGAGGTTCCTTAAAAAACTAAAAATAGAACTACCATATGACCCAGCAATCCACTACTGGACATATACCCTGAGAAACCATAATTCAAAAAGAGTCATGTACAACAATGTTCACTGCAGCACTATTTACAATAGGCAGGACATGGAAGCAACCTAAGTGTCCATCAACAGATGAATTGGTAAAGGAGATGTGGCACATATATACGATGTAATATTACTCAGCCATAAAAAGGAAAGAGATTGAGTTATTTGTAGTGAGGTGGATGGACCTGGAGTCTGTCATACAGAGTGAAGTAAGTCAGAAAGAGAAAAACAAATACTGTATGCTAACACATATATATGGAATCTATAAAAAAAAAAAAATGGTTCTGAAGAACCTAGGGGCAGGACAGGAGTAAAGACACAGTCATAGAGAATGGACTTGAGGACACGGGGAGGGGGAAGGGTAACCTGGGACAAAGTGAGAGAGTGGCATGGACATATATACACTACCAAATGTAAAATAGATAGCTAGTGGGAAGCAGCTGCATAGCACAGGGAGATCAGCTCAGTGCTTTGTGACCACCTAGAGGGGTGGGATAGGGAGGGTGGGAGGGAGACGCAAGAGGGAGGAGATATGGGGATATATGTATATCTATAGCTGATTCACTTTGTGATACAGCAGAAACTAACACAACATTGTAAAGCAATTATACTCCAATAAAGATGTTAAAAAAAAAAAAGTTCAGGTGCACCCTGCCCCCCAGGCTTCTGACCAACAAGGCCATAAATCTGAGGTTCCACACACCCCTCTTTGGGTTTGATTAATTTGGCTCACGGAACTCCAGAAAAGTTTTCTTACTAGATCACCAGTTTATTACAAAAGGATATAATTCAGGAACAGCAAGGTGGAGGAGATGCACAGGGCAAGGTATGTGGGAAGGGGCGGAGCTTCCCTCTCCAGGCATCCACTCTTCCCGAATCTCCCCAAGTTCAACAACCCGGAAGTTCCCTGAACTCCGTCCTTTTGTGTTTTTATGGAGGCTTCATTACACAGTCATGAATAATTAAATCATTGGCCATTGGTGATTGAACGCAACCTCCAGCCCCTCTCCCCTCCCCCGAGGTGGTGGAGGGGGGCTGGGATTGAAAGTTCCAACCCTCTTATCAAGGGGTTGGCTCCCCTGGCAACCAGCACGGCCCCCCCCCCCAACTTAGGAGCTGTCCCGGAAGTCACATCATTAACATAACAAAAGACACCTTTAAGGCTCAAGTCAGGAAATTCCAAGGGTTTTTGGGGCTCTGTGCCAGGAACAACAGGAGGAAGACCAACTATATCTTTATTATAAATCACAATATCACAAATAGGAAACATTCAAACAACCCAACAGCAAAATAAGCAATGGATTTAAATAGGCAATTCATGAAGATGTTCAACTTCACTCAAAATTAAAAGGAATGCCTATTAGAACCACACCGAGGCCTAGGTGTCTAGGCCAAGAGAAATGAAATCACATGTGCACACAAAAACTTGAACCCTGGGCTTCCCTGGTGGCGCAGTGGTTGGGAGTCTGCCTGCCAATGCAGGGGACGCGGGTTCAAGCCCTGGTCTGGGAAGATCCCACGTGCCGCGGAGCAGCTAAGCCCGTGAGCCACAACTGCTGAGCCTGCGCGTCTGGAGCCTGTGCTCCGCAACAGGAGAGGCCGCGATAGTGAGAGGCCCGCGCACCGCGATGAAGAGTGGCCCCCGCTTGCCACAACTAGAGAAAGCCCTCGCACACAAACGAAGACCCAACACAGCCATAAATAAATAAATAAATAAATAAATAAATAAATAAATAAATAAATAAATAAATAAACAAACTTGAACCCTAATGTACCTAGCAACATTATTCCCAAATGCCAAAAGGTGGAAACAACCCAAATGTCTATCATCTGATAAATGGATAAACAAAATGTGGTCTATCCATATAATGGAATATTATCCTGTCATAAAAAGGAATGAAGTACTGAGATCTGCTACGACATGGATGAACCTTGACAACATTATGCTGAGTGAAATGAGTCAGACACAAAAATCCATATATTATCCATATATATCCATATATCCATATATTATATGATTTCATTTTTATGAAACATCCAGAATAGGCCAATCTATAGATGCAGAAAGTGGATTAATGGTTGCCTTGGGCTGGGGGAGCCAAAGGAAATGGGGCAGTGTCTGTTAGTGATTACAGAGGGTTTTTTTTTGGGGGGGGTGATAAAAATGTTCTAAAATTGATTATGCTGATGGTTGCACAACACAAAATATACTAAAATTATTAAATTGTGCACTTTAAATGGCTGAACTGTTTAGCATGTGAATTATATCTCAATAAAGCTGTTTTAAAAAAGTTTTAAAATATACTGTATTACAAGAGAAAGAAAAATACATTTGATCACTAATTTGATTTGTTTAGGTCTTAGTATGTATTTATGAAATTTTAAATCATATTAACAAATAATATAAGAATTCTATGTTTAACAAAAGGGGGTAGGTAAAAAATATTGCATACAAAGAAGAGAAAACAGTAACAAATTATTCTGAAAATATGATTAAGGAATTATACAACTGAAAGTTGCCATATTTATATGAGGCCCCATTCTAGGACATACATTTATTTTAGGAGTTGAAATTGCATACTTGTAAAATAATTCTGCTTAGGCCTAGAGTTTAAAATATCTACGGTCACAAATTAAGAAATTCATTCCCAATATTCCTCAGATAAATAAAGTTTTAACGTTCGTGTTGAATCTGCATACACAATCCTTGCTCTAAATTGATGCTCAGTTAAAACCCAGAATGCAGGCTTTAAGCTATATGCCAACTTCCACAAACCACATGATTTTCACCACTAACTTTTGTTTGAGGCTGCATACTTGGCAATTGTCTTAAACAAAACTTTCTCCCAACAGGGTTGTAAAGAATCCCCATTGTCTTTATAACTGTTCTGATGTGATGTTAGGAAGCATATCACAAAGTTGACTTCAAATCAATATGCTTAAAGGCCTTCCTTATGGATTGGTTTTAGCATCTGAACATTTTTTACACATATGAATAGTATCCATAGCTTTATTCTCTAACTTTCATATATAATATCAAATAATGTTTCAATTCTGAATCATTAAATATAAATTAAGTAGCATAATTTTCCAGTAAATTTCCCCTGCATATAATTTCTTCCTAAATCTACATTTTTGAAAAAAATATACTAATGTTTAAATGTTGAAGATACCATCTTTTACTTGATGGACAAAAAAACCCCTGTTTATAAATATGCTGTATTCTTTGATGTTACAGATAAGAAGAATTTCATTTAATTGAAGTATTGAACACTTTTGTAAAAATTAATTCAATATTTATAGAAAGTTATTTTAAAACTTGTAAATAAATACATTTACTTATGTTGTTTGTACAAACTTTGCTGAATTTATTTTATAAATTTTGATTGAAATTCTGGACAGTAGATTGTCTTAAGCTTATCAGTAAGTTATAGAATTTTTCAGCTCTTTCCCACACAATTAAATCAAAGTTAGTAAAACTAAAATTCACTTTGAATTATGTAGCTTTTTCATGTCCTGAGTTAAATAATTTGATCTTTTTGTTCAATATTTTCTCATTTAAATGTAAATGCTGTGAATGGTAATTGAGCAAAGTCAGCTTCTAGACCTTTATTAAAAGGAGCATGTCTTTCTTCATCTCTTGTAACATTTTTCTTGTACTGATATAATATATTCACCAAAAAGTAATTATTTTTAGTTAAAAACTATAAATAATTTAAATCACAAAATCAAAAATATGCAAATGCTACATAATGTTGACAAAAGCAATTATTTATTGTTAAATATCTCCACTTATTTTTGCATACAGACTGTTGACAACTCAAAGGCATATATACATTCAGGGTAATACTGGATGAAACTTGCTAAAGCCACATAATGCTGAGATTATGAAAGGATTAGAGATCTGAGAACTAAAGTAAGAACAGCAACATCTAAATCGCTATTTGGGGGATGTTAAAATAGCATGTGCATGGCTGTGGATTGTCACTGATCTAATACCAGATATCACACTGTGTTAGAATGAGTAAACACAGTGTTTGAAGTCTTCCTTTACCAAATATCATGTATGTTATTTCTACTTTTTCCTTATATCCACTGAAACAAAACACCATTTCAAAGATAACATGGATTTATGATGAATCTCATAGCAGGGAAAGCTAAGAATTGAATTGCCAAGTGCCTTATGTAAATGCTACTAAGGAGCATACAAATGAACATTCACCTTTTTGCAATGTTGTCTTTGTCCTTCTAGTTTTCTTTGGATAATCTGCAAGAAAAACAGTGTATATGTATCAATTACCACAATTTATAATATAATGTTATGACTTTCAATTTAACAAACTAGGGTGATATGTTTATTACTATTAAAGTTATTCTTATACAGAATGTCAATAAATAAATTTCTTATTTTCTCTAAAGATTAAATTAAATTATTACAGTATAACCATGAAGTCACCTACATTTTAAGATAATAATGTCTCAAAAACTATTTTAAAACTTTCTAACACATTTACAAAAATAATAATTCATGGTGAACTAAGTTTGCTATTCAAAATATCTATGATTAAAATAGTTATTTATTAAAATAATGTGAAATGTGAAAGTAATTCAAACAGCCTATTTTGCCTATAAAAACAGATCATTTCTGTAGAGGAATGGGAGTAGGGGTGAAAGGAACCAGAATTACCTCCTTCCTCCATTCCTTCTTCTGCTTCATTATCTTAATCCAATTACAAATGTCATTATTATTTCCAATTACAGAGGAGAAATGAAGCAAATGGTATCTGTGATGTATTTTTTGGTTTAATCTCATAGAATTATTGGAATTACTCCACTTAAGAACTAGAATGCTACTTGTCTTTGACCCATGGTATTTCAAGTATGGATTCTAAATTCTAATTTAAAAGATAATGAAATTCAAATTGATATATTATGTAAAATTTTGATTTGTTTACGTAAACATTAGGAAAACTAAGTGATATTTGATTTGTTGTATAATCATTTGTTTTACAGAAAAAAGCTTTGTTCAAGGCAGCTTATTGTTAGTTGTATGGCCAGAGAGACATAAAGGGAGGGAGAGAGAGAGAGGCAAGAGAGAGAATATGAGTACGAGTTGGCTTAAATGCCCCTTTCACCCAGTGATCAATCAGGTTATTCTTTGGAGAGTAAAATGTCTATGAATGATAAGGTGATGTGGTTCATCTCCCTTTTGAACTTTACTATGTTTTATTCAACAGTCTTTTTAAAAAGATGTATGTGTGTGTATGTGTGGAATTCTAATTGTATTTTAAATGTTAAGAAAACCTGATTTTTTTTTATTGTAAATAACCAACCCCCATTAATGTTTTTAGATGGTGGATTGTCATAATAAGCTTACATTAAAATATTTTAATGTACAATTATTATGTTACATTTTTAATTTATGAAGGCAGGGAAAGAATATATACATATAAACAGTATATAAGACTAGAGTGCTGAGTAATCATTTTTGCTCTGTTTTACCTACTGACAATAGCCACAGAACAGGAACCTAGAGATGCTTGATTTCAATATTCATGCAATATTAAAAGAGAGAACTTGTTCCTTTCTGGTTTCATCCCAAATCAGAGTAGTTCACCTGGTATACATGCAAACTAACTCAAATAATGTATTTTAGCACATTCGAATTTTAGATGTATTTAAATTACCAATGATTATCTTTGAGGATTCTGAAAATAACAATCATGGATACCCTATTTAATTTATTTTTATGCCAATTACAGTCTGAAAAGATAGATAAGGTTTACAGCAAATTATCCAAGTTATCATATTTTCCTAGATTTATGCAGAACATAACACTTACTAATGATGTCTTAAGGAATAATGAGAGTATGTTTTACTAATTCTTATTTTAGTAATTCCTTGAACTCCAATGTATATGAATTCACATTTTAATATTTCATTATGAATATTAAAATTAATATCAAAATTAATTCATAATTACCTGATACATTTAAACAATTGTAAAAAAAATTTTTTTTTTGCCCTATTCTTTCTTCATCTTTTTGTTTTCTGTTGGGAAAGGGGAGGGTAAAATCTGAACGCTAACTTTTATATTTCATATTTGTTGAAGTCAGCCTAGAAAATTTTCCAAGTAGATGGGAAAAGACTCTATGGACAGAATATTCTTGTTACTAGCTAAGTCTTCACTATTCCAAACAAATAAAACACAAAATAAACTTAAAAATAAAGAGAATGGAAAAAGTATTTACATGCTCTTTAATTCCCTGTGGAGAAAATTCCCATGTAAATCCCCATGAAAAGCCGCAAGTCACAGTTAGCCCAACCAATAAAATAGTAATTAATATAAACAGCATACCTACTAGAGCCTTTAAAAGTCGCTGTAGAGGCTGACTAGCTAAAAAGCTAAGTGGGAATTTGATCTCTTTCATCTAATTCTTTAATTCCCACACTACATACACCTATTTTTTCAAAAAATAATAATCAAATACAATGTCGTTCTTGTTTAGGCTATGGGAAAAAAGCAACTAAACCAAAAGACAGACATTTTGAAAGCCATGTGTTTAGAAACCATTTTACAAACTATATTTTAATTTTTTCTACCTTATTAACTTTGTTACCATGTCTCTATTATTACATAGGTGAATACATCATGCAAGATTATACATATTTGGAAACAACTGATAAAACAGCTTTACATGCAAAAGGACAGCTGAGCATACATGTCAAACTAAACACATCCTTAGTTCCTATTCTCTGAAATATCTGGCTTGACTTTATTCTCAGGTATGGTAATTTACAAGCCATAGTTCTCGAAGGTCTCCAAAATAAAACAAAATTTCAGCTCCCAAGGCTTAATATATAAGATATACATCATATTTCTCCTTTCACTTCTGTCAGTTTTTTCTTTGAAAATTTTCCAGTTCTGTAATTGAGGCATACACATAGACATTGAGGATTATTATGGCTTTTTGATTAATTGGCCCTCATTCCTATAATGTATCTTTCCTTTCTCCTGCCGATATTCCTTGTCCTATAGTCTACTTTTACTAATCATTCTTCTGATCTGTGCTTGCATGGTATATCTTTTTTCATCTTTTCACTTTTAACCTCTCTGTGTCTGTATTTTTAAAACGTCTTTCCTGCAGACAACATGTACTTAGTTCGTGATTTTTTTATATTGTCTACTATATACCTTTTAATTGGAGTGATTATACCATTAAAATTTAATGTAATTTTAATATGCATCTTTAATTCATGACAATTTGGCTTCAAGTAATTTATACCACTTTCATCTGTAGTATCAGAACCTTACAACAGTAATCTCATCTGTTCCCCCCTCCTTTCCTGTGTGCTTTACTTTTAAATCCTTTACTATTACAGTGCAAGTCTGCTAGCAATACATTTTCTCAGATATTGTTAATCTGAAAAAGTGTTTATCTCCATTATAAGGTAGTTTTAATAGATCTAGATTACTAATTGGCAATTTATTTTTTCCTTTAGCCCTTTAAAGAAGATGTTCCATTTTCTTCTCTTGTGAATTGTTTCTTTATGGGAACTTGGGGATTCTTTTGCTCTTCATTTCCTCATGTATCATTTTCCTCATTTTTTTCGATTTACTTTTTATCCACAATTTTCAGCAATTTGATTATTATATTCATTTGTGTGGACTTCTTTTTCTTTGTATTTATTCTTTTTTTTTTTTTTGATTTTGTCAATGTTCTTGGTTCTACGAGTTACAGTTTTCATCAAATGTGGATAATTCTTTGCCATTTTTTTGTTCACATATCTTCTGCCCCAACCGCCAGGACTCCAGTTACACATTTTGATAGACTTCTTGATTTCCTGTCATGGGTTATTGGGCTATATTCTTTTTTGTTTGCTTGTTTAGCCTTTTTTTATCCTCACTGTCCTTCATCTTGAACAGTTACTATTGCTCTGTCTTTAAGTTTACTGACCTTTTCTTCTGTAATGTCTAATCTGCTTTAAGTACATCTGGAAAATTTCTTATTTTATATACTGAATTTTTCAGGTTTAGAAGTTCCATTTAGTTCTCTTTTATATATTCCATTTTCTCCTTATTATGTTCATGTTTTCTTTAAATCCTTTACCATATTTATAATAGCTATTTTAAAGTCCTTGTCTACTAATTTCATCACCTCCGTCATTTCTCTGTTTGAATTGAGCACTTTTTTCCTAATTATGGATCACAGTTTGCTGCTTCTTCCAACGTTTAGTATTCTGGGCAGGGGGGATTATAGATATTTTTGAATATTATGCTGTTGGCTGCTGGATTTTATTGTCTTCCGTTAAAGAATGTTTTACCATCTTCCATTAGAGAAGTGCCTTCTGGCAAGTAGTTAAGTTACTTGTGGATCATCTGGAACTTTTAAGGCTTGGTTTAAGCTTCACTATGGCAAGGTTAAAGTAGCTTTTACTCTAGGTCTAATTTAGTCCTAGTACTAAATTAAATGTTAAAATTTCTCCTAGTCATGTGGGAGCTCTGGGAATTGTTTCACTTACAAATCCCTGTAATTACTTTCTCAAACTCATGGGATTTCACCAAGTGCATGCAGTTTTATTATTCAGTGACAAACTCAAAGGGACCCTTATCCAGATTTTTTAGCTTTTTCTCTACATATGTCCATTCTCTCTCATGTATTGTCCCTCAAAACCCAGCCACCTCAGTCTACCAGTCTCCAATCTCCACATCCTCCACCATGGAGACCACCATGCTGCGCTGGTATCTCCCTCCTTTAACTGTGGTCTGAAGTGCCTTCATGCAGATTGCTGGGGAGACTGGAGGGTTCACCTCACGTGTTTCCCATCTCTCAGAGATCACAATCCTACACTGCCTTTTTGATCAATGTCTGTAAACAGCTGATTCATATATTTTGCCCAGTTTTCTAGTTATTTACATTAGGAGAGAAAGTTCAGCTCCAGTTACTCCATCATAGATGAAGACGGAATTTTCTCCTTAGGTGATTTTTTAAAAGCTTAGTAATTCTTCTATGTCAGCTATATCCTTAACAGTAGCTTACTATATAAAACATTCAGATATTTAAACAGTAATATCAATGACTTTTGAAGAGATAATGAGGAGATGGGGGCAAAAGACATATAGTTATGGTAGGCAGGAATGATGTTTGAGAAAACATTATAGCAGGACATTCACTGAAGAACAAAATCATTATATTTGATTAATTTCTGAAGAAAAGGGTAACTTTTCACAATGGTTAAATAAAAGATTTGTAAATTATAAAAACTAAATAAATAGATATGTATTTCAGGAAAGAGGCCAGTTGATGAAACTAAGTAGGCTGCTACATGAAAAAGTGAGGATTACAAAGAATGAGGCAACCAGGCCTCTAGCCAAGGTGCTGAACCTGAGTGATACTCAATACAAAAGGATACTTGGCCCAGTATGGAATAGAGCAGGGTATAGAAATCTGTGATGAATGGAAAATGACCAGGCAATCACAAAAACCAAAGGTACTACAGAGAACCACTGAACTGCCTAATCTGTGTTAGTAACATTTCTAGCACATCTATGGAGAGGAAAGAGGGAAATAAGTGCTCTGAGATAAAGAAATTCATTCACATCAATTCTTTTCTGCCAGCTCTGGAGAAACAACAGTCACAGAGGAGAAAAGCTCTCTGTTTTTACCACACTGAGATTTTCCCATAGGCCAAGAGCATCATGATGCCAAGGTTGTTTTGTAAAAGCTGCTTAGGAAAGCATTATCAGAGTGAAAATGCAGACCTTCCTGCTTTGCAAAAAACAAGACACCAGTGTTAACTAAAGATACCATCGTTATGGCCCTACAGTTTAATTCAACTGTCTCTAAGAACATGCAGTGGAGAAATTTGGGACTAGATACTGCAGAAATAAAGACAACTCAGGATTTTCTATCTCTCAAGTAGCTCTCAATTCAGAAGAATAAAACTGAGATTAAAAACATTCAAAATTTTGACCAGTAATTGTTTGGAATTTATCTCGGTCTAAAGAGAGAAAACCACATGAAACATTGTAATTTGTAGAATTTGCAAAAAAAAAAAAAAAAAAAAGTTGTTTTAACATGATTAAAAGAATAAAAGTGTTCAATAAAGTTTAATAGTAGAATGTGATGTGCTTTTAAACCTTATAACTTAGTAAAACTATGAAAAGTTGGGTTCAGTGAGGTCTTCATAGGTCATCAGGGATGATATTTTCTACATTATTCCAAGGCTCCAAAGAGAAGGATTTAACTTTCATACATATATTTCTATACTTTTCTAATTAGTAGCTGTTGAAAACCTCAAATTGGATTAATTCATTATCTTGACAGGGAAACAACTATGAGATCATTGTATTGGTAAAGGAAAGTCTAAGTCACTGTGAATAACAATTTATTTCCTGTGAACTCATAGCTACCCAAGGAGGCTGAATTACACTTAATTTGCTGCAGATATAAAACCTGTTGTGCAAACTTAAGGGTTTTCTTTCCTCTTTATTATGGATAAGAGTATAGGACAATAAGCTTAATGTATTTTATAATGACTGATACAAAAAAATGAAAAACAGTAGTTGAACATTAAAGCTAAAAAAAAAAATTCCTTGGAATGTTAAAATAGTTTTAACTTTTTTTCTAAAATTATCAAATCTATGATTAGATCTAATAACTCTAAAGGTTTCTGGGTGATAAGTGTCTCCAGAAACCTACCTCTTGTACATTTTTCTTTGCACTCTTCCAGACTTTCAAATCGATTCTGATTTCCTTCACATCCCCCATATATAAATTCTTCACATTGCTGAGTGTGAATATTGAAAAAAAATCTCTTTATCATTGCTTTGCATGGGCCATCATCTGCTTTCAATGCACAAAATGAATGTACAAGTTTCAATGGTGGCAACTCAGCATCTACAAGGTAAAAATAAAAGAATAACATTCCTTTTCATTTCATTTTTAATACATCTTAATTTTAAGGAGAAGTGCAACAATAATAAAACAGGCTGACATAAGAAACTATGAAAAGTTATCAAAAAGTTAGATAAAATATATAAACTCACCAAATGAGACAGGTCTTACCAACTTTATTAAACTTTAATAGTTGATTATTAACCAAGTTTTAAGGAAAAATATCAAATATTTTTTCTAGACTCTTGTTACATATGTTGCTTAAACTCATACCAGTTGACCAATATGGAATTGAGTAGTAGTTATAAGGTAACTGATGTGTTGACATTACAAATAAGTAGAGATGTCTCCCTAATCCACAGCTGTGTCATTTTATACATATAAAACAACTCTTTAAAAGCAACAATATCAGGGCTGGTACATGACTCCAATCCTCATGAAAAAAAAGCAACAGAATATTTATATTCATACATGTATGTATATATCATACTACATTAAACCATTCCCTAGTTATGAAAATTTAGGTGTTAAATATTATAAATTACAAATAATTAATTTTCTTAAACTATACACACAAGTACTTCTTTTCTCTAGAAATTGATAATATATAATAACATTTTAGAGTATTGTATATATCTGTATATAAACAAAAACTGACATAAAAAAATATATTTTCCCTTCATCACTGAAGTTACAACTGTCAATTTGAATTCAAAAATAAGCGAAAGCATTTTCTGAGTAGTACATTTATGCATGATTGTGAATGCTATTTATATTCCTTTCTTTACTTAAAGATTGATAATTCTATACATGACATTCTAAGTTGTTAAAAAGTTGTGAGAAGTTAGAAAGCTTCAAGGACCCTAAGTGGTGCACCTGACTGAGAGATGGCCCACGATGTGTCACTGAATTAGCACTTTATGTTTTATCTGCTCTAGATACATTTTTGTAGGGCTGACAAAAATTTGACCTATCAGTTCTATAAATATCCTATCTTAGGAGCAGATCTTAGAATCTCAGAAGTCACATAAATAATTTTGAGAAATGAGCTGGAATAAAAACTCTGACATTTTCAAATCTTATGGCTATATACCATGATTTCAGAAATTCCTATAGCACTTCTCATACAATATGATGGTCTTGATTCCCAAGTTAATGTTACTTTAGAACTCTACAGACACCAAGTCATTGAAGCAGTGCTTCAGACAGGCACCTTTAATATAGACCACTTGTAGAACACAGACAGCTTTACCTGAGTTGCCAAATACTGTATACTTAGGGAAACTATGTCTTATAAATCAATAATTTATATCAGATTCTTTCTCATTGATTATTCCCACATTTTTGACTTTTCATATATTTGATATTCCTTACCATCATGCCAAATCTTTTATTTTACATTTTCTGTATTAAGGATATACCATCCTATTTTCAACCTGCTATTTAGTAATGGTGCCACCAGGTGGTGGCAGTGCACCACAAACAAAGGATATTACACCATAGTTGTAGCAGTTGTCCTGGTAGTAACAGCTAACGTTTACTGAGTACTGTGCTCCAGACATTTCGCAATTATATTATTTAACGATCACAACAACCTTCTGAATTAGGCATTATTATCTCCACTTTACAGATTATAAAGGAGCACTGCAAAAATCAATTGTTCAGTTCACATCATAAGTGATGGCTTCAGAATTGACCCTCAGATAGTTTTATACCAGATACTGCTCACCTTCTTAATAACTGAGTGATATTGTCACAGATCTGTGTGACTGAGATTCCTTAATTGGCATTTAAGTCAAGCACATAGATTTAATTTTACAATTTCCACTCAATAAATTTTTCTAAACTTCACTTTATAAAAATTACAAATGGTTTCAGTGATGAAAGCAGGTAATGATTTTATAGCAATTTCCTAAAGAAAACACTAAGAATTAACTTTGAGTAATGTATTTTACTAATTATTATCTAGTTACTCATTTTTACCATACATATTTTATTGTATTTCTTACATGAATCCTATATTAGAATATTCTTTTGTGCAGTGAGCTTGCAACCTCGCACTTGAGCAAGCTCAAGTTTTGGGGGAGTGATCAGGTGGCCCCTTTGGACACACAGCCATGCCATGCCACTTAAAAGGGATGAAAGTTTGTCTTGTTTTCATTTTTTAATTTAGATAAACCTTTTCAAAAGTTAACAATCGTGTGTTGGTCATGTGTGTCAGGCACTGTGCTGTCATGGCAGATATGATAGTAAATTAGGTGGCAGTAACCACCCCCCCGCTTCATGGAGCATGCTGACACTAAAGACAGTTATATAAATATTCAAGAAGTTCAGGATGCTGTGTAAGTGTATAATAAGATACTTAAGCTTTTCTGAGTGGATCAGGGGTCACTTTCCTGAGACCTGAAGAAAGCGTTGACTGTGACAAGGATCTACCTAAGGCCATAAAACTGGAAAAAACATACAAGACAATGTAACAGGACGTTAATCTGATGTAGTGAGATAAACAGAATTATGGTTTATATGTAATTATTTTCATAATTAATTTCTTATATTGGGTTGGCCAAAAAGTTCGGGGTTTTCCATCACATCTTACGGAACTTTCTGGCCAGCCCAATATTTTATGTCTCACAGTCTGAGAATTAAAATCTCAGTCTTCCCTCCCCCTGTCCTGGGATGTTGAATGGAAGGCTTATGATAATATTTGGGGATGTGTCATATCCTTGACTATTAGAATCCTCATTCTCCTGGAATTTGTTTGGGAACCTAGAGCTTTAAGGTTAACCTACTATCTAGGAGTCTACATGCTACTTGACTCTCTAACTAAAATACTTGATTTCTCTGGAAAGGAAGAGCACAGACATGTACTCTGCCTCCTCTGTGCTAGGAAATATGCCAGATGCTTTTATGCAGTTTATATAACAACCATTTAAATGTAGTTATTTAGATCACTTACTTATAGATTAGGATACTGGGAGTCAGAGAGTTTACATAAACTCATCTAATTTTGCAAAGCTGCTATATGGCAAACTACACATGCATACTTAGGTCTGTCTGATTCTAAATGTTATGAAACATACTTGCCTTTCTCTGAATGCTCCCTGCTAATCTCGTCTCTCCCAGTCTAAAGGAATTTAAAAAAAAAAAAAAAAAAACCTTATCACCACTATTTTTTAATCATTTTTATCTTATCAAAAAGTTTCTCTATTTCATCCTCCCTGCTGGTTGAACTAATTTTAAAAAGTCTACTATTGACTTGTGAGGGAAGCCATAAAATCTTGTAATGTTTTTCAATAAAATGCTAGTACAGTATTTCAATGAAATGGCATACATCTATAAAATGATGGCATAACCTTGGCATATTGTGATAGATGGTATCTCCAAAATTGAATCGATACAGACACAGGATCATGCTATCACAAGATTAATTAAAAACAAAACAAAAGAAAACCAAAACTGCATAAGACTGTGCAGCCAGTCAGCTAAGTGGTCTTCAAATCTAGCTTTAAGATCAAAATTTTTCCTTATCCAGGTGGGTTTGGTCTGGATTTACCCAGAGATTTTAAACTTGGGTTTAATTATTGATGGGTTAATTCTGGTTTCTTGGCTGACTGTGGCAGCAGCAACAACTTCAGGAACATCCTGGTTAACTGGCATGCATTTTCTCAGCCTAATAGAGGGAGCTTGGATGAGGTGAATATTAGGAACACTTGGACTCTTTCTCCTCCCACTTTCTAAGATGGGATTGCCTGCTTTGCCCTGTTGGGACTTACTGTAACCTCTGCATTCCTTCTCTACCCAACCTCCAGAATATTAGAACTTTAGCCATCCCTTTTGAAAAATGAGTGGAATGAAGAATTAGAGTCCATCTCACAGTGCCCACATTCTTACTCTCATAAGGCACATAATGGTTTTTACTTTATCAAATAATGTTCCATCTTTAGGAAATTTTCCCAATAATATATATGTATTTTTCGGTGGCATATAATAATAAGCCTTTATTTTTCATTCATGGGTAGGATGTGAATGGCCCTTCTGATCCCAGCTGGGTTTGCTTCTTATCGACCGGTCAGCTGGGGGCTGATGTAGGCTGGGCCTGCCTGGGCAGATGGACTTCAAGCTGTGGGTCCAGTGGGTCTAGACCTTCAGATCTGCTCCCAGTGTCGCATTTTTGGGAGCAGGCTGAAGTGATGTAGCATGTACCATTTGGCCACTTCCCTGTGCCAAGCTCTCAGAGAGCCAAGTTTAGATGAGTCCCCCTTTTCTTTGTGTCAACAGCAGCACCCTTATGCATGCCTCTTATCATTTCACTTACTACATTACACTGAAATAATCTGTCTACATTAAAGTCTCCCTTGTGAAACCATGAAATTTTGGAGAAACTGGTCTCAGTCATCACTTCTTCCCTAGCACCTACCGGAGTTTCAGGCACATAAGATATATTTATTCAATCTTTATCAAAGGTTAGTACAAGGAACAAAGTCACATTAAAGAGCTGTTGGAGATACGAAATCAAAATGTATTTATGGAAATCTTTTGTACATCATAAACATATATACAAATGAATAGAAGCTATCACTTTGTTCAGTCTCTCATTATTAACAATGACGAGATTTTTATCACTAATTTACTAATTTGCCACAAAATATTACTTTTAAGAAAGAAATAAATCTATAATAACGATCACTACACAGTCTCCTCCTTGTTCTATTGTTTTATTGTTAAAACAGTTGATGCTTGAACAACACGGGTTTGAGATGCATGGGTTCACTTATACAAAATTTTTTTTCAGTAATAAATACTATAGTACTACGTGATCTGTGGTTGGCTGAATCTGCATGCAGAACGCAGGACTTAGAGGAATCATGGATACGGAGGGCTGACTATAAGTTATATGTGGATTTTTGCCTTCACTGATGGTTCGTGCCCCAACCCCTGCATTGCTCAAGGGTCAACTGTATTTTATTTTTAGACACATAACTTTATGGGATTAGAACTATCTTCTATTACCCAGATCTTCTGGTGTCCTGCTTGACTAGATTCTTACTTTGGACTCATCTGAGAAGTTTTTTATTTGAGGAATAAAGGCAAGGAGAGAATGACTGAAACCTCAGATGTTTGTACTTTCCTTTTCCTTCTCATACTTTTCCCAGACAAAGGGTGACATCAAGGTTCATAGAGAGTTGTATCTATATCATTTTGCTCCTTGCAATTTTTCAGAGGTACTTCAGTATTTAATATATAGTCTGAGAAAAAAGAGATCTTCCTTGCTAAAGTGACTTTTTTTTTGGACTAAGATTTTGGAAAAATGTCACTTCAATAAAAACTGATTTTTCTACAAGATGGAGAAAAATGTATTAAATTTTTGGATTAAAATTGAGAGCTTTGACTAGCTTAAAAAGATGAATGCTTCTAACATTTTACCTGTAATGTTTGTATGTTCTTCATCTTCCTCAGGAACAGCATTAAGAGGGGCAGAGGCACAACTAAGAAGCAGACATACAGAAACACAAAAAATCTGTTCTTTCTTCATTGCATCAATCATCTCTGAAATACAGAACACAGATATATCTAATAAATAAAATGTTAATGTGGATTTATATATAGACTAGTAGGAACCTTATGCATACCTCCACATGTAAATTTCTATGACATTTAATGTGTATTCTCATACATTTCTGTCCACAAATTCCATGAGTCATATTTAAAACATGTGTATTAGCATTCAATATTGTAGACACACATACTTTCAGTGCATATAGCTAATAATATTCAAGTGCAGAGGTCATATTTCAATCTTGAAAATACACATTAAAATGACAATAACTCAGAGACATGGGTAATCCTGATCAACATGACTAAGTATGTATTAAGATCCATTTTCATTTGCAATTCTATTTGCCACATCTTTCTCATAACTATTTTTTTTGAGTCAGAACTAATTTTACTTTAATTTTTCTTGCATTTTTCTATTATTTCTTTAACGCAACTTTCAATTTCTGATTTCTCTTTCCCTTTACTCCCATGTTCAAAAAAGAAACACATTTCCAAATTTTCATCTTTGTTTCCTTTAAAGTATGTTTCTGTTTTTATAACCAATTTCCTAACCAGGTTTTCTATGAGATTGCAAACAGAACTGTTGAAAAAAGAAATGTCTAACATTCTAGCCAGTCCTTTGTCCCAGTTCTTCTCCCTCAACTTAGGGAGTTATCTGATTCAAAAGAGTTTCATAGAAAAGTGACTTTAAGTGATAAATCAACACATTTACTCTCTATAGGAAACAGATTTCAGCAGGAGAGTTAGACTTCCTGTTTCAAAATTATTTAAAGATCAATAGCAAAAAATACTGGAAAAGCACATATAAATTTTTTTCTTTAAGGCTATTTTTCCTTTGGATTCAAAAGTGGAAGGAAATGTGTAATGTTCACACAGCATGGGAAGAGAAAAAGAAGAGAATGCATGCACGTGCTCAGCTGCTGATGCAATCGGAATCAGGAAGGAAAGAGCAATGTTATCAGTAAATGTTATTCAGAAATGCAGGAACAGATATTCCATCAAAAACAATTTAAAGAATATTCTGTTTATGTCTATAGTGGATCACAGCTGTAATACACATCATTAAAATGTAGTCATAATAAATAATAAAGTAATAAATGGCATTTGCTTTAAACTTCATTAAAATCACTAGTGAAATGTATAACCTATTTTCTCACAACACTTTGGAAATGTTAACACATTTTTGAATTTTAGTTGGTAGCAGTGTTACATAACTTCTAAATCATATCATAAAGTATTTGAATTCACAAATATATATGTATTTAAATGTATGCACAAATATACATATACACTGCTGACCTTTGACCAACATGGATTTGAACTGCATGGGTTCACTTATGCATGGATTTTTTTCAATAGTAAATGCTATAGTACTACACGATCCACGGTTGCTTGAATCCTTGGATGTGGAACCGCTGATATAGAGGAACTGTGGATATGAAGGAATTGTGCATATGGAAGGCCTAATCAGAATAGTGTGACTACTTTTCTTCATGGACTAGATTCACATAGCTTCAGCATAGCACTGATAGTTTCAGTTTGGAAGTGTCCCACCACTGGACCAATATGTTTGAGGTGGAGAGCTACAGGAGACTAGCACAGAATTGGTGGACCCTAAAAAAGTCAGGGGTCAGGGAATAGGAAAATGTCAAAACACTGCAAATCTTAATGTAAGTATATGAGTTTAAGGGTGGAGTGGACAGGTGTAGCTTCCAGGAGAAAGCAAGGGTGTTGGACATAAAAAACTATGAGTATGCTCTATAGCAAGCCATAGCTAATTAATGACTGATACTGAACTTCAATTCAAGTGAGCAGATTGCTAGTTCAGTACTTTTTCTTCTCCACAATGTTGCCTCTGAAAAGTGACCAAAACCACTAAATATTTCAATTTCTAAGAGCAGTGTAGAAGACTGATTTGGGTGCGCCACTGAAAAAATAGTACAACTTGTTATAACATTCATAAAACTGTAATTTGTGGAGATCAACTAGAGTGAACTGATGTAATTATATATTATTGTAATGAACTTATTTTTAAATTTCAAAATGCATTATTACATTGTAAAATGACAAACAAGATAGCAAACCCGACCTGAAGCTATGCATTGATTAACACACTTCTTACACATCCTTGTACCTTTCTGTACTCTATTGTCTTAAATAGCTGGCCCCATTAAAAATATGTATTACCCAACCTGGTATCATACACAAAAATTGATTCAAGAGAATTCAACCATCTAAATGTGAAAGATAAAACATTAAATTTTAGGAGAAAAAACATATGAGAATATATTCATGATGAGGCTGGCAAGCATTTTTGAATCAAGATATAGACAGCACCAATTAAAAATAAAATACTGATAATTGGATTTCATTAAAATCAAGAACTTCTGTTCAACAAAGGAAGCACCATTAAGATACTGAAAAGGCAAGCTGTGAGGAAGTATTTGAAATTCATACATCTTAAGATTATATATTGAAAATGTATAAAGAACTACAAATAAATATGCAATTAAAAATGGATTAAAGATTGTACAGGCACTTTTCAATAGATTATATATATACAGTCAATAAGCATATTAAAAGATGCTCAACATCATTACTCATCAAAAAATACAAATCAGCACTATTATGAGATACCACAACTAAAATTAATAAAAACTGACAATACAAAATGTTGGTGAGGATGTGGACCTTTAACATTGGTGGGATTATGCTATGGTCTGAATGTTTGTGTTCCCCCAAGTCCTTATGTAGAATTCTAACTCCCAAAGGTGATGGTATTAGGAAGCAGGACATTTCAGAAGGGATTAGATCATGAGGGATGGGATGTGTTCTTATAAAAGAGATCCCACAGAGGTCCCTTGTACCTTCCGTCATGTAAGGACACAGCGAGAAGGCACCAGCTATGAACCAGGAAGAGGGTCTTCACTCTTGCTAAATCCTCTTTAATTTGTGATCTGTCATCAGAAGTTATTTAAGCAAGAATATATTACATGAATGTGTTGAGTCAGTGACTACTTGTGCATAATAATATGTTAGTCACAAAGGGAGATTTAAAAATCTAGAGAAAGCCTTGACCCTTAAGGAATTTATGTTCAACCAATTGAATTAAATACAAATGCAATGTTAAGTGCCAAGATGAATTGTGAGAATATCTTTGCATATACCAGGCACATAGTAGTGGGCAATAAATATATGTTAAATTATTTACCTTGAATAAAAATAGTATTTATACATTAGGGCAATAAACTAGAAATTCTAAGCTCAGCTCTGCCAGCAACCTAAGTAACCTTTGGAAATTTACGTTTCTGAATCTGATTCAAAAAATGCTTGACTTGGGCTAGATTGTCCTTAAATTACATTTCAGTTCTAAAAATTTATGCATTTGAACTAACACATTTTACTCACTTTGCGGAATAACATAGTTATGTCATATAACTTACATTTTATAGTCACTTTAATGATAATTTGCAGCATCAATTTTAACCTTTTTAGTCAAGGTATGTTCCTAGAATACCAGTTCAGCAAGATGTTATTAGTTATTATATTTAAAAAGTGTTCATAGATTAATATATATTTATATCTAAGTTTAAAAATTTATATAGGTTTCTTAACTCTAGGACTTTTAAAGAATCCTTAATGTGGTAATGTGCAATAGTATCTTCTATGGGAGATATAGTAACTGCATTTCCAAATTTATATGTCAAGGGACTATTTTCCCATAAAATATTTTCGGAAAATATCTTGAGAGATAATATTACAGATAAGAAAAAGTCAGTAGGTTTTCCGAGCTAGAAAAATATTAAAAAGTATGATATGCTTTGTGTATTAATAAAATCCAGCATGTATGGAAAGATGTTGAGAGGGCAAAATTATAAGTGGAATTAACAGCTAGAATGTTGCAAATCAGATTGAAATTATGAAAAGGGAGTTATCAGTGAACTACAGAGAAAGGGGCAGGCATTTTGAGTTAGTATTGATAAAACTGAGTCATTGAATAGATACAGAATATGAAGGTCAGAGGATTCAAGTATATGCTGAGTGAATTGTTGTGCTAGTCATACAACTTGGTAAATTAATATAAATATTGATTGGTGTACATATTAGGGATGAATTCGGTCAGGACAGATTACATTTTTTTTTTTTTTTAAATGAAAGCTTCATTTATTTATTTTTGGCTGTGTTGGGTCTTCGTTTCTATGTGAGGGCTTTCTCCAGTTGCGGCGAGCGGGGGCCACCCTTCATCGCGGTGTGCGGACCTCTCACTGTCGCGGCCTCTCTTGTTGCGGAGCACAAGCTCCAGACGCACAGACTCAGCAGTTGTGGCGCACAGACTCAGCAGTTGTGGCTCACGGGCCCAGTTGCTCTGCAGCATGTGGGATCCTCCCAGACCAGGGCTCGAACCCGTGTCCCCTGCATTGGCAGGCAGACTCTCCACCACTGCGCCACCAGGGAAGCCCAGGACAGATTACATTTGAGGTTATGTTTTCTAAGTGGAACAGTATAAGGGCAGTTAAAGACACAAGGCAGGAGATAGGAAATATTTTGCTGTAGCCCCATCATCATCATTAGGGAGGATCATTTTGACAAGGGAAAAGGTGTCCAATACGTCATTCCCAGCTCCCCTTTCAACTTTATTTCCTGTCAGTCTTTTCTGTAATTACTCAGCTTTATGGATACTGTCTACTAATCCCTTGGCTCCACTGAAGCTGTTGATTCTTGAACATAGCATATTCATTCTAGGTTTAGTACTTTAAATTTGTTATTTCCTGTCATGGGAGCACTCTTCTACAAGATCCTGGAATGACAGACTCCCTTCTTTTAGTTAGGACACTTATCAGGTATCCTCTCTCCAAAAGACCTTCTTTGAGCACCATATTTAAAAAGTAACAACCACCAGTTCCTCTATTACTCTCTACCCCCAATAACTTGAGGGTTCTTTTTAAAGATTTTTTTGTGTTTTCATTATTGAATTGTAGGAGCTCTTTATATATTATGGATATAAGTTCTTTGCCAAATATATATAAGTATTCTATCTTGGTCTATGTCTTATCTCTTCAATTTTATACATATATTTTGATAAGCACAAACTTTTAATTTTGATAATTTCAATTCTAAAAAATGTTTCAATAGCTATAACTATATCCACAGAGTTGTATAAACATCACCACAATCAATTTTAGAATATTTTCATTACCCTATAAGGAAATTTCTCACCCTTTCGCCATCACCCCCAGCAATTTTCCCATCCCCACGTTCCTAGGAAACCATTAATATAATTTCTGTTTCTATATATCACCTAATTCTAGACATTGCATATAATGGCTTTGAGTCTGGCTTCTTTCATTTAGCATAATGTTTACAAGGTTAACCCATACTGTAGCATATATCAGTACTTAATTTCTTTTTTTAAAACTTTACTTATTTATTTATTTTCGGCTGCGGTGGGTCTTCGTTGCTGCGCGCAGGCTTTCTCTAGTTGCTGTGAGTGGGGGCTACTCTTTGTTGCGGTGCGCGGGCTTCTTATTGCGGTGGCTTCTCTTGTTGCTGAGCATGGGCTCTAGGCATGCGGGCTTCAGTAGTTGCAGCACACAGGCTCAGTAGTTGTGGCTTGTGGGCTCTAGAGCGCAGGCTCAGTAGTTGTGGCACACAGGCTTAGTTGCTCAGTGGCATGTGAGATCTTCCCAGACCAGGGCTCGAACCCGTGTCCCCTGCATTGGCAGGTGGATTCTTAACCACCGTGCCACCAGGGAAGTCCCAGTACTTAATTTCTTTTTATTGCTAAAAGTATTCTATAAATATACCACAATTTATTTATCCATTCATCATTTAACGAACATTTGTGCTGTTACCACTTTTTTGATATTATGAATAATGCTGCTATGAACATCTGTGCACGAGTTTTTGTAAGGACATATGTTTTTATTCCTTTTAGGTATATACCTAGGAATGAAATTATTGGATCATATGATAGTTCTGTTTAGTCATTTGAGGAACTGCCAAACTGTTTTCCAAAGCAGCTGCACCATTTTACATTCCTAAAAGTAATGACTCGTTTGTTTTTGGAATAGCACTTATCACCACTTACATATTTATTTGCATACATAGTCACTGTCTCTCCATCACTACAGCATTTTCCATTCTTAGCATAACATTCACAATTCTATGTTCAATACCCAACATAATGACTGACATAAGGATAAATAAATGAATTAATGTGGATAAACTTTGTGAATTAAAATTAGGTTACAATATGGATCATTTGATATATCCATACAGTTTTATTTATTTCTACCAATCCCACCAAAAAATAGACATTAGAATCAATATGATGGAATGTCCATCTATCCACATTTATTTTTCTAATTGTGTCTTTTGTATTGCTTATTCCACTTTTCTGGAAGTATAAAATATTTTAATTGAAAAATTTGTTTAAAAAGAAATTTTTCAAAGAAAATATAAAATGAATAGAGTAGATTTCTATTTGTAAAATTTTGCTTAAGTGATAGGTAATTTGCAACTCAAAGAAAGAAGACAGGGTGATTGCTTAAATCCAGTCAAGAGATGGTGAGTGTGTAGGAGAGATGACTAAAGAAAGGTGTGCTTAGAAAAGAGGTAATTAGGTGAAAGAAATGTATTATTTATTACTTCGCTATTTATTTATGATATTAATATTCTTGAGAGGGTATGTGAAAGAAAGGCAAGTGGTCTGTGTGAATCTAGTAGGTGAGGAGCCAAAAATGGAAAGGAAAAATGAAGAACTTTGAGGTTTTCACTTGTTGAGGATATGAGCTCATCTATGAACTTCATTTAAACTATAATACTCTTAAAAATCCTATCCTATATGAAATATTACACCTATGTTAAGAAAACTGAAGCTCAGAAAGGGAATATAATTTTTCCAAGTAGAATGAAACTGAGCTAATATTTGCACCTATATCTGTGTAACCTCAGAGCTCAAGGTCACATCACCATACCAAGCTGCTGTCCCAAGAATTGGTCAATCTGTCTCAGCATTGTCTAGAAAGCACCTTACCTCCAGCTGCCTTCAAGGTTATTCTGGTTTGCTTGACAAGTATATTACTGTGGTAGAGGTGGCTATATCCCATATGGAAACCAAGAGCCGTCAAATCAATCCAAGTAATGCCCTAAGTAACATCTCTCTCCCTCCCTCCCTCCCTCGCCCCTTCCTCCTTCCTTTCCTCCTCCCTCCCTCCCTTCCTTTTGCATGTTTAGTGGTTAAGAGGAGGGATCTGGATTAACACTGTGATATGAGCTGAACTGTGTCCTCTCCAAATTCATATGTTAACGTCTTACCACCCAGTACATCGGAATGTGACTGTATTTGGAGATAAGACCTTTGAATAGATAATTAAGGATAAATGAAGTCATTGGGGTGGGTCTTATGACTGGTGTCTTTAGTAAAAAAAAGAGAACGCAGACACACAGAGAAAGACTGACTACCTATAAACCCAGGAGAGAGGCCTTAGAAGAAATAAACCCTGTTGACACCTTGATCTCAAACTCTAGCCTTCAGAACTGTAAGGAAATACATTTCTGTTGTTTAAGCTACCCAGTCTGTCATACTTTGTTTATGGCAGTTCTAGTAACCTAGTACAGACTGTAAAACTTTAAATACCAGTTCGGTACCTTACTAGTTACGTGAATTTGACAATATATTTATCCTCTCTTTGCCTCTATTTACTCATTTATAGACTGGGTATTTTACTAAAACCTATTTATAGAGTGTGAGGATTAAATGGAAAGGTCATTAGAATGATGACTAATAAATTTTAGCTATTATAATCATTTTAAGTAATCCTTGACATCATTTTGGGTGTAGTGTAAAAAAGGAAGCAAAATATTTTGCTTATTCTTTGTTGAGCTATATTGAGCTTATTCTTTGTTGAGAATGTCATCTCAGACTCTTTGAAAATCTAAACAATTGAAAATATAGCACTGATTTGTAAAGCCCTTAGGCCCAAACTGAGAGACATTTTTGTTATAATTTGGTTAGGTATGGGAGGTTTCCTGGGCTACAAGTTGTAAGATGAGGCAGTACAAATCTTAATGTAAAATGAATGTTTTTCTAAGAATCCAAGTCCATTGGAGCTAGAAATATGTTGGCAATTTGGCTTTGGTGAGAACAACTCAAAGGAAATGGCAATGGATGTTGATGTGGATGAGAACTTGTGGCAGGATTCAAAGAGCAAAAAGCTCACAGGTAATGGAAGAGACCAATAGTAGGCTGGAAGGATAGCGTTAAATTTCTTTCTTTCTTTTTTTTTTTAAATTTTGGCGGTGTTGGGTCTTCGTTGCTGCATGCGGGCTTTCTCTAGTTGCTGCGAGCGGGGGCTACTCTTCGTTGTGGTGTGCAGGCTTTCTCATTGAGGCGGCTTCTCTTGTTGCGGAGCACAGGCTCTAGGCGCACAGGCTTCAGTAGTTGCAGCACGTGGGCTCAGTAGTTGTGGCATGCAGGCCCTAGAGCACATGGGCTTTAGTAGTTGTGGCTCATGGGCTCTAGAGTGCAGGCTCAGTAGTTGTGGCGCATGGGCTTAGTTGCTCCACGGCATGTGGGATCTTCCTGGACCAGGGATCGAACCCGTGTCCCCTGCATTGGCAGGCAGATTCTTAACCACTGCGCCACCAGGGAAGTCCCCAGCATTAAAGTTCTAATACATCATTTTGGGAAAGGCATATAACAACATGTAGGCAGTTATTACTCTATTCTATCATTAGTTTTGGGGTACACTCTTGTTATTTTGTCATCTTATAAATTTATCTGGAAAAATCACATGTTGTGTTTACGTGTATATTATCATCATGGTGCTTATATAATTTAAACTTCCTAGTTCAGATTTTCTTTATCACACATCATTGAACTTTTTCTTTTTTAAAATATTACTATTAATCTCTAAGTTTAATGAGTACTTTGCCATGTCTAAAAGAAATTTCATGTTGGCTGCTTATTTATTTGCAGTGTAGCAATGAAAGACAGGAGAGACAAAACCCAACAACCAGAAAAAAAGAAAAAATATAACTTGAAAAATAATTCCAATTTTCTGCTCAGCAGTGGCAATGTTGTTATCCTCTTGGTGTTTAATACTTCCCTCCACTCAATTTGGCTGAACCCTGGGGGAGCTGCCCACTAAAACCTAGAGCTTGTTTTTATCTCTAACCTTTGTGCTTTCTTGGCTGTTTCTCATTTTGGGTGAGTTTGCAGTGCCCTAACACCAAGGATAATGAATGAAGAAAGGTAACATGAGAATAAATCTACAGTAAGTGGAGGAAGACAAAAAGCCCTATTGGTATTCTTACAGTTTCTTCTTTTTAATGTTTTGAAGTTCATTTTTTATAAGTAGTATTTTCAACTGAAAATTCCCAAATATTCACAATTAGAGTTTGGAAATGGATTTTTGTTAAATATATTTCTCACTAGACTTCCAACACTTGTTCCGGAATAGAGTTACTGAAATTGCGTAATCTCAGTGAGAGATTTGAGAGCCAGATTTTTCTCAGGAAAAGAGTATTTTTCTAAATAAATACATTGTGAAAATACAAATGTTTGGGCAGTTTCCCAAGAGAGATGTAAGGCTGTGTAACTGCACGGCTGCCACATACCAAATTCTAACAAGTCAGTACAGAGCCTTATCTCTTCATTAACTTCCCCCCTGGATCTCACATTACTGAGGCATTGAGTCATCACTATAAGCATTATTTTGGTATCAGGATTATTTATCTATGACCTACAGTTAAAATTAAGATCAAATTTCCTGAGGCTCTGGCTGTATGGTATATTCACCACATTTATTTTAAGAATGATAATAGAAGTACAAAGATATATCATTATAAAACATTTGTATTTTGTAATGATTTATTATTTTTTGAAGTGGTTTCTTACCTATTAGGTTACTGTATCTTTTTTTTTAATTTATTAAATTTATTTATTTTTGGTTGGGTTGGGTCTTCGCTGCTGCAAGTGGGCTTTCTCAAGTTGCGGCGAGAGGGGGCTGCTCTTCGTTGCAGTGTGCAGGCTTCTCATTGTGGTGGGTTCTCTTGTTGCAGAGCACGGGCTCTAAGCACGTGGGCTTCAGTAGTTGTGGCACACAGGCTCAGTAATTGTGGCTCGCAGGCTCTAGAGTGCAGGCTCAGTAGTTGTGGCACACGGGCTTAGTTGCTCCGCAGCATGTGGGATCTTCCCGGACCAGGGCTCAAACACGTGACCCCTGCATTGGCAGGCGGATTCTTAACCACTGCGCCACCAGGGAAGCCCCAGGTTACTGTATCTTGATAATAATGCTGTGTAGCCAGTGGGGCAGGTATACTGAATTTATGTTAGAGATACATGGTTTGTTTTCCAACCTCATATGCCCAGGTGGCTAGTAAGTGACAGAGGCAGGATAGGATCCCAAAGCACCCTTAAAATAAAAAAGATTTGTGGAATAGAGACCAAATCCAATGCAGGAAACTATAATTAAATGTATTAATCACTTAGTCTCTCTCTGTTTACTTCTTTTTGCGATATACCTTTATTGTGACTTGAAGAAGATGATTAGGCAATATCACCATGGGAACTACGGGATAAAAATTGATTTCTCAAAATAATTGATTTCTCTGGTTTGCTAATCCTACAAGTACAATTAACTGACCAATATAAGTTTTTACTGTGATCATCACTGTAATTTTTGATTCAGTAAGTTGTCTAAATGTTTTCTATTCCTAGCTTTAGCTCTACACTTCATTAGTAATTATACTTATTACTGTGTAAATATTTCCACATCACTCTATCCATATATATGGGTAGCTAGTTTTTGGCCCAAGCCTTAGCGAACCATATTAGATTAGGGAATAGGTCATAAACCTTAGAAAACTTAGGTGTTTGCCTCTCATACCTGGGAAGAGGATACAGAAGTTCACCCATCAGTCAAAGCCTGAATGAATAGATTAGAAGAAGTCTACACAAGGGAACATCTAAAAGAGGTACTTGAAAAATCTGTTAAGTAACATATTTTCTCTTTTTTCTCCAAACTTTAGAAGAAATAGAAACCACATATACACGCATTTAAAAAAATCTTGGCTAAAGACTAGAGTTGAAAAGAGCAAATTCCTACTTTACTTAAGCCCCATTTCAAACATGTAATTATAGTCAGCTCTTGAAATATCTGGGATTAATTTTCATATTGTCGATTAAGTCTTTGTTTAGATTTTCTCTCTAGATGCCTGCTTTTAAGCCACCTTATTTTTGTTTTTACCATGGGGTGGTGAAATTACAGTTTGTCACTTTAATGATAATAAATCATAATACAAAAAGCAGTTTCCAATAATGAGCCTTAATTATTATTTCTTTCTCATTTATATTTCACACTCTAAGAGAATGATGTTAACTTAACCTCATTTGATAGAGAAAACAAACAGTGGTTCAAAATGATAAAATAACTTTTCCAAGAAAACAGCTTGTAAGCGGTTGTGCAGATGTACTAATTCTAAAGCAAATGCCTTAGTTATTGCTTTATACTGTCAAATTAAAAAAAAAAGTTTTGGTAAAAGAAAATGTAAATATTAGTAAAAATTATATTTACACATTCCTCTGTGGATTGATTAGTGTGATTTGTTGTAATAAAAATGGTTAAGTCAAAATTTGAAAAAGACACTACAGATTTGATTAAGGCAGTCATCATCTTAGAATGAAACCATGCTCCAAAGCATGTTGGCAGCCTAAGTTTTTTGGAACTCTGAGCATGCAATATTATAAAGGAAGTTTATGTTGATAGGCCAGCTGGTAAAAAATGAGTGAAAGAGCCTCAATGCTTAAGGTAGGCAATCATCAGTGACCTAGTCCAGGTTAGAGGTTTGGCAAGAATGCTGAATTAGACCTCGTTCAAGGTAGTTTTTCTTTGCTATCACTTCCAACCAGCCAACACGGCTTGAAATGGATCTTTGTTAGGTAAGGATACAAGTGATTTTGTGGATAAAGCTCACAGGAGCTATCTTAGTCTACTACGGCTGCCATAAGAAAATACCATGAACTAGATGGCTTAAACAACAGAAACAAATTTCTCACAGTTCTGGAGGGAAGTCCAAGACCAAGGCATTGGCAGAATCAGGCTCCTGGGGAGAGCTTTCTTCTTGGCTTGCAGAAACCACCTTCTCTCTATGTCCACAAGTGGCCTTTCTTCTGTGTGTGCATATATAGAGAGAAGGATCTCTCCCTCCCTTCCTCTTCTATAAGGTCACCAATCCTGTCAGACTAGGACACCACTCTTATGACCTCATTTTAACATTAATTATCTCCTAAAAGTCTTATGTCCGAATATAATCATATTGGGGATTATGGTTTCAACATATGAATTTGGGGTGGGAGGGACACAATTCAGTTCATAGCAGGAGCCCTCCTAGTTTCTTAAGAAAGTATCTCTAAACTTGGTTAGTAGATTTGTTTCAGAAGCAAGGGTCACTTCCCTTTTGTCATTAGTCTGTGGGAAGAGATACATCAGCCCTAGAGTTTGCTTTTTAATGTGTAAGCCAATTCTTTTCTTTCTGCACAGTTACAGACTACCATGTTCTATTTCTTGTTGCTTAAAAATTAAGCTTGAGGCAGGACTGGCCATGGCCTGCCACATTCCTATAGGAAATGTAGAATCACCTGTACTATAAGGATGCTTAGTATCCAGTTCTCTCAATTTATGTGCTTTTGTTGGGTTTTTGTTGTTAATTACTAAGAGGGGATGTGTTCTGAGAAAATTGTTCTGTATAATCTCATCTAGGAAGAAGGTGTCTTTTAAAGTTCACAACAAGAAGGAAAGACTTGGCAGGTAAAACAGACCCTCACTGCCTAATCCCTTCTCTGCTTCATTCCTCAACTATAATCACAAATCATGTGTTCCAGAGCAGAAAGCACTGCCCTGTATGTCAGTCCTTATAACTTGAAATTAGAGAATAATTTTTACTCAGCCAGTTAGTTTTCTGGGCTATGAAATTACTGAGAAGTTTTATTTTAAGATTGGATTTTTGGGGGCTTCCCTGGTGGCGCAGTGGTTGGGAGTCTGCCTGCCGGTGCAGGGGACACGGGTTCGAGCCCTGGTCTGGGAGGATCCCACATGCCGCGGAGCAGCTGGGCCCGTGAGCCACAATTGCTGAGCCTGCGCGTCTGGAGCCTGTGCTCCGCAACAAGAGAGGCCGCGATAGTGAGAAGCCCGCGCACCGCGATGAAGAGTGGCCCCCACTTGCCGCAACTAGAGAAGGCCCTCGCACAGAAACGAAGACCCAACACAGCCATAAATAAATAAAAATAAAAAATAAATAAATAAATAAAGTTTAAAAAAAAAAAAAAATTGGATTTTTTTCATAATTTTGCATAATAAAGTTTATTGAATTATCCTAAGGGCCTGAAAACTAAGTATGTACCATTTGCTGCAAGATTTTAGGAAAATGAGAAGTTATGATTACTCTTATGGAAAAGGATGTAGAGACACTCCCAACTGCAGCAGAGAGGAAATTCTGTGGTAAATCCCTACTCACAGGGTCTTCCTTACCTCTCCACCCCTGGAATCATGCTCTGATTCAATCTCATAAATGCTATGGATATATTGGTTCTGTATCAAATCTCTGCTTAAATGGAGTCTTTTCAGAATCCTGCCTTGAACACTGAGACAAAATAGCTCCATGATTATGTTCCATTCCCTTTCATGTTTTTTTTTAAATCACTGCACTTATCCCTATGTAACACATTTTCTTACTATCTGTTTTCTCTGTCCTTAAAAGCGGCAATTATATCTGTTCTTTCTGGTATCTAATAGGAGCTCAATAAATGTTTATAGAACAAATCAATGAATTAAGGGTTCTGCAAAAAAGAAAGTAAAAAGTCACTGGAGCAATTTAAAACAAATGTATAAACCAGAATTATTTAAAACTGTATGAATGAAAGGGAACATAATGGACTTCAATTATAACTTAATCCTCTACTAGAGATGACAATAAGTATTCAACTAATTATTTCTTCCTTTTCTCCACCCTTACTTCTAAGAAAACCTGCCCATATTCTCTACTCATAAAGTCAGCTCTCCAAACTCCTACTGAATGGATAATAATGAAGTCACATTAGCATCTGGCCACTGCTGACTTGCCAAGGGGTAGACATATATACAGAGTCAGATGATTTGCTGGTCTATAGAGAGAGGTGTGGTGTAGACTTCCAGAGAGGACCAAATAACAAGAGCTCACTAGAGAGGCTGCGATGGTGATCTTAGTTGTTCTTTTTTTTTTTTAATTTATTTTTTATATAGCAGGTTCTTATTAGTTATGTATTTATACATATTAGTGTATACATGTCAATCCCAATCTCCCAATTCATCCCACCACCAACAGCCCCCTGCAACCCGGTGATCTTAGTTGTTTACATTCTAGTCTCTGCCTTAGCTCATGACTGTATGTTCTCTATAATACTCCATAGTCTATCAAGGAATTCCAATTGTGCCCTTGAGGTCTTATTATATGTGTTGTTTATTTCATCTAAATGAATCTTGTTTTATGACATACAATTAAAATGTGATATATTTTATTATCACCATAATTGACATAATGGTCAATGTCTTTTTATTTTAAAAAGTCAATAACAGAAAAGTAAATGTATCTAAGGAATTTTTTCTATGTGTATTTTGCAACAATTTAGTTATAATTTTATGATACCAATTTAATTTTTTCATTCAAAAGTATCTATAGTATATTCTTTTAATATAACTTTAAGACTATAATAAGCTTATCAGTTCTAGGTACCCAGAAATTTTATTTTCCCCATCTTTACAATGAGAAAAATACAAAAAATGTTAACAATAAAACCATCCAGAAATTGTCTATTTAATTTGTGTTTGATGCCATTTAGAAAAAAATGTAGTTTGGTTTTCATCTAAGTGATATATCTGTATAAATCTAAAGTAAGCATTCTATGGTGGTTACTAGAGCCTGAGGGATGGGGAAATTGGAGAGATGTTGTTTAAGGGCACAAACTTATAGCCAGTAGATAAATAAGTCGTGGAGATCTAATGCACACCATAGTGATTATAGACAACAGTACTGTATTATAAACATCAAAGTTGCTAGGAGACTAGATCTTAATTGTTCCCACCACAAAAAAGAAATAATTATGTGACGTGATAAAGGTATTAGCCAATGCTATGGTGATAATCATATTGTTATGTATAAATATATCAAATCTACACATCATGTACTTTAAATTCACACAATGTTATATGTCAAATATATCTCAATAAAAAAGTAAGCATTCTATTTGGTATTATTGAGATAGTATGAATCATAGGCAAAATTTTACTATGACTATGTATTACTAACTATAATAGATTTAAATAAATATTTTCATCCAAAGCAGGAGCGTTTTAAGTATTTGTAAGATGTTCATTGGAGCCATGAAATAAGAAGCTCAATATGTAGACATGGAGCTCAGGGTAGACATCTCTGTAGAGACAGAAATGTGAGAATCAACATAAAAATGAAAATTACTCTGTGGAGTGCTGAGGTTGATTTGATTAACAAGTACTTATGTAGCATTTGACATGAAGCAGGTGTTCTTCTGAATGATTGTGCAAATATTAATTCACATAATCCTCACAGTGACTCTATAAGGTGAGTGTGAAGATGGGGAAGGAACATCCTATAAGTGAACTGTGGAGAACAAGGATGAGGGAAATAGGTCTAAGAAGAAGATTAAGAAATAGACAGGGAAACAAAAGGAAACCTGGGAGGCTGTAGTGACATAGATGCTAAGGAAGTGAATAGTTCATAAAACTGGCACAAGTTGACAATGTCTAAAGCACAGAGGGTTCAAGTACAAGATTTAAAAAACATGCAGGGGGTTTAGTGACAGTGGCATTGTCAGTACCCTTGCACACTGCAAAATAAAATTTGGTACAGTGGTGGGGGGCAGCAACTGGTGACCTGAGGAAGGAATTGGAACAAAGGCTGTGAAAACAGCAATTGAGGATATCATTTTACAAATCTATGCTGGAAAGTAAGAGAGGGTGTTTGAGGGAAACTTTTGTGGAGGGCTTAGTTTAATATGATTCTGCCACTAGAGAGGAAGAGACAAAAGCTAAAAATAAAAATAAAATAAATAGAGACTGAGATCCTGGACACAAGTAAAGAGGGTCTAACCCTGGCCTGAAGAAAAGAGTAACTTCCACTGAAATGAGGTTTTCTCTGTGGGGAGAGAAATAGGACACATTTTTCAGAGGTGTGTGTGTGTGTGTGTGTGTGTGTGTGTGTGTGTGTGTGTGTATGCGTGTCTTGTGATGGAGCTGTTGAAGAGTAGGCAGAAAGTTGAAGATTTTCAGACTTCCCTGGTGGCGCAGTGGTTAAGAATCTGCCTGCCAATGCAGGGTACACGGGTTCAAGCCCTGGTCCGGGAAGATCCCACATGCCATGGAGCAACTCAGCCCGTGTGCCGCAACTACTGAGCCCATATGCTGCAACTACGGAAGCCCACACGCCTAGAGCCCGTGCTCTGCGACAAGAGAAGCCACCGCAATGAGAAGCCCATGCCCCGCAATGAAGAGTAGCCCGTGCTTGCCACAACTAGAGAAAGCCCGTGTGCAGCAATGAAGATCCAACGCAGCCATAAATAAATAAATAAATAAAATGAAAACTGAAGATTTTCTTGCTGTGATTCAATTTTCTATGTGAAGAAGAGGCTGAGATTTTCTGTTCAAAATGTCAAGAAATAATGGACTTTTAAAAATGATAGGGTTTGCCATTTTCTCTAGGTAAAATAAAATGGCGTATCGAAAATCTTAAAGGATTATGGGCTGCTGGAATCCCAAACTATAAATTCATAGTAATTTGTGCTTTCAAAATTCAGTGCCCTTTCCCTCCAGATTCAGGAATTAAACTTTTGAAGGATTCAGAGTTAGATTTTATCAATTGCACAGAGATAAAGGACAAAAAAGGCAGGACTTTGAGTAGTGTTGGCAAGCGGAAGTATATAAGTGGCTTATTATTTAATCGTCAACTAAAAATTTTTCCTTAATGTGTACTTTCTTTGTTAAAAAACGTAGATGATACTTTAAGGTACTGATATGACACTTGGGAATTTAAAAATATGAAAATGACTAAATGTACAATCTTTTTAAGAATAGGAAATAATATTACATTTTTAAACAATGTAGGTATGCAACATTGACAATTATTAGATACGGCAGTACATCCATCCACCAGATGTAATATTATACAAAGTTAAATTGGTAATGATAATGACTAGAAGATTAAGAGGGGATTAATCATGGTAATATGAATTTTAAAAGCTGTATACAAAAATATATGTATACTTTAAGATCAACTAAGCAAAAATTGCTGTTTATACAGAAAAATATGCTTTAATAAGGGAAATTAGGTCAGTGAGATTATGGATATATTTTTGTCTTTTTTTATTTTTAACTTTGTAAGGTTGTTTTAGTCATCTCATTTGCTTATGCAACAACAATTCTCTGTCACTTTTCATTGATAGATGAACTGAATATGTTCATACGTCCAGTTCTCAGGGAAGGATAGCCTATGCCCACCTAAGGAATAAATTTATAAATAATAAACTCTTCATTAATCCACATTAATCATGGTGATTCCATTTCCCTTACAGACATTGGTTTAGATATTTCTATTTCATAAATCTCTGACCAATGAGATGAGAAAGGAAGTATGCTATCTTCCAGGGCTGGGGAACTTTTGAAAAGGTCCTTATTCTAAATGGAGCCACATGGGAAGGGCACATAATATTTCCTTCCACTTGTTTTGTCTGTATGTGATGACTATGACTGAAGCAACCATCTTATAATGTTGAGGAGAACTATCCCTAGATAAGGATGACCTGCTGTTAGTGATGGAAATAAAAAGATAGAAAGCACTTAGATTTGTGTTGAATTAACAAATCTTGAGGCATCCTCTGTACTTTGTATAATGTGAACTAGTAAATGGCCTCATATTTAAGCTACTCATGCTATGGATTTTGCCTTCTAGCAGCCAAATGTAACCTGACAGTTATTTTGCTGTTTTTATTTCACAAACTGGCTATTAACCAACTTTTTCAGCGTTTTTGATTGCAGGATGCTTGGAGGATGGGAAAATAATATCATTACTATAAAGCTCAGGTCAGAATCCCCCTTTTTTTTTTTTTAATAGTGATTTCTTTAATTTATTTATTATTTATTTTTTGGCTGTGTTGGGTCTTCGTTTCTGTGCGAGGGCTTTCTCTAGTTGCGGCAAGCGGGGGCCACTCTTCATCGCGATGCGCGGGCCTCTCACTATCGCGGCCTCTCTTGTTGCGGAGCACAGGCTCCAGACGCGCAGGCTCAGTAGTTGTGGCTCACGGGCCTAGTTGCTCCGCGGAATGTGGGATCTTCCCAGACCAGGGCTCGAACCCGTGTCCCCTGCATTGGCAGGCAGCTTCTCAACCACTGCGCCACCAGGGAAGCCCAGAATCCCCTTTTCTTATCATTAAAATTATTTTGGGACTTCCCTGGTAGCACAGTGGATAAGACTCCACGCTCCCAGTGCAGGGGGCCTGGATTCGATCCCTGGTCAGGGAACTAAATCCCACATGCATGCTGCAACTAAGAGTTCACATGCCACAACTAAGGAGCCTGGGAGCTACAACTAAGGAGCCTGCCTGCTGCAACTAAGGAGCCCTCGAGCCGCAACTGAGGAGCCCGGCTGCCTCTACTAAGACCTGGTGCAACCAAATAAATAAATAAATATTAAAAAAATTATTTTGCCCTTAAAATAATGCCTGATGTTTTGCTTTATAAAAGTCGGATTTTCAGATTATATTCTAAATATACACCCAGACTAATGATAAAATATGAGAAACAATGAAGCAAAACATTCTGAACCTGGTAAGTAAACTAATATTGGAACACAGTAAAATACAACCAAAACAACAACAAAAACAAGTCTCCCCAAATAGTTGCAGACTATTCACTCTAATCATGTTTACTAAAAGATTGGCCAATCCTTCAGGAAACATCTATTGGATTTGGCTCTTGTTACAGGAAGTCATATTTCTGGAGAACTGCTTAATGTGGAATTCTTTAACGTTAGCAAATATGTCAAATCACAACATTTATCTGTATTTTAGACTGTGACAATTTCACTGATTAAAAAGTTTGTTACTCTCTCTCTCTCTTTTGGATATGAAGTGGTTGTTAGGTATGATTTTATAAAGCAGGGAAGTTTCCTCTAGGAATGAAATGTTAAAAGCTGTTTACCGTGTAGGTCTAATTTCTTGTCATTTGTAATACTATGAGAAAGAAAACTTAAAAAAAAAAAAAAAATCCCAGAGAAAAGAAATAGCTATGCTGGGAGAAAAAAGTGAGTATCTTCATGTTACAACCAAATAGCATACAACATATGTAAACTAAGTTTATTTAAAAAATTTTAAAAAGCTGAAGTGAAGGGCAAGGTCATAGAATTATATACTGCTAGAGATATAAAAAACTACAGGGATAAGTATCTAGAATATCCTGCGTTTTTTAATAAGGACACTGAAGCCCTGAAACTAATTTTTTCTCTCCAAAGTCTTACATTTGCATATTGACAGAGCTTCAACTCAAACACAGGAATTGTAACCATCCCTAAAAAGGGCAACTGCAAGCTTAAGAAAGACCCACTATTTTCACAAATATCTTCTTCTTTCTTTTTTCCCCTAAAGTGAATTTCAGATTATTTACATTCTCTAGAAATTAGCAATTCATCAAAACATAAGTAGGGGATTTTTATTCTCTGTTTTGGACTAAAGTTCTATAAGTAAAGTAAGTCAAGAAACTCACCAATTATTTTTTTAAACTTTTGTGTTTATATTTTTTAAGAGGAAAAATAATCTCCCTCTAAATAATAATAGGGAATATTAATTCTTATTACTAGCTAAGAGAGAAGAGTGAGAGAACTGGATGTGGAGAAGGAAAACTGAGAAGCAATAAGAGAGAGCGGGAGAGTAAAGAGATAATTATAAAGTTAAGAATAGTGGAAATGTAGGGACTTCCCTGGTGGCACAGTGGTTAAGAATCTGCCTGCCAATGCAGGGGACACGGGTTCGATCCCTGGTCCGGGAAGATCCCACATGCCACGGAGGAACTCAGCCTGTGTGCCACAACTACTGAACCCATGTGCTGCAACTGCTGAAGCCCACGCACTCTAGGGCCCATATGCCACAACTACTGAGCCCATGTGCTGCAACTACTGAAGCTCATGTGCCTAGAGCCCATGCTCCGCAACGAGAAGCCACTACAATGAGAAGCCCGCGCACCACAATGAAGAGTAGCCCCCGCTTGCTGCAACTAGAGAAAGCCCACGTGCAGCAATGAAGACCAATGCAGCCAAAATAAATAAATAAATTAATTAATTAAAAGAAAGAATAGTGGAAATGTAAATATGTAAAAATATTTCTGAAATTTGTAAGAAAGGTCCAAAGAGAGTGTATATATTTTACTGAGAAAAATACAATGAACAAAGGAAAATAAGATAGAAATACATAATAAAAGAAATAATGCCAAAGATTCTTCTTTAAATAGTTGCCCATAGCTACCAAAACTCTTAGAAAAAAGGTGGGGAATTATTTTGTCTAGATATTACAGTTAAATTTGTAAGACATTTTGTCAAAAGAAGGTGGCATTCATTTCTTTGAATGAGTTCACCTTTCCTCATCACAGGGACTCGTCTTAATCTAATCCAGTTTAACAGCAAAGATCTTCATAGTATGCTGTTTTCATTTTTTTCCTTTAAGCAGGAAAATAAATAAATAGATAAATAAATAAAACTTGGTATTATATATCTAAACCAAAATGGAGATTTCTGAGGATATAATTCTGGTCAACTACTAATGCCAGTAGCCCCAAATGGAAGGAAATAAAAAAGAAGAGCAAAGGAATACAATGAATTTTGGTGTGAGAAAAGAAAAGAATTGAATATATTAACGATGTCTTTATTATCATTACTGTCCATATTAGAAAGAAAATTACATAGAAAGACCTATGGCTGCTTCTGTCTATTTTTTCTCCTGTTTGTATCTGCTCTTCTAGGTACCCATTATTTAGTAAGATAAGAAAATGGTATTTCAGGACCATTGCTTCCCTGATTATATGTCTATCAATCAATCTATCTATCTCCTGATTACATAATTAATTTATTAATTCTAATTAATCTATTAATTAATATTGAGTATGACATCTTAGGCAGGAGGTATATGTATTTTGGAAAGACAGTTGAGACCTTCCTAACAGGTTTCTAGTTAGAACCTTGATTCATAGCTTATGTAATTCAGGTTATTTTACCTTTTTTAATTTTAAAGATCAATAGATAAAGTCAAGTCTGCTTCCTCATTTCCCCTCAAAGTCTGTTGCCATCTTAGATTTTGTCTCTGCTCAGAGAAATATATTGGAAACTTCTCAACTTCCTGCTTTTGATAGTATCTGTTGTAGTATGAGAAAAGGAGAGGAAATGTTAGTGCATGTATGGGAAGTTCCCACAAAATATTCCTATACTGTCATTTCCTTGAGGGAAAGAGAAGCAAAATTTATACTCAATATACCTGAGGCTAGATATTTATAACATTCTGGTGTCAGATGAATAATCAAGTAACTTTGTTTCTGACTATGAAAGTGTTATGATTCCAAATATTAGCTAAAGTTTTTATACTTAAGTACAATAAACATGTTGAACCAGTAATGATCAATTTTCTCCCTCCTCAGTGAGAGTAATTCTGCGGGTGAAGTAAGTCCGAAAGTAAAAAACCCGGGAATTTCTGATTGTGCTCCAATGAAAAGCAACTGAGCTTAGTTAAGATTGGAACTGCAGCTGTTGGTGACTACACCCATGACATCCTGAGTTCAACTTTCTGAGTCATCATTGTAAAGGAACAGAGGTCCCAGGCAGCTAAGTCATGGTCCTCCAGGAACCATTAACATGTTAATCTTCAGCCACTTCCATTCAGACTGTAAAATGTCAGACCCATGAAACAATGAACTATGGACTCAGAGAATGAAAGGAAACTAGTGCTACTTCCTATTTTACTCATAGCATCCAATAAATAGTTCTTTTTTTCTCTTGGTTCCTCACATTGAATGCTCATTATTTTACATTTTTATAAATATCTGCTAGTTTCTCTAAATTGCCATTCCTTTTTCTCCTATTCATATTCTACCTAACACATAATCAGGAATCAGATAGCATGTTCTTGTTAAATGCCCTACTTAATTCCTCTGATTGTAATTTTTGAGAATGAAGACCAGAGTTTTTATTTGTGTTAAGTTACTTCAAATCCTAATAGGTTAAATTTATAAATGATTAAAATTTATCACATTGGGCTTCCCTGGTGGCGCAGTGGTTGGGAATCTGCCTGCCAGTGCAGGGAACACAGGTTTGAGCCCTGGTCTGGGAAGATCCCACACGCCATGGAGCAACTAAGCCCGTGTGCCACAACTACTGAGCCTGCACTCTAGAGCCCGCGAGCCACAACTACTGAGCCTGCGCACCACAACTACTGAAGCCCACACGCCTAGAGCCCGTGCTCCACAACAGGAGAAGCCACAGCAATGAGAAGCCCACGCACCGCAAGGAAGAGTAGCCTCCACTCACCTCAACTACAGAAAGCCCGCGTGCAGCAACGAAGACCCAACATAGCCAAAAATAAATTTAAAAAAAAAAATGATCACATTGTACACTTTTTGTACCCTGCATAAGTTCTAATATATAAAAAGCACATAGTTAATGCTCAGCTTTAAAGATATTAAAAATTGAATCTGCTTATTCAAGTGTAATGATTGAACTGAAGATCTTAAAATAATTTAATCTCTTCCAAGACTTCTCAAAAAAGATCTTTTCTCCAAGATTTCTTATACATAGGATAACTTATCCATCTCTACCCCACCCTTATCCCTCCTATGTCAAGTTTATCGGCCTTTGAAATCTTTATCTTCCCTTCTTCAGGATATATTATTACTTGACACTCTTTTTTGATCCCAATGCTATATACTATTTTCCTTGGATATTTAATCATGTCTCAGATATATTTTTCATGGTGATATGCAAGCTCCTGAGAGATCTGAGGAAAACTATACTATATAGTTTATAGTATATATATATAGAATATATAGTATATTCCCTTCTAAAGAGCAAATACATGGCTCAAATATTTTTTCACACATGTTTTTGAGGACCATCCATGAATGCCCATTTACTCATATCTTTTCAGAAGAGGCTTCCAGTACCTATTAGGAAGGATAGATGGTCACTTGTATCTCTTTGGCCTCTGAATAAGGAGATGGTAATATGGAATGCAGGTGGTGGTTGGGAGAGCAATGTTGACATAGTAGTGATAGGGCAAACATTGGTACCTAAGGAACCTTTTCCTTTCTTTAGGGATATAACTAATAAATGCAAATGGCTTTAAAGGAGTTTCATCCAGAGTTTACCACAAATAGAAAAACAAAAAAAAACAACAACCCCCTTTTGCCATGTTAATTGAGGCTAATCTAAATTCTCCCTAGTTAAACACTTTTCTTCCACTGGAACATTCTTCAGCAATTCCTTAAGAGAAAAACATACAAAAAGAGGTTAATCCTGGGAAATCTGAAACTTGAAAAAAATTATTAGCACTGAAGGGAGGGCCTGAGTGTTTCTAAGGTAAATTGCTTATCTCATAATTTTTTTATAAACCTGCATTAGTGCCAGGATGTAGATGCCATAATGATTTCTTTACTGTGTACCTGTTTTCCTTTCCTCATAGACTGAATAACTATGCTAAAGGAGACTAAAACCACAGAACTCAAATAAGATGCATAGAAACTTCAATAATGTACACACTCTTACATAATTATAAAAACAAATTCTAACGCTAAATATAATTTTTGTTTACAATATTTGTCATTTGGGATTATCTGTTTATATCAATTGGTATATATAATTAAGCAGGAAACACCTGAAACTTCTTTCATAAAAAGAGAAAGTTTTAATTTGTGCTGTCAATGAACTTTCCCAGTTTCCAATATGTAGAAGTATCCAGGAATCAGGGGAGGAAAGATAATTATGAGAAACTGTGAAAGGAAACTATCAGTAAAGGCAATCTTTAATTCATTGCAAAACTATGGAGGCTTTAGGTAAATAACACTCAGCACTCAGAGTTTTGGAAATGCCTATTGAACAAGTGACAACTTGATTGGTTTTAAGCTTGTAGAATGAATTTGTCATCTAAAATAGAAGAGAGTAAAATATTAGCCGCCCAAACAACTACCATTATCAGAAAATCATAATGAAACAAACTGCTTATCTGAAATGAAATAATTATTTTTTAGAAATAGTGAATTTAAGTTTTTCATTGTACAATCATGTAAATATATTTACTCATCTAACATAGTTGCTGAGATATAGCAGGCCAAAAATGTACTTATCTTATCCAGGCCAATGAATGAATTACAGTTTATATGCCCTTAAAATTTCTCATTCTATTTATGTTTATTTTTAGTTTTTTAGGATATCATTAAAATATAATTTAAAAAAGTAGCCCTTCCACTGCACAGCAAAGGAAACCATAAACAAAACAAAAAGATAACCCACAGAATGGGAGAAAATATTTGCACACGATATGACTGAGAAGGGATTAATCTCCAAAATATACAAACAGCTCATGCAGCTCAATATCAAAAAAACACAAATAACCCAATCAAAAAATGGGCAGAAAATCTAAATAGACATTTCTCCAAAGAAGACATGCAGATGGCCAAAAAGCACATGAAAAAATGCTCAACATTGCTAATTATTACAGAAATACAAATCAAAGCTACAATGAGGTATCACCTCACACCAGTCAGCATGGCCATCAAAAAAATCTACAAACAATAAATGCTGGAGAGGGTGTGGAGAAAAGGGAACCTACACTGTTGGTGGGAATGTAAATTGGTACAGCCACTATGGAGAACAGTATGGAGGTTCCTTAGAAAAGTAAAAATAGAGCTACCATATGATCCAGCAATCCCACTCCTGGGCATATACTCAGAGAAAACCATAATTCGAAAAGATGCATGCACCCTAATGATCATTGCAGTACTATTTACAATAGCCAAGACATGGAAGCAACCTAAATGTCCATCGACAGATGAATGGATAAAGAAGATGTGGTACACATATATAATGGAATATCGCTCAGCATTAAAAAAAGAATGAAATAATACCATTTGCAGCAACATGGACAGGCCTAGAGATTAACATACCAAGTGAATTAAGTCAGACAAAGAAAGACAAATATCATATGATATCACTTATATGTGGAATCTAAAAAAGAGATACAAATGAACTTATTTACAAAACAGAAACAGACTTACAGACTTAGAAAACAAATTTATGGTTACCAAAGGGGAAAGGTTGTAGGGAGGGATAAATTAGGAGTTTGGGATTGCATATACACATTACTATATATAAAATAGATAATTAACAAGGACCTACTGTATAGCACAAGGAACTCTACTCAGTCATCTATAATAACCTATATGAGAAAAGAATCTGAAAAAGAATAGATATATGTATATGTGTAACTGATTCACTTTGCTGTACACCTGAAACTAACACAACATTGTAAATAAACTATACGTCCATACAAAATAAAAATTTAAAGAAAAATAGCCCTTCTACTTCCAGCCACAATGGATTAACATTGGATTTATCCTCCCACCTGAAACAACTTAAAAAAATAAAATAGTCAAAATGTATTAAATGATGGTTTCCCGCTAACTAAATATTGGTCAGTGAAGAGCAGTGATCCCATGAGGATGGGAAACAAGAGTTCAGCCCTACATTCCGATTTGCTCCAGCACACTGACTGAAGGGAGCTTCCACATTCAAATTCAGGAAAAGGAGGTTCTGGAATTGCCCAGTGGTCTCCCTGAGTTTAGGAGAAAGCACATTGTCTGCAGAGGCCAGGGTAGCTAGAGTATGCACTGTTGTGTAACAGAGTAGAGAGCTATACAGAAGGAGAGATCCAGAAATCTTCAGATGGCCCTCAAGTCTTCAGCCTAATACTGATCAGTACATATACAAGAGAAAAGTACCCAAGTTTGGGTAAAGAACCACCTTAAAGGGCTAGAGGGGAATAACACTTAGAACACACGTAAAGCTGTGAATATTTTCTTGTCCCTAAATTGCAAAAATCTCCATTCATGGTGCATTAAGCAGAGTAGTCAGAAAGTTTTTTTCTCAGTACTGGGAAAAAAATTAACCATAGAATAAACATTTCTCTGATTCTGCCTAACAAAGCTTGACAGTGAGATAACAAAATACAAGATTGTTTCCAAGTAATTAAACTGCAACTCAGAACAGAGCTCAATATTATTTACAGGAATACAACATATTCAGCACTTAAGAAGGTAAGATTCATAATATCAGGCATTCAAATAAAAATTATAAGGTCTGCAAAAAACAGTAAAATATAACATAATGAGAAGAAGCCAAATGACACAGAAATGACACAGAAAATAGAATTAACAAACTAAACTAAAATTAAACTAAAAGTTTAACTGCATTCATAAACTAAACTAAAATTTTAAACTAAAATTTAACTAAATTTTAAACTAAAATTTAAACTAAAATTTTAACTGCACTCATATGTTCAAGAATCTAGAGAAAATATTGAGTGTGTTAAATAGAGAAAGAAGATAAAGACTCAAACTGAGTTTCTAGAGATGAAAACAACATTATTTGAGATGAAATATACACTAGATGGGATTATAAACACATTGGACATAAAAGAAAAGATAAGTAAATTTGAAGATATAATGATAGAAACTATGTAAATTGAAACAGAAAAAAACTAAAAATATTAATTTTTTCATTTATTATTTTTGATTGTGGTAAAATAGATATACCATGAAATTTGCAATTTTAACTATTTTTAAGTGTACAACTCAGTGGCATTAATTACATTTATATTTTTGTGCAATCATCACCACTACCTACTTCCAAAATGTTTCATTACCCCAAACAGAAACTTTGTATCCATTAAGCAATAACTCACCATTCATCCCTTCCTCCAAACTCTGGTAACCTCTATTCTACTTTCTTTTTCTATGAATTTGCCTATTGTAGATATCCCATGTAAGTGAAATTATACACTATTTCTTTTTTTGTGTGTGTCTGGCTTATTTCACTTAGCATAATGTTCTCAAAATCATTCATGTAGCATGAATCAGAAGTTCATTCATTTTATAGTCACGTATATTTGAAATTGGTTGCACATAGAAGAGCGAGTAGGCGTTTGATATTTTGATATAATCATTTTGATTCATTTCCTGGGATACTTTGAAGTTTATTCCTAAAAGAACTTTAAAAATATTACCAATATTTTGCAACAAACACTACTATTCTGGAGACTCACCCAATTTATGAGATTTACTCCATTTCTAAGCCTTGCGAAGTAAGGAATGAAGTGATGTTTAGATTACAGGATTATTACAGGATTCAAGGATGGGATAGATGTTGGTAAGAAACATGAATAGGAGAGACAGAATGAGGTTGGCAACAGGGTGTTGGTGGCACTGAGGGTGTGGTACAGTTGAAGGGGGTCAATGGCACTCTATGCTTGGTAATAAAAACAGTAGGGGCTTCCCTGGTGGCGCAGTGGTTGAGAATCTGCCTGCCAATGCAGGGGACATGGGTTCGTGCCCCGGTCTGGGAAGATCCCACATGCCGCGTAGCAACTAGGCCCGTGAGCCACAACTACTGAGCCTGCGCGTCTGGAGCCTGTGCTCCGCAACAAGAGAGGCCGCGATAGTGAGAGCCCCGCGCACCGCGATGAAGAGTGGCCCCCACTTGCCGCAACTGGAGAAAGCCCTCGCACAGAAACGAAGATCCAACACAGCCATAAATAAATAAACAAATTAAAAACAAAAAACAAAAAAAAAACCCACCACAGTATATCAGTGCTGTATTGATAGATACTTTTACATTCCTGATGTTGAAATAGCCCAATCAAAAACATGTAATATTTATTCAGTCTAGAGAGAATGCTACCATCACATTTTGATTGAGGAATTCCTTGCAGTAATTCTGTGTCTCCCCAGGTACCTGTGGTCTATCAGATGGAGCAAGTGAGACAGAAATATTGCAGCACTGGGACTCCTAGTATGGATCATGGACCTCTTGTTTTTAAAATAATTTTAAAATATGGTTGTTCCAACTAAGAAAGAGCATAGAATCACAAAGGAAGGCCTGAAGAGAGACGAACATAGCAGATTTGACATGCATCCAGTGCTTTTTGTTATTGCTTTTGAAAAGAAGAAAAGTGGAAATGACTAGGGTGCCCTCATCCTATTGGTAGCTGAATCCTAGGCTCTGGTTCTACACAGCACCTGCCACTTGAAGTGAAGACAGGGAGAGAAGGGTAATGGGAAGACTGGGCTCCTGGAGATGATACATCACACCAAGAAAGCAGTCACTGAGGATCTCAGAGACCCAAGAGAGGTGGTCTAGCATAAAGAGAACTCTCTGGAATAACTTGCATCCTTTCTTCATTTTGGTGAGATTTAATATCCAGAAACAAGGACTTCAATAATCACTCCATGTCTTGAATTCAGATTTCTCCAAATGCAGATGGTAACAATCAAATAATTATATCATTGGCATTTTCTATAAAAAAAAATATAATGCATTTAAAAGTATTTTTGTTTTGGGACTTCCCTGGTAGTAAGACTCTGTGCTCCCAACGCAGGGGGCCCGGATTCGATCCCTGGTCAGAGAACTAGATCCTGCATGCTGCAACTAAAGATCCTGCATGGCACAACGAAGATCCTGCATGCCACAACTAAGACCTGGTGCAGCCAAATAAATAAATAATTTTTTTAAAAATGTATTTTTTGTTTTAAAAAAGACAACTCTGCAAATTAAATTTCCTGAGTTACATGTTTTAGATGGTAAACAAGAAAAGGGTGGCTGAAGACAGCCTTATTGAGAATAGATGAGTTGGACTGTAATACAATTTTTAGATCGTGTCTACATAGCAAAAATAAATTGATATAATTAGCTAATTTTAATCAATATTATTATTCTACTTATTTAATTTATACCAATTAACAAGATTTTTTTGAAAACCCTGTTCTGAGTACTTCCCTTTCCTTTTCATATTGTCTCTCCTGTCCCACACCCCCCCCCCTTTTTTTTGGCAAGGATGTTTATTTTACTTTTTTTTTCTTCTATTAAGTAGAGATGTTTGATTCAGTTGAAATCTGTATTAAAAGTTTGTGACAGTGAATTTAGTAAACGAACAATTCCTAAAGAATCTATAGCATATCTACTATTTGTTTAGATTGCTAGGTGTTCTGGGAATAAACAAAACCTTTTCAGTTTGGCTTTTTTCCTCTAGTAGTCATCTGTCCAATTATGGGTTTTTTTTTTTAATAACTTTATTTATCTATTCTTGGCTCCGTCGGGTTTTTGTTGCTGCGCGTGGGCCCTCTCCAGTTGCAGTGAGCGTGGGGCTATTCTTCGTTGCGGTATGCAGGCTTCTCATTGCGGTGGGTTCTCTTGTTGTGGAGTACCAGCTCTAGGCGTGTGGGCTCAGTAGTTGTGGCACTCAGACTCAGTAGTTGTGGCTCGCAGGCTCTAGAGCTCAGGCTCAGTAGTTGTGGTGCACAGACTTAGTTGCACCACGGCATGTGGGATTTTCCCAGACCAGGGCTGGAACCCATGTCCTCTGCATTGGCAGGCGGATTCTTAACCACTGCACCACCTGGGAAGTCCCCCAATTATGTTTTGAATTTGAATGATGTAGATAACTAAGACCAGGAAATTAATTCTTAGGAGGGAATAAGTTAGTGTTATGAAAACTATAGTTTAATACAAAAACAATTTTCTATTTCATAGATTATTTTTAAATTTAACAATACTGTTTATAGTAGAAGATTCTAGGCAAAATAGTTGTACAATCAATAAGCAAATGAAGCCTAGAGTTACGGACAACCAATCAGACCAGCAAGCACTACGTGATAGCATAATCCATTTGAACAGGACCACATTTCCCAAAGAGGTTTTCATCTAGTCATTGGAGATAAAACAAATGCTTAAAGATATCAGACTGTACCTTTAAAAACAAAAAACAAAACTTGTACAAGTCAGCATACCTAATAGAGAACGGAACCAAATAGTAGTATATATGCCATTAAAGCTCTCTAATAAGATTGTACAGTTACCTGAAGAAGACAAATTTGGCTTCCCAATATAACCATTCAAATTGTTAAAAGTAAATAAAGTTTTACATCTGTAGTGTTAATTATCTGTATTTACATTAATAGTTTTCCAACTCTGTTGATCCCTAAGGATATTTTATACCATTTTATTAACCCATAGGCCCCAAATTAAAATTTCATACTCCAATACATTTTCAGAGATTATTCACCCTTCAGTTTAAGTATTAGATAAAATATAGATTATATGTCTTGAAATAATCATGCACTAGAATGATGAGTATAAAAGAATCCTAAAAATGTTTTATGAAGGGTTAAAAAACTTTGCAATATCTCAAAATTGACACAATTTTTCACCTCTGACGTAAATATTACGCTTTTACACACAATAAAATATGACTCTCTGGGCTGTATGTTTCCTGCTTGGGTTCTGCCCTTTGTATTTAATGTTATCACAATTATACAAAGTCATTTTGTGACTAATTTCCAGAGCACTGAGTCACAGTGTGGCTGTTACTTATCTTTTCTTTTTTTTTCTGCACAGCACTGCTCTTGGCCCTCATTTTTCCATTAATACTCATACAAACGAGTGCTTCCATAATTAATTTTTTTTGTTTCATTATAGTTCTGTGGTTGTGTACTTCTATACTATGTGCTTTCTTTACTACCAGAAGCTAAATTTAATATCGTTTTATAAGCAACAAGAATATGACAGTACATCATATAGGTATGTAATCTATTGCTTTAATTTACGTAATTGTACTATATATAGTGCAATCCTATCTATTCTTATTTTAGTATATTTAGAATATGAGCTTTTGTTTTTGGAGACGTGTAAAGTATTTTCTTAAGAGAGATTAGTTAATGCTGGCAAGAAATATTTAGACTACAAGGATTCTAATGTTTATACCTTATTTTAAATATCATCAATTAATGGCAATGAAAGAAGTTTCTTTAAACATAAGGCTGCCAGACAGTCTCTTTATTATATTTCTTTATATGTTACTAAATAATGTTTAAAGGTTAAAAAAAAAATCTTCAGAAAATTCCAATTAAAGACACAATTAGTAAAGAACTGCCACTACAAGATTAAAATTATAAACAAGGCTACATCTCACCGACTTTTTATGTTCATGGTCTTAAAAGCATAATCCTATGTTGCATATATATTTGCTTAAAACTAAATGGAAAATGCTGAGTATTTAGTTTAGCATTGCAATGAGTTTGTTTACAGAGAAGGGTCGATTTTCATTGTAGGGTTACAGACAATGGTCCTCCCCTACAAGTCTTTGCCTCTCAGCACCCTTGTTCCCCCACCCCCACCCCCCGCCAAGGAAAAGAAATAAAAGTTATTTCTCATGGGCTAGAAAGTATATTGCCAAGTACTCACGAGTAAAATCTCTGAAGAAAGTTCTTGGAAAGATTTTTTCAAAGCGGAGTTGAGGTCATTTTGTTTTCCCTTCCAGGCATTGAAGAGAGGATTTATCTTTTCTACTTCTTCTTTTAAACAGATCAGGAAACTGGGGAGTGAAGAATAATGAAAGAACTGCAATCTGATCCTGCCAGCAGTGAAAGGGTGAGGTAAGAATTTGACTTTTATCCAGCTCAAAGTCACTCCCATCTGTTGGAGCAAAGAGGAGCCTCAGAGCGGGTCTCAGAGATCACCCACAGCTGGGAATAGCCAGGCTTCCTGTTTAGGTCACTCCAACTCTTTTTAGGCTAATTTCGCCAAATTATTCTAAAGCCTTTTCTATTATGAAGGAAACAGACAAAGGAATCAGCTTACACTAAGATTTCAGAATTACTATTTTTGAATAACTATCTCTTTTACTTTTCAGGATTCTTTGTAATCAGTTAAAAAAAAAAAACACTTTTTTCCCCCAGAGCTATATATTTTTAAAATATTATATATTTGTCATCATGTAGTTACTTAATAAAGTGAAACTTTTTTTTTTGCAGTTTATTTCTTCTTCAAATTATTTCATCCACGTTGTCAATATATTTGTGAAAAACACCTGAGGGCTATTGAAATTCCCTTTGATTAGAGAGGCAATGCAATGTATTGCCTGTTGCAGAATGTCAGGCTGTAAACCCTGCCTCAGCTACTTACTAGCTTTGCAACTTTGGTCAATTATTTAAACTCTCTGTGCCTCAGTTTCTTTTTCCCTAAAATAATGATAAAAGTTCCTAAGTTTGATATAAGTAGTAAATGGATTAATACATATAATATATATACATATAAATAGACATATAAAGCACTTAGTCCTCCACACATAGCAAACCTTCAATAAATGTTAACTATCATGTTTATTGCTGTTGTTTATATCATAATTATTATTTTACATGATATGTAAATATTTAAAGGCATCAATCACTTTGCTCTGCTCTAGGTCACTATCGCTGAAGTTAACCCTTGGTATTTCCGTAATGGAATTATGGCCATATCAGGCTAAGATCACTAGAGATTTCGTAAGATGGCAGAATCTTCTTTGCCATGACGGCTGAAGTCATTTGATCAGAAAATCCATCAGTTTCTTGTTTTCTCCATCTCTGATTGTCTTCATGTCTTCAACTTTTCTTGCTTTCTTCCTTTGACCTCTGGGTAAGGGGTTGTTACTGAGTCCAGGCTCATACTACTCGCCTCAGGACAGGCCAATAAATCAAGAGATGGGCTGTTGGGGCAAGGAATAGCGACTTTATTCAGAAAGCCGGCAGGCCGAGAAGATGGTGGACTCCTGTCCCAATAGAACCATTTTGCCTGAGTTAGAATTCAGGCTTCTTTTATACTAAAGGGGAGGGAGGAAAGTCAAACCTTTCCTGGTTCCCCTCAGCCTCTGGAGAGGCTGTGTTAATTTCTTCCTCTCTGCAGTCATTCACAGGTGGGCCTAGTCAGGATGTTTTCTTGTGAGCTAAACAAAAGTATTTTAATTTAATGCTCATTACCTGGGAGGCAGGGTTCCCAGAGATGGGCCATTATGTATAATTTAAGCTTATAGGCAACATCCCTTTAGTGATTACCTTGTAATAGAATACAAAGGTCCTTCCCTATGACAGGGTAACTTTTCCTCTTGTGTGTTTTTACTATTTATTGAATAATTCCTAGGTGTCTGGTACATAAATTACCTCATTTAATTCTCACAGCCAGCTTGTGAAGAAAGCCCTCTCTGCATGACCATTTCACCATTTCATGGGTTTAAGAAGGTTAGGTATAGTTTGTGGAGCTCTGATTCAAATCATGTAGTCTGACTTCAGAGCACAGATACTTAAATACTCTTCTATGTTCCTTTCTCACCCACGTTCTGGATTTCATACCACAACAAAACTTTGCTGTGTGTTGAAACTTTGTTTTTAATGAAGTTAAAAGCAGTCCTTCCCCAGGCCTAGTTCAAGAACTTTGCTGTATAATTATTACCCCTTATTACCTGTTGCAACTCAAGCACATTCAATGTTCCCTTCTTGCTCAGATTGTTGAGGAAAGTTGCCTGTTCTTGGACTGAAGTGGACATTGATTCATTTTTTGGCCAATCTGTAGGCTTTACTAAGGTAGCAGTAAGCTCAGCAAATCAGATTTCCTTTTTGGAAACTTGTACTAAGAGCTATAGATAAAAGTATACAGTGCCAGGCTCTTAACTAAAAAGCCAAGATAGAGGAAGTGCTGACATCCAAAATGGTATGCGCCAGATGATTATGTGGAGAAAGATAGTTGAGAGTGAATGGTGAAAGGGATGAATGAAAGAGTGCGTGTAACCTCTGAGAGAGAAACAGGGAAAGAATGAAAGCAAGAACAAGACTGAGAGATGAGATGAGAGATGAGAAAGTGATGCCTGAGCTCTACAGTAACAGTCCTTCCCAGGCCTAGTTCAAGTTTTTCTAAGTACTCAAGAACATATACCCTTGTAATAAACCCTTTTTTCCCCCTAAGGTCATTTAAAAAATCTCTTTTTCTTACTATGTAAAGAACCCTATTTGAAAGAGCCACAACTGAGCTGAAGTTATTTTCTCAAAGATCATTGATTTCATATTTAAGTTGCACTTGACATCAGTGAAGACTTTTTACCATTTTATTTCCAAGTAATTCACACACACTTGGGTATTCTTGTGCTGAAGAGAATGTGGGAAATTGATGTAAACTACTGTTAAGGTAAGACAACCTGATGCTGTCACTTAAGGGCTCTGTGGACTCAGCTTTTCTCTCCCTGAGGCTCACGTGAGCTCCTTTTTGAGGTTTTGTTACTAGTTTGCCTATCTATTGTGTACAACTCTAAGTCTAAATTATTTGGATAAAAAGATTTTCTCACCAACAACTTGACTATGTGCCATCGTATCTTAAAGTTCTTTGCATCTAATCATTATCTGGATGTTCCAAGTACCCACCTAATACTAAACACTCTCCTTTTCATTTCTCACCATACTCTGTTAATTCTGTCTTTCCAACTCTCACACAATTCAAATAACATTTCAGATTTTTATGAGCTTTATGAGAAGTTCATGAGTTTTATGATTCTATATTTTTCATTTTCCTGCCAGATGATGTGCATGTCCCACATAAAGGTTACTCTTCAAAATTGGATCACAATAAAGATGACCCACAAAGGGGACTGAAAATAAATCCTTTCTTCATAAAAACCCTGTTGATTTTGGGATAGTTTGTTATCAAGCATAACTTAGGAAGAGATAAATAATATACTCCCTACCCCCTTACCTTCTTCCCTTAAAGATGTGTTATATTGACCACATATATATTATGTTATGTAACCCTGGACCCCATACCCTCAGTCCCCCCTGGTGTCCTGTGTTCCTTTTCACCCTATGCACTTCGCTGTAGGATATGAAGTAATTTGGGGGGAGTGCTTTCTGGAAATTTACTGATGTTAAGCAGCAGTATAAACAAAATTAAGCAACAATCAATTTCAAATATGTTGCAGATTAAAGTTTATTCTTGTTAAGTAATATAGTAATAACAAAAGGGTTTTCAGAAATTTTACAGTCACAAGCAAGCTGACTCCATCTGTAGGAAAACTTCTCAAATTAGGTTAAATCTTTACATGGAACTCAAAATAAATACACACATGCAAATTGAGTACTGGAATCATCATGTTATTTTTGTTTTCTCTAATTCATATTTCTTATTAATAAGATATCCCTTGCCCAGTTTAAAATGAGAATGATTTTTGAGAAGTAGTGGTAATATGTGAGACCATGAAGTCATGACTGAGGGTTACTCAGCCCTCTCAGGAGCGTCTCCACAGGAATCTCAGTGATAATTTGCATTATTAACAGGTGGACATCTTGAGTAAGTGATTTTCCTTCATTAGGCAAAATATATTGACTAAGAGAGTTGGGAAGCCTAATCATTGTATCATCTGTGTTTAGGCATTGCATTTCACAATAAATTATTGCTACTTATTGATATTTAAAAAAAATACATCATGTCTCAAACAGAGGAAAAATAAAATAAGTTGAATTCCTAGCTATTTCCTTATGATTTTCTAGAATTAGATAGTCTATTAGATGGCCTGGTATATTACTTTGAAACTTCGCTTTAATTAATGTGGTTTTTTTTCCCTAATCTTTTTTAGTTTAACTCTTTCTGTGAGAACTTGGAAAGTATATCTCTTGTTTCTTCCTGTCCCTACCTAACTCTATATGGAAGGTAAAAATCTGGACAGGGCCTTCTTGCCCAGCTTGCTTTTTCATCCTTTCTGGAAACTTTCCTAAGAGAGAAAAAATGTCCAGATAGAAAAGGTGACCTCCTGTGGGATGCAATTTGATAAGCAGTGAGAAAAAGTCTCACATTTCCCAATGTCTTATTCCAGGTTCTACCATGTGTGAAATGCACCCAATAATGAAAAATGCATTTGTCTGCTCACCATATAGTCTTTTAAAGTTCAAGTTCTGTTAGGAGAATGATAAAGTCATTATGTACCAAAAACTATTTTGTTATTTAAAGATTTTAACTAAATGAACTCATTTGATTTTTGTAACAACTCTATGATAGTACACAGAGTGTCTAAATAACTTACAAATAGTAAGTCCAACTCCAGAAGCCTTGAGCTTAACAATTATGCCATTCATAATTGTTGTCTCACTACATTTTTTTAAGACCAAGGTGGATCCCTTTTTCATTACAGCATGGATGGGATCATTACAGATGCATAAAACCTTGGTTGGGTGAACACAAACAAAGAGAGAAGAGGCCATGGAAAGGAGAAGCAAAAATGTTGAGAAAAAATTCACAGTCCTGTTCCTGAGGGAGATTAACCACTGCTGAGCTCACCTGAGTTTCAGTAAATACTCTTTCTTTAGGAAATCTGCCTGGAGACTCCCTTCAAAGAAAGTCCAATCTCAGATAACAATGGAAGGGAGTAATCTTAATTTCTATAGTTTCTACCTGCTTGCTTCTGCATTCGAATGTCAAGACTTGAAGTTTATACTTTCAACAACTTTGCGTTTTATCCTTTAATCTAGACTTTAATTGCTTTGCTTTATTTATTTTCTACATTTAAAACTGGTTTTAGGCTTTTAGTTTTCTGGTCCTTTTAATTATTTTGTAATACTATTATTCTTAATCATTCTTCTGATTTATATTACTAGTACTATTAATCCCATCTATAATATTTTAACTAGTTTTATTACTTTTAGTGTTATTTTAATTCTCATTTTTATGGAAGTATCTATCTTAAGTATTATTATTGGTACTATATTGATGAAGATATAATGTATGATGCCCATGTGTGTCAATATAGCATGGTGTAAACCAGGGAAGTTGGGTCTTTATTTCCTTCAAGTTGATATAGCAGCAAGCCCTCAATTCCCTAGGATAGACTATCCTCCCTTAACCAAAGTAGGACTCAGTGACTCTAAGATTACCACATTGAATAATTTGATAGGCCCACAGAAAAAAATTATTTCCAACCACTGGCTTACCTATACTGCCAGGACAGACACTGGCAAATTGCATGAAAAGTCTATCTTCTCACAGCACATACTTTCATTCTGAACCTCCCAGAAAGATTGCGTGTATGGATAGGTAGTCTCCACTACCAACATACACATATTAATTTACTCCTTTTTATTCACTGTGTTTGAGGGGTAGTTACTTATACCGTAAATCACCTCTCTTATTGATTAGGAATGCTAAGGAAAGTTTGCCTCAGAGAGGATTGTCCTTATATCCCCATTCCTATTGTTTTAGATTTAGGGAGTTAATCCCTTGATAGATTCTGCCCTCAGAAATCCTTGCTGATTAGATAGTGTGATCCTGCCCATAATTTCAAAGTATAGGACATCAGCTACCATCTCATTTTCTCCTTTACTGTAATATCAGCTGGGTTTTTGGATAATAATTTTCCATTCAAAATATTTTATTTTTATATCTCTTAGTTAAATATACATTTGTATTTTCACTATTCTTTTCTAAGAGGACTCAGAAAAACAATATTATACAGTGTCATTTGGAATTCTGAAAAAAAAGGAAAAAAGGCACACTACGATGGTGGTTTTATGAGTATCTGCCTCACTTTGTCTAATGAGAATAAGACACAACTACAAAAGCAAGAATGGTTGGTAGGCAGAGTTGGTAGGTAGAGTAGAGTTTTGGTAAGAAGCATAAAAATATAAATACCAGATAAATTTTGTTTTAGAAATTTAAAACTTGTTTCTCATAAGTTTATACATTTTTATTAAATATTTTTACTTTACAAATTTCTTAGGGAAAACTAAAAAGTATAAAATAAAATAGCATATAAATATACCACACAGACGTATTTATTAAGCACCAACTGTATGACAAACACTGTTCTAGGATTTAAGGAGACAGCAAAGAACATGACAGATACAACTCTGTCTTCTTGGAACTTTAATTTTAGTGCCATAAACTGAATGCTACTAATGATAACAATTCTTACTTAGTGAATGAGGATTACAGCAAACAAAAGAATGTCTCACCTTTTAAAATATCTCCTTTTAAAGCTGCTTAGAAAGAAGTTATTCCAGGAGCTGCATGTGAGAGTTTATTTCTTCTTTCTAGTTTATAAAAAAATGTGTTAGTTTATCTTGTGGAGGTTTTCATCGATTATTCATTATGTGAAATTTAAAGACAAACATTTATTTATTACCATCTTGATTAATTACTTAAAATTTTTAGAATAAAATTTCACGGTTAAAAATTATACTTTTATATCAGTTTCTAGCCACTTGAACTTCACAGTCTGATAGTACCCATATACCAACGCCCTCAACAACACTTTTAAAAAAATTAACTAATTTATTTATTTATTTTTGACTGCGTTGTGTCTTTGTTGCTACGTGTGGGCTTTCTCTAGTTGGCGGCGGGCGGGGGCTACTCTTCGTTGCGGTGCGCGGGCTTCTCATTGCGGTGGCTTCTCTTGTTGGGGAGCACGGGCTCTAGAAATTGGAATGCGATCCAAATTTTCAGGAACAGCGAGGAAAACGGTGGTACTCTGGTTACTATTTTCCTTTAAATTGTATGAAAATGATTCATTTCTTGCTCAGAAAAACTCTTTGGAACTATTTGTGATAAATTACTGCCCTCTGTTGGCAGCATGTTATATAAGTCTTAATTTATATTTTAAGGGTATTTAAAGTTAGAGTTATAACAAATCTCAACAACAAGATGAATAATTAAATCCCAGAGAATGGAAGTGCCTTGCCCAAACAGCCATAGTTTTTAAATGACAAGGGCAGGATGAGACCCTGGGTGTCATGACCTACCATGCCTTTTTTTTTTTTTTTTTTTGACTGCTTGGGTCTTAGTCGTGGCATGCGGGATCTTCGTTGAGGCATGCGGGATCCTTTACGTTGCGGTGCGTGGGCTCTTCATTGTGCACGCAGGCTTCTCTCTAGTTGTGGTACGTGGGTTCCAGAGCGCGGGGGCTTTGTATTCTGCGGCACGTGGGCTCTCTAGAGGCACGCAGCTCAGTAGTTGCAGCACGCGGGTTTAGTTGCCCAGCAGCATGTGGGATCTTAGTTCCGCGATCAGGGATTGAACCCACGTCCCCTGCATTAGAAGGCGGATTCTTTACCACTGGACCACCAGGGAAGTTCCCTACCGTCAGTCTTGTGTTGACTAAGTTAAAAACAGTAAATTTTTTTGCCTGAGGATATTTCCTATTTTCTGAGTCAAAAACAAAGTTTACAGTAGTCAAAGGAATTAAAGAAAGAAATTATTTCATTTTAAAAATTGAAATAAGATGTTTGTTCAGGTTAAAAATAAACCATGAAAAAAATAAAAGTGAGAAGAGAAAAAGAAACATCTTTCTTTCACTCTCCATCTAGATTCCACTCCCAGAGGTTGCCACTATTAACTGTTTCTTTGTCATTCTGGAAATTATATATATATATGTGTGTGTGTGTGTGTGTGTGTGTGTGTGTATTTTTCAAAATTGAAGTACTGTTCTCCAACTTTTTACAAATGTAAAACATATTTTAGAGTTTATTCCACATTACTTTGCAGAGATATAACTCATTTTTTAATATGACTTCCTTTTATTGACACTTTTGAGGATTACAGGCAAATTTAGAATGTCCTTATTTAGGATTACCTGACATTTCTTGTAATTAATTTAGATTGTGCATCTCTTCTTGGACTTTTACACAAGTGAAGCTGTTTTGTTCTCATTTCATTTTATCAGGGGACACTTGATTTGGGTTTGTCTCATTACTGATGACAGATGTTAACTTTGATCACTTCATCAAGGTGTTGTCTGCAGGCTTCTCCACTGTAAGCTACCCAGTTTTTCTGCTTCTGTGCACAGATAGGATTTGAGTGGCAGAAATGCTCAGCAAAGATACAAAATCAAAATAATTAGCTTGTCACATCCTTTCTCTCAGGTAGCAAGAAGAGTAGATCTTAGATGCTAAGTGTTATTTTCCCAAGAGTGCTGAGTGTCCATTTCCTGGCTTCTTGTTTAATTTTAATTCCTCTTTCTGGAAGAATGCACAAATTAGGGAGGTATCTGTAGTAGTTGCTCTTGGAATGTGGAATGGTTTGGTATATTAAACAATTCATGTAACTCTGAACTTTTTCATGTGTAAGTGTATACATAACATGTAGAGTAAACTAATAATTCTTTTCATTGGCAGTTAGATGAACACTGAACACCAGAACTGCTGACAGTTTTTTCTTAAAACATGTAATAATACAATCATATTTTCAAACATTACATTAAAATTTCAGTCATGTGAATTTTTATTTTAAATTTTGATATTAGTTAAAACTTTTCATGTTGCATTTGTATTTTAATAAATAATTTTGATTGCTTTAGAAGAAAAAACTTTTAAAATAAATGAAATTTTTTAATACTTAAATTTAATTTACATTTTGGACAAATTATTTCAAATTGCAGTAGAGGAAAATTATGTGATAATCTTGATTATCACATAATTATTAATTGTGCTGAAATGAAGGCAAGAAAGATCAATGGTATGGAATAAGTATACAAATACTCATAAATTATGTATGTATTTAGTTTATTATTCATCCAAGCAGCACTCACCAATTAACCTGATATCCAAATATGCACAATAATAACTCAATTGGGATGTCTTACAATTTTGTCAGCTTTCAGGCATATAAAAATTATGGCTTTACATATCTTACAATTTCGCCTTTATGAAGTATATTTGTCTAAGTAAGATAGAAAATATTTTTTGTAGTACTTTTCTAACTTGATTAATAACTTTTAATATTTAACACATGTTCATCATTATGCCTTGCTGCCTTCCACTTTACTATAATGCAAACAGAGCATTTTCTGAATCATTCATTTACTATTTATTGACCACCTACTACATGCCACTATTGGAACTATTGCAGTAAGCAAACCAGATAAACATTACCATTTTCTTGGAACTTACATTTTAGTACATTTTTCATCAAAAGGGTCAGGGGACATATTTAACATATTCAGGCATGTGATATTACTTTTGCCCTCTTAATGGCACACACTAACTTTCTCAGTTTTCCTCATTGACATGACAAATTTTGCTGAATTAACATGTGATTTTGGTAGGAGAAAGTCATAACTGCAGAAGGATTCGTCAAAAGACTTGGAGGAAAGGTCTGGCCTTGGGGAAAATGTTTAGGGGGCAAAAGAAAGCAGAAGAATAATAGAAAAATGTCAATGTAGCCAACAGTATCCTCAAAATTTAACGAGTAGAATTTAAACAAGAAAGAAAGAAAATATAAATTTAAACTGAGTTTTGTTTCAGGTTGGAAAGGTATTCCAGAAAGTAAGCAGAATAAGCTTGATTAATTGGTACTGTAACATGTAAAATAAGCAATCACAAAACTATAGCCTCTATATCTCCGTGGAGACATAGTGATAAACAGCTGCTGCCCATTTTGCACACACAGAAAAGTAAGGTTAATTAGAAATACTGTAGTTGCAAATTCAGTTCCAGTAACAGCAAAATCAATTCAGGAAAAGGTATTTTCAAGGCATGATTTTTTTTGTGAGTTCTATTAGGATTGTGTCAGATCCATATATTAGTGATTCATTAGATGGCTTAGAAAGTGGGGTGCCTGCCAAAAACCCACCGGGACTGAGAAGAATATCTATTTCTACTTTTTTGGCAACAGTAATTTTTCTCTCGTTTGATGTGGAAGTCATTCAAAACCCAGGTGACAATCATTATAACCAAAGTCAGACTAAATAATGAAGTCATAAAGACAATACGTGGTTTTCATTCTCTCACAAAAATTTAAGAGATGAAACGCATAAATGACAAGGTTGATCTAGATTTTTCATGTTTATCTTAAAGTCAGGGAGTGTACCTTTGCTTCCACAAAAATGGATGACAACTGAGTAATGCATTTACTTCAGCATGGTAGTTCAGGCTAAATTACCTATATGTCACTAAGCGTGGAAATAATCTTTGGTGAGTATTAACATTCCTTTAGGGCACATGGGTTATGGGGCTGTTTCTCATCTTGGGACATTTCTGCTGATACTTGTTCTATTCATGCTTTGTGGATAGTCTTACTACTCCTAATCAATAAGGACCCAGACTTACTTTACTCTGAAACAGCCTCAACTTCAGTCCAGTTTACAGCCTCTCTGCCTCTTTAGAAGTAGTCAATATCCTGAAGTTGGGTGAATTTTTCCCATTTATGATGTTGTACATTGCTATATATGATATTTACACAAATAATTTATACAGTTGCTCCCTTTTTAATGTGAGTAAATAGTATTATACTCAACTTATTCTTTTGGACCTCTCTTTTTCACACATCATTACATTTCTAAAATGTATATATGGTCATATGTGTGGATCTACTTCTTTCGCTTTACCTATGGTATAGTATTCCATTTATTAAAACATACAATTAATTTTTTCCATTCCTCTGCTGAGGAGTAGTAGATTGATTAGCTTGCTTGCACTTGTTTTTGCTTCAGTGAACATTCTTAAACATGATACCTTGTATAAATGTAAGCATATCTTCAGGATAGATATGGAAGACTAGAATTGCTGGCTTGTAGAATAAGCAGTTTTTTAATTACACAAGGTATTGTTAAACTGCTCTACAAAGTAGTCTCACCACAGCACTATATAAGAGTACTTATTTCTCCAGATGCTTGCAAAAAGTGTTGTCAGAATTTTAATTTTGCCTAACTGATATGTAAGAAAAGATGTCTTATTGTAGATTTGATTTTATTTCTTAGATTTTTTGTGAGAAAGTGTTCATGTTTATTGGTTTACTCTTCTGAGAAATGCCTGATCATATCCTTTGACCATTTAAAATATTTGATTTTCTGTTCTGCCTTCTTCTTGTTTAAATAAGAGCTGTTTCTTATAGATTCTGAAAAAAAATCCTCTTGGTTATATGGAATGGAGATTCCTTCTCCAAATATGTGTCTTGTCTTTTTAGTTTGTTTAGAGAACTTTTTGTCATATAAGAAATAATATTGAAGTAGGTAAATATATCAATATTTTCCTTCATGGCTTATGCTTTTAAATTTTTATTTAAAAAATTCTACTACCATAATATGATGAATATATTATTCTACATTTTCTCTAAATTTTTACTTTTAAATCTTTATCTTTGAAATCATCATCTTTGTCTTCTGTTTCAAACATTTCAAAGTTCTTCAGCTATTTTTCCCTTTATATCTTCCATATAAAGTTTAATATCTGGTGTGCCCATTTCTTTGAAAAAATTAATATTAACTGGCATTGCACTAAATTAATAAATTAATTTGGAAAGATTAAGCTTGAACAGTTAAGGGAGCTGGACTTCAGTGATCTGGTGGATGTACTGACCTTAGCTAGGAGACAGGCAGCTCATCCACAGAAACAGAAGTGAAGGCTGGTTAAAGGCTGGCTTCATGGATGTGCTACTGGTGCGATCACACAGGGCATTGCACTGAGGAGGGTCCTGTGCTTGGTTTGATACCCTGCTGTCATCACCTTGAAACTGATAAATTTTATACTGTGTCACCCAAATATGTAGCTGGTCCTGGACAGGATATGGGTTCAGTTGCAAAGCATGGGTAGATAGGGTGGTGGGTGTATATGGAAGTTGTCTTCTGTTAGCTTGTATTTTCTCATGGAATGGGAAGTAAAGGTCATTTATCTCCCTGTGCTACATTCTGGGTTATATCTCAAGGTCTCATATTCAATTCACTGAAACTCTCTGTGCCTAATCTGCTTTCAGTTGATTCAATTAATTTATTTTATTTTATTTATATATATTTTTGAATTTTATTTATTTATTTTTATACAGCACATTCTTATTAGTTATCTATGATTCAGTTAATTTTTAATTGCAGTGACTGTACTTTAATTTTATAAGTTCTACTTGATTTTCTTTCAGTTCTGCCTTTTTTCATAATTTGGTGTTTTTTGATTTATGCTTTTAGTTTCTTGTTTGTCTTTAATAACTTTATACATACTTATTTTCTGGTCTTTTTTTTCTTTTGTATTTTTTTTTTGAAGTTTTTAAGTCTTTAATCATCCTGGTAGCTGTGGCTGCTAGTGATCATTTATGATGCTAATAATTTTGGAAATGTCCTCACCTTCACAGTGAGGTTGTTTGTGAGAATCTTGTCTTGGATTGTGTATCTTTTCAGAGAAATTGTGCATGTGCATATGCCAGATATCCCAAATGACTGCTATTATCCCACCTGGGAACTTTTTGTCACCTTTTCTTGATGTATTTTATTCCATAAAATTGTCATAATGCATTGAGTTTATTAGAACAATACAACTTACTGTCATTACTGGAAAATTGTTATAGAAAAATACAATCTATGATGTCAAGGATATGACTCACTCTCCTTGAAAGCGGCACCATTGTGTAGTGCAAAACCTGCCAAAAAATCCATGATGGTGCTGGTTTCACCTATTTTTAAGCTTCTTTTTTTCACTCCTACGGGCATTTTAAAACCATTAGAGTTGTGCAAATTTGATCTCAAACTCACTTAAGGAGCATGCTCATTGATTTAAGTAATTGAGGGAAACTTGTTTTCCTGCTTTAATCCCAGCAAAATATTCCTATGATCTACTTGTGCAGGTGGATAGATACTGCCATAGTCTTCCTTTTCAGTAATTGTGTAGCTCTTTGCATAATGTCAATTATTTGTAGGTGCCTCAGTTCTAACTTCCTGTTCATATAGACTCAAAACTTATTTCTTGTCGCCATGGGTATGTAAAACTAAACTCAGTGCCCAGCCACAGCCACAAGATCAGCCTACTATCTCCATTTCCTTTCTTGTTTTTCGCCCCCGCCAGCCCTGGGGTATTCTCATTCTATCCTGAAAACACAGCAATATATTGTATCAGAAAAGTTATATTTTATTCAGCACTCGTGAAATTTCTAGCCAAAATTTTTTGTGTTATTCTACGCATTGCCTCAATCAGAATATTTCAATTGAATTCCACTGGTTCAGGAATTTACATTTCCCCTTCAAAACAAGAGGACAACTATGAGGACAACTACAAAGACAAAGGCAAGTTTTTGAACACCAATGCAAAATAAAATATTTATATTCCGCAAGTCCCTACTCCAACACTTTACTCTTTACTCTCAGTAGAAAATTTTATTTTGTTTGGGGAGAAAAAGGAGACTGCCAGATAGCATGTCATCAAATTTCCTGTTCCCCACTAGCAATCTTTTCTTTATTCATATTATACCTTTTTTCTAAGTTGTATGGATCATGGTTGAGTTAAAGCAAACAGAACCTACGATCTATTGTACAGCATAGTGTCTATAGTTAACAATACTGTATAGTATACTTAAAATTTTGTTGAGGATAGGTCTTATGTTAAGTGTTCTTATCACAAAAAGAGAAATAATATAATAATAATAATAATAAGGAGGGTAACAGAAACGTTTGGAAGTGATGAATATGTTTGTGGCATAGATTGTAGTGATTGTTTCAGATGTGAAATTAAATATGCACAGCTTTTTGTGTGTCAATCACGTCACAATAAAGCGGTTTAAAAAGAATAAGTATATTTTTACAGTGTTCTAAATGGGTTATAAATCATTGAGAGAGCTGTCAAAAGAGACTCTAATGTAAATTATCAATAGTAGAACTGTTGTCAAAGCACCAGCAGCTCCTTCCATAATGAGAACTTGTCTATTGCATTGGTAAGTTGTTTCTATAGTTGCTGTTTCCAGACAAATGCCAACAGATACACATGAGCACATGTGTGCATGCACAAAGCACACACATATACAGACATGGTGCCATTACAACTGCTCACTTCAGAACCATGCTGCCTCTTCCACAATATGTGCAAATAATTAGAGAACCATGCACTCTGCTTCCCTCATCAATAACCTCAGTTCTTTTTTTATTATTAATTTTTATTGGAGTATAGTTGCTTTACAATGTTGTGTTAATTTTTGCTGTATAGCAAAGTGAATCAGCTGTACATATACATATATCCCCTCTTTTTTGGATTTCCTTCCCATTTAGGTCACTACAGTGCATTGAGTAGAGTTCCCTATACTATACAGTAGGTTCTCATTAGTTATCTATTTTATACATAGTAGTATATATATGTATGTCAATCCCAATCTTCCAATTCATCCCATTCCCCTCTTCCCCCCTTGGTATCCATATGTTTGTTCTCTACATCTGTGTCTCTGTTTCTGCTTTGCAAATAAGTTCATCTGTATCATTCTTCTAGATTCCTCATATAAGCGATATTATACGATATTTGTTTTTCTCTTTCTGATTTACTTCACTCTGTATGACAGTCTCTAGGTCCATCCATGTCTCCGCAAATGGCACGATTTTGTTCCTTTTTATGGCCGAGTAATATTCCACTGTGTGTGTGTGTGTGTGTGTGTGTGTGTGTGTGTGTGTGTGTGTATACCACATCTTCTTTATCCATTCCTCTGTTGATGGACATTTAGGTTGCTTCTATGTGCTGGCTATTGTAAATAATGCTGTAATGAACACTGGGGTGCATGTATTTTTTTCAATTATGGTTTTCTTCAGGTATATACCCAGGAGTGGGATTGCTGGGTCATATGGTAATTCTATTTTTAGTTTTTTATGGAACCTCCATACTGTTCTCCATAGTGGCTGTATCAATTTACATTCCCACCAAGAGTGTGAAAGGGTTCCCTTTTCTCCACACCCTCTCCAGCATTTATTGTTTGTAGATTTGGCCATTCTGACCAGTGTAAGCTGATACCTCATCGTAGTTTTGATTTGCATTTCTCTAATAATTAGTGATGTCGAGCGTCTTTTCATGTGTTAGTTGCCCATCTCAATAACCTCAGTTCAGATTCTAGTCTCATGTAAGTGCATTTGATTATGGAGTCTAAAACACATTTGGAATTCTAGCTATGAGATAATCTGGGATTTGTTTTAAGCTTTCCTGTCTCTGCAGTATAGAAGGAAATACTAAAAGGAATCTAGAATAAATATTGAATGAGTAAATCTTCAATATCTTCCCCAGAAGATTTCATTTGGAGTTTATTTCATTTCACATCCTCAAGTATCTCCATTAATTACTCCTATCACTTTCTTTCCATATTAGCTCTTTCTGTACATCAGTAACATAATCAAGTTTCATCCCTCTTAAAAAGGAAAGCAACCTCTTCCTTAAACTTGCTTTCTGTTTAGTATTTTACAGCCTCTTTTGGCTTTTAGAATAAAGACTCTTGAAATAGTCAATACTTGTTATCTGCACTTCTGCATCTCCCAGTCTCTACTTCAGTCATAGCAAAAGTCTTTTTCCCAACACTGTTCCAGCGAAGCCCTTCTTTCTAATGATTGCAATGACTCCCTATTTGCTAAGTCAAATGGACACTTTTCAATGACTATCTTGACCTCTCTACACACCTTGACAGGGGTCACTGTTTCTTTTTAGAAATTTCCAAATGGTTTTCTAAGTCTTTTTCACGGTTTTATTCTATAGATCCTCTTTCTCTGCTCATCCACTAATTGCTGATATTTTCCCAAATTTTATACATTTCTTTCTTCTAATCTAAAGGCTGAACCTCAGTTATCACCCTCATATCCTTGGTATCAAGTATACCATATATGTATCGAATCTCCAATATTTTTCTCTGATACTTCTCTTCTAAACACAAATGTTATATTTTTAATTACCTACTGTATATATCCTCTTGGATAGTCAAGAGACATCTCCAGAACATCATGTATAAAGCTGAACTGTATCATTGATTTCCTAAATCCATCTTTCTTGATACCCTAGAAGATTCTCTTAACTCCTCCTTCTCCCTTATGTCCTGTGGATTATAGTTCATAAATAGTATTTTTATCTTTTCCATCTCCTCCAAACCCACAGCTACCACCTTGGTTCTTCATTTCTTATTCAATAATTGCCATATTGGTCTTCCTGTCTGCAGACTTAGCCTCCTCTAATTTAGTGTCCAAATTGATATCAGTGTGATCCTTTACAAATAAAACACTGATTATGTCACTCCCTATGTAAATATTTGATGCATCAACTTTACAAATACCTATTAAATTCTATGTTTTAAGTATAATACAAAATAGGCATAGTTTCAGTAGTCTCAGAATATATAATATAAAATAATCATTGCAGTGGTATACCTAGCCTCTGACACGAGAGTGAATTATTTTTTTAACATCTACCCCTCTCTTATATGACAAAATTATTTTTTTTTAATGACCATGAAGTTAATTTATACACAACATTGGAGACATTGGATATTCCAAAATAGATGCAGACATTGCTGCAATTGCTTCCTAGTATACTTTTGTTGTTGCTGTTTGTTTTTGCTTTGTTGTTTTTCCCTTGTTGAGCTCCATTGGATTGACAGAAGGAGAGGAGTTTGTTGGGGAGTGATAGTATTAACTGTGAGGAGAATAGCAAAGTGCTGAAAGAGGAGACGCTGGACTGGCTTCACACCTTCCCACATGGATGAGAGGACCGAAAAAGGAGTTAGTCACTTAAGACTTAATCTATGGAGGATAAAGAAAGGAACTTTCAACTCACTGACTTTCTAATGTTTATTTTGACTACTGAAAGGGTTTTCCACTTATATCTGTTATGACCTAGTGGTTAGCAGTGTAACATTTCAAGTGAAAACTCATTTTAATTGTTTCATGTTGGTGTATTCAATTTTCTTTCTGAAATTTACAATAATTATGAACCAGTTGCTGGTTATACAATAATATTGCAAATGATTACAAGTTCCTCCAAGTTTTTATAGAAGAAAAAAGTACAATATTTATACAGTAGTTTTTATATCTACTTAACAATTGTGTCTATCATCCTTTGGTACAGTCTTATAAAATAAGTTTTTATGTAAATAAGTGTCCAATAATTAGTAAGTGAATTTTAATACAATTGGAACATCTGCAAAACAATTTAAGTACTACTACCTCATAACTCTGATGTAATATTTTATTTTCTTGATTTGTTCTTTAGTTTCCCAATAACGAATTAACAGTAAAAAAAAAAAGGAGTGAATTTTAGTTTTAAAAATATTATTTAAATTTAGCAAAAATTTTCATGTGTGGGATAAAAATTTGCACTTGCCAAAAATTATTATTCCTTCCAGTTCATACTCTATTTCAACGTTTTAAATTTTAAACACACATGCACAAAACCCAGGTGGTTACATAAAATGACAGAATTGAAATAACGTAAGTTTTGTTTCTCCTTTTTTATAATCATTGTGTTATCATAGTTTATTTTGAATCTGTTCGTTAAATGCAGGAATATGTGGTTCCCCAGGATCGGAGAATCAAATGGCACAAGAAGTGAGCTGTTAATTAGAACAGTTTTATAGTCTTTGAAACTCAGCCCTATTCATCTTAAAACTCCCAAGTCAAGCCTGATTCAGTACTCTTCTTCCCCCAACACAGCCTTAACCTCTGGCTCCAACACTTGGAGAGTCTCACTCTGAATATCTCTGCCCCTGCCCCCTCTCTTTTTTTTTTTCTTTTTTAATTGGGGTACAGTTAGTTTCTACTGTACATCAAAGAGAAGTAGAGTTCCCTGTGCTATACAGCAGATTCTCATTAGTTATCTGTCTTATATATATTAGTTAGTGTATATATGTCAATCCCAATCTCCCAATTCATCCCACCCCTGTTTTCCCCCCCTTGGTGACCTTACGTTTGTTCTCTATGTCTGTGTCTCTATTTCTGCCTTGAGTATGATTTTTCCAATAAAACTGTCACATAAATCAAAAAAAAAATAAAAAAAATAATAAAAAAGTGAGTTGGAATGATTCTGCACAGTTGTGAATTGAGTGTTATGTACTATTGGAGTTATCAGAATTAACATCCACATAAAAAACAATGTTAATAAGAGGGTTATTAGCAAAACTGTGCTAATTTGAAGCTTACTATTCCAGTTATCTATTGACGAATAACAAACCATCCTAAATCTTAGTGGCTTAAAACAATGACGATCATTTACCTAGTTTGCACAGCTGTAAGTATGGGTAGGCTCAGTGAAGACAGTTTGTATCTTTTCCAAGTGGCACCATCTGGGGTAGCTAGGAGGACTGCTGGGTGCTGGAATCTTAATATTCACTTACTCAAATGTTGAACAGTTGATGCTGTCATCTGGGGCCTCACCAGAGAGTGAATCAAAGAAAAAAATGCATTGGATTGAGTTAAACAGAGAGGAAGACTATTCAAGTATATTGCAGTAGAGTTAAAGACTACTGCAATAGGGAGAGAGATTGAAGAGTTTTTAAGTGCTGGGGTGAGTCAGTAGAAAAGTACTAGAGGACATTAGGGGAGAATTTGGTCAATGGAATTAGGTCATTTGTGTTGGCTAATTTATCAAAGTTAGGCTCCTACCCTCCCTCAGACACTGGGAAATAAGGATGATATCTTTCTGAATGATTGCATGTTAAAGGAATGGCTCCCAGGTCCTCAAGAAAGACTTTCCTAGGTTGTAAACCTGGCAGGAGGCTGAGAGATTTACATTTCAAAAAGGCACAGAAAGAGTAGATGACTGCAAATCTTCTAAAGTTAGTGCTCTAAAAAGAGGGATGTCAGAAAGACAGGAAGAAACCTGTGTACAGTTTAATCAGCTGAGGGGACGTTAAGGCCATCTTGGTCAAGTGTCATCAGGAACATCTCCATGTAACCTCTGCAAGTTACTCCTTGGCTTCCTCATAGTAAGGGTGACTGGGTTCCAAAAGCAAGCATTACAAGAAAGAGACACTTAACACCTATCCACACTTCTGCTGCATTCTACTCAACAAAACAGTTACAAAAGTCCACACAAAGGCAAAAAGAGGGGAGAAAGTTTCCACCTCTTGATGGGAGAGTGACAAAATTTTGGAAGAGCATATGGTACTGGAAATACCATTGCATCTGTTTTTGATAAATACAATCTGCCACACTGGCATATATAGTATTAAAATTCAGCAATAACTGCAGAAGAAATTGTTTAGAATTAGACCAATAAAATATTTTTCTGGGAGGAGTATTTTATCACTGACTGTTTAGAATTGCTTGTGCATTAAAAAAAAAAGACTAAATAAGTTGATTTTATTATTGTTTTTAGGTTTTCTAGAGAAAATACACTCAATTACTGCCTATACTCATGCAGTTCCTTTGCACTGTTCTGAACTTGCTAAGATATCACCCAAATCCTTCTGAATAAAATCCGAATTCCCAATATTGCCTTAAAAAGTGCTTCATAAGCTAAGAATTGCCTTTCCTTTAGAACTGTTATCTCAGAGTCCCCAGTTGAGCCTTATATTCTAGATATACTGAGAATCTTGCAGTTCTTGGAAAAAAAAAAAAAAGAACTGACATTGCCTTTTTTTTTTTTTTTTTGTATGTACTTTCCTTCTGCCTAAAGTGAAAACTGCCTCAGCTCTACCTATCAATTCAGGTTTCACTCTTCAGGAAGCCTTCTTAGACCACCAGCTGAGACCTTGGACCATTCAGCCTCAGACATAGATATCTGTCATCTATTAGGGAGTTGAGTTATGACTCAGCTTTTCCTGTCTAATGTCTAAGCCCAAGCTCCTACTCACAATGCAACCTTGTCACTTTTCTAGGACTCAGATCACGCCAAGGTAAAAATTTGGAATTAGATTCATGCCCTCTAAGGTCCACATTAGGGCCAAGAGTTCTTGGCTTGTATATTAGCTAACTTGTGTATTTGCTCCATAGCATCAAATAGAGACCGTAGCTGCATAATTCACACCACTTTATCACTAAGCCAAATGTATTAAGCTACTTTAGATATACAGACACCTATCCTTTGCAGAATGACTGTGAGTAAGAGGAAATCTGCAGTTTCTATCACCAATGCTTTCTTATGTCTATCATTTTTGCCAGGAAAGTACTCCTTAAATAGGATATAAATCCTTTGTTCTCTTGCTTCTTTAGAAATAAAACAGTCATCATTCCTTTTGGAAAAAGCTTTCATGTACTTCAATCCATTATCCAATCTCATTCAGAGTCTTTAACAGAGAGAATAAATCCAGATCTCTTAATGTCCCATCACAAGTCTAATATTCTAGTGTTTTAGATGCTATTTAATCAATTTGCTTCATGGAACTTTCCATTGATTATCTTCTTTTTCATCTTTTTTGCAGACTGTAAATGTATATAGAACATGTATTTCATATAACAGAATGATTATTTCATGGTTCTTACATGCAATAATCCTGGTTATGCACTTGAATAATTTGCTTACTTGTGAAATTCCTGTGATGCATCACAGAATGAAGCTTTGCTTTTTATTTGCTCTTGCCTGGATTGTTTCTTCCTGTCCTTGCACATAACTAGAAATTTGCCATCTGTGACTTACACAGTTTGTTTTTCAAGTTATTACTAAATTTCCTTTTCTGTTTCTTGTTTCTGAATCAGTGAACCAAAGTGACCGTACTGTAAACCCTGACAGTTTTTTTTTCTTTTTTGTAATGCAAGTGCCTGACTTAAGCTTTGATTGCTGAGACGCCACTTCAAAGGGGCATCCACTTCAAAGAGGCATCCAATTCAAAGATGGTTATCTCTAATATACACATTGCCAGCCATATAACCAGATAAAAAGCAGGTGGTCTTCCCCCGCTAAGGCTCCTTTGTTTAAAGATCTTGGTTGATTTCAATAACTGACCATTTCAGCCACTTGCTTTTTTCCTTCCTTGCTGTAAATTTCCACTCTCATATTTTAGATTCACTAATAAAGAGTGAGCCCATGAAACCCTAGGCTCCCACCCTCAACCTCGGTAAAAGCAGAACCCCAGGACCGTTCTCAGTCTCTCTGTCTGAGACCTTGCTGTGTAGCCCCAGGTGTGCCATGTAATATCCAGGTCTTGTAAGTAATAAACCTTTCTTTTTTTTCAAAGTTTCCTGATAGTTATTGCTGCAGGGCATCTTGCAGTCATAATAAGGACCATAAGGGCCTATCCAGCCATGACATTGGTTTTGGGTAGGCTGAGACCAGCACAAAACAATTGGCATAGTCAGCAGGACTCCAAGATTGCCTTTGCAATTAACCAAGGGGAATGCCTTTTACCTGAAACTTGCTTACTAACCACCTAACTCAGGTGGGTAACACCATCTGGGGAAGGGACACTGCTTGCTGAGGTTCTGTCCTACTGCCATGTGCTTTTGGGTATTGCCTCTGTCATGTGTTACCTGTGGTATTCAACCCAAAATGTCAGGGCTGCCATAATAATCCAATGATCTTCCCAGAGCAGTGTGATCAAGGCCATATGGTCTAATGAGGTGATCAGACCACTATTTATATAGACTTTAATTAACTACTAATGTGCATGAGGGTCTTCCTCGCTTCCAGACCAAGAAGAGCTAAGGAGGGTGGATTGAATCGAAAAGCTTTTGTCACTGACCAAGGAGAGGTTCTGAGCTAAAGGCACAAGGAAAGGATTCTCATAGGTGAGGAGGATGGGAGACGTCCATCTGCAAACCCTGAGTTGGTGGGTCATGGCTGGACTATGTGTCCTAACTCAGAAAGAGTTAGAAAGAGCCTTGCAAAGAGACCAGTGGCATCATCAGAGAAAAAATACAAAGAGGCCTATAGTCACTTCACTCACTACTGTCACTCTTCGTTCCCTCACCCAGTGGGATATTGTGGGTCCAATCACTGGTATGATATTGCTAAAAAAAGAGAAATAATAATGGACAAATATAAATGTCTTGAATATCTGATGCCAGCACCTCCGAAGAACCCGAAGAGGTACAGCAGTTCCTTGATAAATGCAAAACCCCATGGAAGCTTCCTAGGTGTTGTTCAGTGGCATGCATACCAACATGCCAAGACTCTGGAATTACACTCCAGAAACCTAGGGGCTTCCCACAGAGACCATATGTGTATCGTACAAGTGGAGGCAGATTCCAATCCCAGAGAGATCAACTGGGACAATTCTGGAAAGGAAAGTGACCACCCACGAAGAGGGCTCACAGGGGCATCATCCAAACCTTTGCAGTAACAACACATAAGATTAAGGTAACGGAAGAAAATCAATAAGTAAAACTGACATCAAAAAATATTACCTTAACTGAAATGCAAACCTTTCTTAAAGATTTTATGTAGCAAGTAGGAAAGAGGGGAGCTAATCAGCCATTGTGGGGGTGTTTGTTTGGAAGGGGCTTTGAATTATTACTCATGGCTCCCCAAATGCCTCAACTGGTCAGTATCTCTAATGACCTTAAAATGTATAACTTTCTTAAAGATCCACAAAGGATATATGCTTGCTTCCTCTGAGATACCACAGATCTTGAGCCCCCTTGGCCTTCCCCTGAATGTGTCAGAATTAAGAAACATTCCTCAAGACGTATCCCTACTGCCAAGGGAAAGGCTGACAGGGTTCTTGAGGCCTCTAGAGAGGAGGAAGAGGGAAACTGGAAGGCAAAGGCCCCCAGAGCCATCGATATTCATACCAGGGCCCTCCCTCTCCTCATCTGGATATTTATTGCCTGGCACCCTGCCCATTCTTCCATCACGGTGATCACTGCTAAGGCTCACAGTGAATGGAAAACTTTAGATGAGGCTTGTCTCCTGTCATGAAAAGTTGGCGTGGTCCAATGGGCTTATCATTTCCATGACCATAGTGACCAAAACGACGCCCCTCTTCATGTCCAACCCTGAACATGTCCCATTTGACCCTGAGTCCAGAGAAATTATCTTTACAAGGTGCTTCCCCTAATTATAGGGCTGTGCTACTACATCTTATTGGGATTACTGAAACCATCCAAAAGGCACTAAAACTCCTAGGAGAAAATTTACATTCTTTCTCTATCCCTTGAAGATGTAAATCTTACCATGTGCTGGAAATGTAAACACCCCAGGTGGCAACTAAAACACTGCCCACAATCACTTGAGACTGAAGGGTTTAAATAGTGGGGGGAAGGGGCCTTTTAAAATACAAACTGCTGTAAAAGCTCTCTTGCCCAAAATCTAGTCCACAGCCTCCTTAAGATTACTTGTCAAGGGCAAACACAAATCTTAAAAAGTCTTCTCCACAAATGTTAGTATAAAGTTTCAGCCATTGAAGCAGGTAACTTTTACTTGTTCTGTCTGTCAGTTTGGATTCAGCTGTTATTTGTAAACTAGTGAGTTTTATATTGCTGTACCTGATTCATGGCTAAAATTTTGGAACAGAAGCTATAGAGTCTCTGTTTGTGTCTGTCTGCATGTTTACAAAAGTCTATGTATGTATGTTAGGTGTATGTGATTATTTTTTCTTCTGTACCTTCGGATGGTATTGCCAAAATTAATTCATAAAAGAACTCTATTTAATTGTCTTAAAAATGAACTCTTATGAATTAACTATTACTTAAACTCAGAAATATAGAAACTAACCCAAAAGTTTTTCAAGTTTACATGATCTAGGATAATTTTTGGTAAGTAAAAGCTAGTTTATATTTGGTTTAATTAAAATAAGTATGTCTTCAGAGTTATCAGCATTAAATATAGTGCAGATAAACTACTTATATTCTACCTGAGTTTTCTAGTCAAATAAATTCATGTTATCTCTATTATAAAATCTGTCAGCAAGAAAAGTAGCTTGGGATGACGGCTGACTTTTTCTACTGCCTAATGAAGTTTTCACAGGTAATCTAAACATAATTGTTGGGAGCAAATGATTTAAATAGATGTAAGTAGGAAAAGAGTTTTTAGGTGAACTTTTCAGTAAGAATTATGTGTCATAGTACGTCTATTTAAAAATAGTTTCCCAAATCTTTGGTAACTTCCAGGCTTAGACTTTTGCTAAGTTAAAATAAATGATGGGAATTCATTGACTATCTAGATCACTTCCAAATAAGATAAACTAGTAAAACATTAATTACCAAACAAGTCTAAGTTTACTGACTTTTGATCTCTTATTATAGAGGAACTAAAGATATTTGAGTCTGTTAGTAAACATGATTTTTGCAACATTTAAAAATTATTCTATGAGGAAATGTATGTTTCTACAAATTATAAAATATATTCACAGATTTGCCAATCTTAAAGAATGCTGGTGTAAGAGACAGTTCACAATTGCTTACTTCTTAGTTTTCACTAGAAATTAAGGTTTTTAAGGGTTAAGGACCCTAGTTAATATATGTAATTAAAACTCTTAGAAATAATAAGGAAAAAATCTCAATATGCAAGGAAAGTAAGATGTGTTTTGGGTAAGAAAGCTATGATGTATGGAGATGCATTTTTAAGGGAAATGCAAGTAATTATTTTGGGTTTTGTTTTTTTTTTTTGTCTTTTGTCCTAAAGTAAAGCTGGTTATTTCAGAATGAGAAAGAGGTGAATAAAGGACAAAATGGTATAGAAAGTTGAGAAGAGAGAGAAAATGAGAATTTTACCTTGTGTGGTCAGGTTGGCTAAAATTGAATTGTTATTATAAGAGTTTTTTTAAATAACATTTAGTATCAAAGTACACTTAGGCAATTTTCTTTCATCTGCCAAAAGGATAAAGTTTTTTTGGAATATTGGTCTGCTCCTTATAAGAGATTGTGAAAGGTATTTCTTTACCTTTTAAGTGATCTGGCTACAAAGCAAAGATTATGAGTTTTATCAGAATAATTTTGTGCTTCATGTTGTCTTAATCAGTTCTTTGATTACTTAAGAAAACTGAGTTTCCTCAACATTAAAAGAGCTGTTTTGCTTACAACTATGTAACCTCCTGTATTTGCCTTTAAAATCTTTTGTCACTTTGGTTAAGTAGATAATTAAGTACTGTTTCATAATAATTGGTGATCCTATTTAGTCAAATGTCCAAAACCTTTTGATATTTTTGACAGACTTCCCAAAATCAAATTCTAAATGAAATCTTTTGACCTGGAAGTAACTTTGGGATTTCCAGAGGGCCTCTCCTCATAAAAGAGAAACATTAAACTAATTAGGCTTATTTGACATGTTAGGTTATATGGGAAGCATTGTCAAATAAGAAATAATGCTAAACCTTCTTTATGGATATATGTTATGAATATGTGTTTCAGAAATTATATGAAACTGAAAATCTGATATGTAATATTATCAGTCATAATTCTAGTTATTATCCTGAAATGTCCTGTGTTAGAGAAAGAACCATATTTCCTTATCAATTGCATTATAATGAACACTCATCAGATCTTTAACCATGGGCATTTTTAAGCCTTTCGTCATTTACAGATAGCTTTTGTTTTACTCTGATGCTTTTGCAAAAGTGCTTCATCTTCAAGGAGATTTGTGGAAGGGACTCTGACAAATACAGGTTTCTGCTAACTGTCAGATCATATCACTGAACTAGGTAAGAATTTACAGAACTCTAAGAAAAACTGGATTCATAAAATAGCTAACAAAAGATCAAGATCAAAAATTAATTACATAGGACTGAATGAACTGACGAACGTGATTATAATTTTTTCATGACTTTTTGTTTGAACATTGCTGGCTCTTTCATCTTTTGTTTTCCAGATTTAAGAAAACTTTTTCTCTTAAGCTATGACTTACAGCAATTTGTTAAAGTATACCTTTGTGAGCAAAAGTGAAACAATTACTTTTTCTCCTTACTTGATCCCTCCAGAATTCTGAAATTCTCAAACTAAAACTGTCCGTTCCTCCAAACTATGAAAGCTAAAGTAGGACAACTTAATATAAACTTCAGAGAAATCACCACAATAGCTCATGTATGGACAATCTTTGTGTCTGTTGCTATGTGGCCGCTCAGAAGGATTACCAGAGACATTCAAACTGCTAACCAAGAACCTCCATTAGATTTCCACTGCCTTCCCTCACTCCATCTGAAGATGCTTTAAAATCAACATCTAGAAATCTTGACTGGTCACTCTTGGGACTCAGACTGGGTTTATAGTCTGCTCCAACCATTAACCATTTTTTTCTTTTGTTTCTATAGAAATGCCTTTTATTAAGTAACCTGATGCAAATAAGCACCATATATACCTAACTTTGGGAGCCCACCTGCAATACCACCTCCTGAAATGAGACACGACCCTTTAATTAAACTGGCCGTTCTCAGAACTAAGAGACTGATTTGATGAGATATGGAACAATCTACCAACTCAGGTCAGATTCAAACCAACTAACACCAGATGACCCAAGATGTTAAAATACTTCACAATATTACCCAAATCTTTGAGCATATTCCCAGTCTGGTCCCCAAGATCACTGACATATTTTGATGGCTGGATCCTTTCAAGTTTGAGACAGTGGCTACAGACTGGATTTCAAACCATTGCCTGTACAATTATTATAAATTTGCTACTATAGCCCTATTTAGGTATGTAATTTCTGGGTTACAACAATGCCCTGTCCTTGAATTTTAGCATATTAGATATCATATCAGTTTTTTCCCCATTGACTCTGAGGCCTTCAAGTATTAATTCTGCTTACCTCTAATTCCTTATCTGCCTTGTTCTGCAGCAGGCCACGCATAAAATACAGGACCAGTCAGGACCACTTCACATTAACATTAAACAATTCAGGCTGAGGGCAGGAGGGAGCAGGAAGTAGCCATTCTTGTGTATTTCTAGAATGAAATGCCATGACTTCCCTTACTGGAAGTGTTAAGCCATCCCATGGAGTAACATTAGGATCCCCAGATGATTACCCTTTTTAAAGATAATTCTGTTTTTCCTAGTTAGTTTAAAAATAAAAATCTAATTTTTATCTTAGAAAAAATAAAAGCTCTTTAATGTAAATAATCCCCCCAAAGAAAACCACCATAATTTACTTGGGTAGAGGGGAGGAGAGGGATAAAAAAGGAAAAACGAGTAAATTGAGATTTGTGTGGGGCATAAGTAATTTGAATTCTAGACATGGACCTGGATCTTTACCACTAGTAAGTGTTCTGCTATTCTGGGGGAGAGGAAGGATGAAGCTAGGGTTAGAAACAATTCAGGATTGACCAGAGATGAAAGCACTAATTCCAATTAGGGTGGAGGATAGGATTCAGAAATATTGGAAAGCTTTGTTTTCCTTACCCTGTGTCTTAGAACCACCAGATCAGAAGTTGGCAACTCTATATTAAATATCATAACAGCTGGGATGAGGAAACTTCACAGAAGGGCCACCCTAAAAGTCAGAAATGGAAAAATGCTAGAGAAATAAACACAACAAAATCCCTCAGGAAAACATATCTGGCCATTGGGTGGGTATCAGCCTTGTGTCATACTTGGTATTTTTTCTTCCTGTGAAATAAAGACTTTTTTTCCTTTCAAAAAATAAATAAAATAAAATAAAAGTGTTGGGATCAAAGAGAAAAACCATAAATGGGACTTTAACTAAATTTTTTTTAATAAGAAAAATTTATTATAAGACTGACATAATATAGCCAATGCAGACTGAAGAAAAATAAGAAAGACTGATGAAGTGTCCAAATTAAAACATTAGGAAAAAAAAAGAAAGTGAAGCCAAAGAAAAGAAACAAAGAATGTAAATCAATGAATGTTGAAATAATTAAATAGAAAACAGTACAAAGTAGTCTAAACCAACTGGCAAAAAGCTTCTTTAAAAATGTCAGTTAGATAAACTTTTAACAAATCTAGCAAAAGAACTATAAGAGATAGCAAAATTATGCAATATTTAGATTGATAAAATAGATATAACTTTAGAAAAAGAAGAGGATAAAAGAACAAAGGGGGCTTCCCTGGTGGCACAGGGGTTGAGAATCTGCCTGCCAATGCAGGGAACACGGGTTCGAGCCCTGGTCTGGGAAGATTCCACATGCTGCGGAGCAACTAGGCCCGTGAGCCACAACTGCTGAGCCTGCGCGTCTGGAGCCTGTGCTCCACAACAAGAGAGGCCGCAACAGTGAGAGGCCCGCACACCGCGATGAAGAGTGGCCCCTGCTCACCGCAACTAGAGAAAGCCCTCGCACAGCAACGAAGACCCAACACATCCAAATAAATAAATAAATAAATTTATTTAAAAAAAAAAAGAACAAAGGAATTATAAAATATTATGAGCAATACTATGGCAATAACTTAGAAAACCTAGAAGAAACAGATGGTTTCCTATAAAATATAATATAAACTCTCAAGAATGACTTCAAAAACATAGAAAGCAATCACCAAATAATAATCAATAATTACAGAAAACAATTGGAAAGATATTTGTAAATCTCCCATTGAGAGCCATAAGACCCTTATTGTTTTATAATTGAGCTCTATCTAAACATTAAAGCTCTATGTAATAATGAAGTATTCTAGATCATAGAAAAATGGAATTTTTCTCATGTCATTTTATGCATTTATCATAATCTTAATATTATAACATGTTAAGAAACTCTAGAACAATTCACTTAGCGCTATTAACTTTCTAAATACATTGTTCAGAAAATTAAATTCCCATAATGTGAAAAGAATAACAACAGAAACAGAAAGGGTTTAGACAAAAATATAAGTTTTGTTCAAAATTAGGGCATCAATCTTAAGTAATTACATATACATATTAAAAAAGAGAAACCGTATGCCAAAAAGTATTTGCTAAAATTCTGTTTCCAATCTGAATTAAATTTCTAAACTTTATTAAGGAAATAGGAATGGAAGAAGACTCCTTAAAAACAAAGAAAAATATTCACCCACACTCACAGATAAACCAGCAAACAACATATAAAATAGTAAAATACTGAGATAATTAACAATAAGAAGACAGGGATGTTCATTATCATGATATTTTTCAAAATTATTTTTGTATTTTCGATACACACTGTCCAGTACAGTAGGTGCTGTTCATATGTGACAATTTAAATTTAAATTAATTAAGTTAAATGAAATTAAAAAGCCAGTTCCACAGTTGCATTAGCCATGTGTGCCTAGTAGCTACCTACTGGCAGTGAAGGTTTAAAATATTTACATTACTGCAGAAAGTTCTGTTGGACATTATTTTTCTAGGTAACGTGACAAGACAATACAAAATAAAACAAGCTGTATATGCAAAAGAGAGAGACACTTACTCTTAGATCTAGATAGCATGAGTGTATACCTAGAAAACTAAAGAAACTGTGAGTATATCAATAAGAAAATTTGTTGATTGTTTAGGTTAATACACAAAAGTCAGTATAGCTTTTTATCTCTACTAACAATTGCCATTGAGAAATGGAAATAAAAATACCATCTTATGGTAATAAATAATAAATACATAAATAGTAAATGATAAAATGCCTATAAATAAATTTTATAGCAAAAATGAAAAACCTATATAATTTTTTTCAAGACCTGCACAAAATGGAGAAACCATGTAGCTGAATAAAAGTGATTGTAAAATTAATGAATAATTTCAAACAAGTCCACAATAATTTGATTTTACCTTAGATTTTAAATAGGTTTCTATAGGTCAGAAGAATTATACCTAGTAAAATTTTAAAGAATTGGAAGAGGAGGTTCTGTTCTTGTTTTACTAGATATTAAATTTGAGTATGAAAACATTGTATGCAAAAGAAAATGTATTGTCGTATTAAGGCACACAGTATCTAGTGAAATATATAAAAAGCAGTTTTGGAAGAGATATAAACCCTATAAAGCAACCTAATATAGTATTATAAAGGAAATATTTTAGTTCAGTGGGAAATTATTTAATAAATGTTGTTGATGGGGTCGATTAATCATCTAACAGAAGAACAGCCAGATTCTTTTTTTTTTTTTAACACCTTTATTGGAGTATAATTGCTTTACAATGGTGTGTTAGTTTCTGCTTTATAACAAAGTGAATCAGTTATACATATACATATGTTCCCATATCTCTTCCTTCTTGCATCTCCCTCCCTCCCACCCTGCCTATCCCACCCCTCTAGGTGGTCACAAAGCACCGAGCTGATCTCCCTGTGCTATGCGGCTGCTTCCCACTAGCTATCTTACATTTGGTAGTGTATATATGTCCATGCCACTCTCTCACCCTGTCACACCATTCCCCCTCCCCATATCCTCAAGTCCATTCTCTAGTAGGTCTGTGTCTTTATTCCTGTCTTGCCACTAGGTTCTTCATGACATTTTTTTTCCCCTTAGATTCCATATATATGTGTTAGCATACTGTATTTGTTTTTCTCTTTCTGACTTACTTCACTCTGTATGACAGACCCTAACTCCATCCACCTCACTACAAATACCTCCATTTTGTTTCTTTTTATGGCTGAGTAATATTCCATTGTATATATGTGCCACATCTTCTTTATCCATTCATCCGATGATGGACACTTAGGTTGCTTCCATGTCCTGGCTATTGTAAATAGAGCTACAATGAACATTTTGGTACATGACTCTTTTTGAATTATGGTTTTCTCAGGGTATATGCCCAGTAGTGGGATTGCTGGTTCGTATGGTAGTTCTATTTTTAGTTTTTTAAGGAACCTCCATACTGTTCTCCATAGTGGCTGTATCAATTTACATTCCCACCAACAGTGCAAGAGTGTTCCCTTTTCTCCACACCCTCTCCAGCATTTATTGTTTCTAGATTTTTTGATGATGGCCATTCTGACCGGTGTGAGATGATATCTCATTGTAGTTTTGATTTGCATTTCTCTAATGATTAATGATGTTGAGCATTCTTTCATGTGTCTGTTGGCCATCTGTATATCTTCTTTGGAGAAATGTCTATTTAGGTCTTCTGCCCATTTTTGGATTGGGTTGTTTGTTTTTTTGTTATTGAGCTGCATGAGCTGCTTGTAAATCTTGGAGATTAATCCTTTGTCAGTTGCTTCATTTGCAAATATTTTCTCCCATTCTGAGGGTTGTCTTTTCGTCTTGTTTATGGTTTCCTTTGCTGTGCAAAAGCTTTTAAGTTTCATTAGGTCCCATTTGTTTATTTGTGTTTTTATTTCCATCTCTCTAGGAGTTGGGTCAAAAAGGATCTTGCTGTGATTTATGTCATAGAGTGTTCTGCCTATGTTTTCCTCTAAGAGTTTGATAGTGTCTGGCCTTACATTTAGGTCTTTAATCCATTTTGAGTTTATTTTTGTATATGGTGTTAGGAAGTGTTCTAATTTCATTCTTTTACATGTAGCAGTCCAGTTTTCCCAGCACCACTTATTGAAGAGGCAAACAGCCAGATTCTTACTTCATTATTTAAAAATCAGTATCAATGAAGTAAATATTTAAATGTAAAGAAAATGAATAAATATTGTACAAGAGTAATAGTATTTAGAAAAATGGAGGGTATTTTTTTGTACGGCAAAGGATACCACAAAATAGCTAAAGACTAAGACAGATAAATAATAGACTAAAAAAGTATATCTTAACATAATCTATGAAAAGTTAATATCTCCTACAAATACCCCTGATAAACTGGTTTAAGAATAGACAGATATCAAGTTATAAAAATGGCAGTTGTTGTAGACATGGTTAGTAGCTATCAAATATTCACTAAACCCAGCTTGCTTGTACTTCCCAGCCCTACTGAAAGTTAGATTGGTGCTATGGGACTAGTTAGTGTAAGAAGAAGTGATGGGTATTATTTGGAAGCTAAGGCTGCTATGAGCTGATAGGCCTCCTTTAAAATTCTTTGCTTCTTTGGAAGCTCCCTTGGAACAAATATTGCAGGTGGTTCAAATACAACATCGAAGAACATTTTTCAGTCCGTGGATTTGGGATTGCTGCTAATCCACTTTGGACATGTAACATGATTGAGAAATAAAATTCTCCTGTGTTATACCTTCAAAGTTTCTGGGTTAATATATTATCAGCATATCCTAGATTATCCTAACTAATACAGCAGGAAATTTACGGAAGAAGAAATATAACAACAACAAACAACATCATAAAAAAAATATTTTCAACCTCACTCGAGGGAATGCAAATTAAAGCAACAATTAAATAATATTTTTGTCTTCAGATTTACCAAACTTTTAAAATTTGGTAATATCCAGTGCTATAACACGACGAGGGAAATGAAATTCTCTTTCCTTTTCTTGCAAGCCTTGCTACAATTTTTTTAAAAAGTAATTTGTAATATCTATTAAACAAAAGAAATACTCATAATCCTTAAACTAGCATTCCCACTTTTAAAAATGTTCCTACAGAATACCACATAAAAATAAAAGCAATAGTAACTAAATACACACATATACAAAGATGTTTGTGGCAAGCAGCATGACTGCAATATAAAACTAAAAAGTAAAAAGGTGTGAATATCCATCAATAGAAAGAAGATTGAACAAACCTTCTGATCTGAGGAATGGTTAATACGTTTATCAAGAGATTTTATTTTACATTACAATGTACTATTTGTGATCCATGTTTTTGTAAAAGAAATGAATAACTTCTACATGTGCATGTATTTAATATATTCATATGAATATAGAGGGAGTATGGAATAATATACAAAAGACATTTGAAATTTATTAATTCAAGGTTGTGGGAAAGGAGATGTATGACTGGAGATCATTAAAGTTATCTTCACACATTTTTGCATCTTTCACTTGAGACAATATGCCCATACTAATTTGGTGATGAAAGAAGAAAACTAGTCAATTTAAATATTACAAGAAGGACAGTCTTTCATATGGACAGACATTGAGATAATTTGTTTATAATTTCATAATTGGTAATTAGCTGCAAAAAACTGTATGTTTCTCTCTCAAGATTTCCATCATTTGATTTTACATATGTTTCATAAAAATAGAGATGGGTTCTAATTATGTTTCAAATAAAAAACACCAGGTAAAGTATCTTAATGTTTTGTTAATATAATCAAATTCAGCATGAACAACTTATGTTATCTTAAGTGAAAATTGTTAAGAGTTGTTTCCCTGTAATTTTCACTTATTGCTCACAGTTTCCCTGTAAGACTGAAGGAAATGTTATTTCCTAGAGGGAGCCTTCAAATATTTAAAGGTAACTGTAACTGATTATCTATGCTTTTCTTGAGAATTTAAAAATTCTCAAGTTTCTTCACCCCTCATATTACATATTTCAACATCTTACCTGTTCTCAAGATGCTTTCAGTTGTCAATGGCCCTCTTAAAACGAGGCAACAAGGACTGAGCACAGTACTCTAGATGCAGTCTAACCAGCTGGAGTTCACAGTTGGCTTATTTCCTCCCTTTGTTTTCAAATAAAACAGAATAAAAATGAAATTAAGGCAGACTAAATATTGGCTTGGCCAAAAAGTTCATTTGGGTTTTTCCATAAGATGGCGTGGAAAAACCCAAATGAAATTTTTGGCCAACCCAATAAAAACCTCGTCACAAACAGGTTATATTGAATCTGCGTTCAACTAAGAATCTCTCTAACATTTACTTTCCAGTGTGAACTACTATCAAATTAAATCTCCCTTATAATATAATTCTGTGATTGATGTGACATTTTGTATGCACCCTTGTTAGTTTCATAGTGGACAGTCCATTTTTTTCAGCCTATCATGATTGCATTAAATTGTGATTTTTTTTTTTTTTTTGGTATCTAGTGTATTAATATTTCCACTGTCCTTTTAGAAAGGGTGAATTATGAGGTCAAGTTTTCAATATCAATGATATTAATGAAAATAATGAATAATGCAATGATGAGGACAGAGCAAAGTAACATGACTGTGAAGTCCTCATTGTTCCAAACACATACAACACACAATTTAATTTTTGCAATTAAAAGTCATATAGTTACACAGTCACCGTGTTACTCAATATTCACTACTTCACATAATCAATAAAAATTATGAATAATGCCATTCAATATCTTGGTGACAATCCACCATTCAGTAAAATACCATAATTCAGTGGAAAAGATTAATCTTGAAATGATAATTTTATTGATTGACTTTTTAAAATTAATAGAGTTTACTTTTTTTTTTTTAAGTATTTATTTATTTATTTATGGCTGTGTTGGGTCTTCGTTTCTGTGCGAGGGCTTTCTCTAGTTGTGGCAAGCGGGGGCTACTCTTCATCGTGGTGCGCGGGCCTCTCACTATCGCGGCCTCTCTTGTTGCGGAGCACAGGCTCCAGACGCGCAGACTCAGCAATTGTGGCTCACGGGCCCAGCTGCTCCGCGGCACGTGGGATCTTCCCAGACTAGGGCTCGAACCCGTGTCCCCTGCATTGGCAGGCAGATTTTCAACCACTGCGCCACCAGGGAAGCCCAATAGACTTTACTTTTTAGGAGAGTTCAGAGTTACAGAAAAAATGAGAAGATAGTACAGAAAGTTTCCATATCACCCCACACAAATAATTTCCATTATTATTAACACCATGCATTAGTGTGGTACATGTTGCAATTGATGAATCAATATAGATACATTATTATTAACCAAGTCTGTGGTTTACATTAAGGTTCACAATTGTATTATACACTTCTACAGGTTTTGAAAATGCATAATGCCATGTATCCACCATTAGAGTATCATACAGAATAGTTTCACTGCGCTAAAAATCCTCAGTGCTTCAACTGGTCATCCCTCCCATCTGTCACCACCCTCTGATAACCACTGAGCTTTTTAATCTCTCTATAGTTTTGTTTATTCCAGAATGTCATTATAATTAGAATTATACAATACATAGTCTTTTTAGACTGGTTTCCTTTTCTTGGAAATATGCTTTTAACTTTCCTCTGCGCCTTTCTGTGGCTTGATAACTCGTCTTTTTATGGCTAGATAGCACCCAGTTGTATGGATGTATCACAATTGTTCATCCACTCACCTAGTGAAAGGCATTTTAATTGCTTCCAGTTAGGAGCGATTATGAATAAAGCTGCTATAAATATTGGTGTGCACGTTTTTGTGTGGACGTAAGTTTTCAACTTATATGAGTAAATACCAAGGAGCACAATTGCTGGATCATAAAGACAGTGTTTAGCTTTGTAAGAAACTGCCAAACTTTGGCAGCAAAATGGCTGTAACATTTTGTATTCCCAACAGCAATGAATGAGAATTCTTTTTGCTCTCTATCCTTGCCAGCATTTGGTATAATCACTTTAAAAAAATTTTTAGCCATTCTAACAGGTGCGTAGTAGTATATCATTGTTGTTTTAATTTGCAATCCCCTTCATAAGGGGATTTTGTAAATAAGTTCATACAAATGAACTTATTTACAAAACAGAAACAGACTCACAGACTTTATAAACAAATGTATGGTTACCAAAGGGGAAATGTGGGGGGGAGGGATAAATTAGGAGTTTGGGATTATCATATACACACTACTATATATAAAATAGATAATCAACAAGGACCTACTGTACAACACAAGGAACTCTACTCAGTACTCTGTAATAACCTACATGGGAAAAGAGTCTGAAAAAGAATAGATATATGTATATGTATAACTGATTCACTTTGCTGTACACCTGAAACTAACACAACATTGTAAATCAACTATACACCAATACAAAATAAAAATTTAAAGAAAAATAGCCCTTCTACAGCCAGCCACAATTGATTAACATTGGATTTATCCTCTCACCTGAAACAACTTAAAAAAATAAAATAATCAAAATATATTAAATGATGGTTTTCCGCTAACTAAATATTGGTCAGTGAAGAGCAGTGATCCCATAAGGACAGGAAACAAGAGTTCAGCCCTACATTCTGATTTGCTCCAGCACACTGACTGAAGGAAGTTTCCACATTCAAATTCAGGAAGAGGAGGCAAGTGAGATAATACCAAGTGTTAGTGAGAATGTAGAGACTTGAGAGCAGGTTTATCTTGCTAATGGGAGTGAAAACTGGATGAGCTGTTATGGAGGGCAAGCTACCAATCCTTATTGGAATTGTGATTGTGTGTTTCCTAGGACACTGCAATCCTGCTACTGAGTGTGTGACCAACGGGCAGTGTCACTATTTATTATTGCATGACAGTTTGTGGGAGCAGAAGATTGGGGGCACCTATGTGTCCATAAAGGAAAATGAAAAATTAATTCTAGTGGAATGCTGTGCAGAATTTAGGACAAAAAACTATATAAACATACAACAAAGATCTTCGAATATGATGTTGAATGAAAAAATTGGAGAAATTATATTTGTAGGTGAATATCATCTATACAAACTAAAAGCACATACACCAAATAACACCATTAAAAAAAAGTACATGCATATTAAAGACATACACCATATACATTAAATGGACAGCAACAGGAAGAGGGAATGGAGGGGGAACCAATGGTGAAGGGAAAATGATTAAATGGAAATCAAGGGAGAGTCCCTGCATAGATGATAATATTATAGCATGAGATGAAGGGTACAATGAACTCAGTTCTTTCCTTACATGACCATAACTCATGTTCACATAGTGAATATATGTATACACAAGGCGGCATTCATATGTGTGTGTGTGTGTGTTTATACTGTTCAATATTACAGTATGTAAAAAAATTGTTATTTTCTGCATAACTTAGCAATTGGCTTTTATTTTTCATTTTTCTTGAGCCCTTATCTCTAAGAAATAGACTACATAAGGTCATCTATTTATTTATTTTCCTCCAATTATTGGAACTATTTCATTAGTTTTTAATTCTTTGTCAGATGCACAGAAATAGTCAATAAAATTGTTTGAAACAATTCCAAATTTTTAAAATATATATTAGTATGGATATGTATGGTGAAATCAATGAATTACTGTGAAGCAACATTGATCAGTTACAAAAATAAACCACTTTTCAATTTATCTTTTGACAATCTAAATCAATTACTGACCCTGCGAGCAATGACCCATAAAGACTGATTCTTCAATATTTTGATTGTCTTGGCTATGTTTGCATTTGGCTTTTGTAAAAACAAAGATCATAATTAAAAAAAGCAAAATTATACAAATAAAAGTAAAAGCTTATTGACTTTGGAAATTTTCTTTAACTCAAAATTCTGACAAAACATACAAAGTATCTTAGATTTTGCTTCAGTTAAAAAAAGAGATATGTTTATAAAAATAAAATCTATTCATTAAGATATGTCTCTACTAATTTTTCTAACATTTACTGATGGCCAAACACTTGACTATCCTAATTGCTTTATATGATCACCTACGTTTTATTCTCATAATAGCTCTATGAGTTAATATTTAGTATGATTTCAATTGAGAATAATGGTGATCCTTCCATCTGATTTAAGCACAAAGAGACTTAATACAGAGTATGGCGGTTACAAAACTATGGAAAGGACTGGAGGATCAATTATTAGTTCAGCTCCTAAGAATCACTTCCAGCAAAACACCATAGCACCAGCCCACTGAGGGTTCCATCTGTAACAAACACAAATCTGGGAAATCTGGTCACTGATTCTAGAATCACATTACTTTGGTTAGTCTTGGAGCAGCAGAACTGATGGCTCCATGAACCTACTACCTTCGCTGAAGACTAGGAAGCAGAAAGTTGCTGACCAACAGTTGGCTTCTACTTGATCTATTTAAGGAAAAAATAGTTTCAAGGAATCTAGGAAATATAACCTTTTTAGTATCTACATTAGACAGGAGTTGGCATGTATATTGAGTAAGCCAATGCAGGAATCAGATGTAGAGGAGTTAAGTCAGTTGTAAAGGTGACATATTTAATTAATGCCTTGCAATTTAAACACATGTTCCTATTACAGTAATTTTCACAAAGAATATTTTCAATTGGAGAAAACATGAATGCAAACCACCATTCTCTTTTCTAAAGAGGGGAGAAGTTACAAGATAGTAAAAAGTATAAAAATTGACAAATAATTCTGTTCTTCATATGTAGATGATTAACTAATGTGAAGTTGATAATGACTATAACCTCCTACTTTCTAAACTAGACAGCATCTGAGACATCCCAGGTTCTTAAAATAGCAGTAGTTATGCATAAAATATGTGATTGCTTAGATTTAAAATATTTATAAGATGAGATTTTAGAAAATAATTTTGAGTATTGGCTACATGACTATTTTCTAGTAGTCAAAACTCAGCAAGATAAATGCTTTACTTCCCTTTCTCCTCCGACTCTTCCTCAGAGAGCCCTGTGAAGTTTGTTGCCTCTAACCCAGTTGTCTTCTCTGTTCCTTTTCTCTAGTATTCTCTCTCCAAGTAATTTCACTTAGAATATCAAACTACAATATAATTTTGAAACTTGACTCATTTTTTTACTTAATAACAATAATTTATTAATACATCTGTAACAATCATTGACTAAAAAGTAAGATATTTCTTTCATTAACTCTGTTAAAATTGATATTGTCTACTTTAGTTTGACCTTTGAAGAAGTCAATGTTATTTATTTAGTTCTAGAAACTTATAATAAAAAATAGCAGAAAGTTGCAGTTTAATTTTATACAATCTAGTATATCAAATAATAGCTGATATTAAAATTCTATTTCTATATTTATATCTCTACCCATATCTATATCTATATTGATACATATTTTTCTTTGTCTATTACCATTTTCACTAATATCTTCAGTATGCACCATACCTTGCTTTTTCAAAGCCACAATTATTATCTTACTCTCTTATTAATTATGAGCTCTTCCCACCCAGAACATAGTATAATAGATGGAGCTATTGTAGGGTTTAATCATTTTTTTGAGTTTATTCAATTAAAAAAATAAATCTATTGCATAGCAGAACTGACTTTGAAACTTCCTGCCATAAGAGCAGTAAGTCTGTAACTATTTCAAAGATATGATAAAGGAAAAATATTTTGGTTCAAGATAAAAAATTCACAAGCACTAGTTTCAATAGGGCCAACACCAATTTAAAGGGAAAATAAATATGCTTTGGTTTAAAAACTATAAAAAATCACCCTGATAAATGAAATTGTATAATATAACTTGTTTTATCTTATTGTTTTATGTATCCAGAAAGGCAAAAAATGAAGTGCAATAGGAAATGAATATGGCCAGGGACTCTTAGAGAAATGTAATATTTCAATATTAGAGGCAAATTCTTATCATTTAATAGAGTAAAGGGAGCTTGTTTATTTTTCCATAAATAATGTTTTGCCATTTATGAGTAGCTTGCAGTATACCTACACACTGGTAAAAAGTCTTAAGAAAATATATTCTTCATGATAATCCTATCAGTTCCCTTTCCAACTCCGTTCTAGAATACAACATCTTATAACACAATGTGGTCAGGAACCCAATTCAGATGATAAATCTATTAACCCGAACACTATTTACTTATCTATTTACCCTCACAATATCTAAATTTTTAAAAATTTGGAACCTTATGAAAACAAAGTTAAAAGCAAAAAGAGGTGTTAATAATCACAATACAATAGTCACAGTAGTCAATAATGTTTAATTCAAAATTAATACTATACCAGAGAATATAATAATCTATATTCTTTTACAGTTTTGTCCACATTAAGAAACTGAAGTACTCTTAGTCCAGTACTGTCCTGATAGGATGTCCCTTGTTTCAGATATTGATCAATTGTTGCTGATTCTTTTTTGTTAATTATGTGTTATTCTTTACACATGCTGATTTGAGTTGTAATGTCTTTTTCTTTTATATGAATCATTTTCAGCAGAAAATTTCTATCTTCTTATGTGTTATCTCACTGTTTTTTTTTTTAATTTGTTCATCTATTGTTCCAACATGTTGTACAAAGTTGCTGCTACAAATTATATGTTATACAATTAATAGTTTCTTTTCTATTTGTGAAGTATTGTACTTGTGGGTTTGTCTCTCTGCCCTGCTTTCTCTATTCCTGCTTTCTATTTTTTTATGCATGTGTCTGTATTTGTGTGTATGACCTGAATCTCCTCTATCTTCAGTGTTTTCTACTCTTAGGGTGAAATGAAAATAGATCGTCAGAGTTCCTACAGAAAACAGATGACTCACATACATTTAGATAATTCAAAAAGAGTTTATTTCCAAAGTACTAATTATAAAGGTTTGGGGGGGTCGGTGGAAACACTAATATAGTGCTGGGATCCAGACCTAACAGCAGCTTAGTTATCAGTACCCCTAGGCCTAAAGTATCAAAGGGATGGAGGAAACTAAAATCCAGAAGTGAGTCATGATAGAGCAGACCACCTTGAGGGGAGCCACCTTGATGATAAGTGACCTTTAGGTAAACGACATAACTAGTTCAAGGCAGCCTCACAAAAGACAGCCATGGGGATCCATACCTTGATATCTCTCTCCTCTCCTCTCTCTCCCTACCGCTCTCTTCTTAACCTGTCTCTGTCTCTTTCTCACCTCCTGCTGGATTCCCCAAAGTGCCGCTGCCTATCAAGCATATTTCTTCTAGATGTGACATATGGTAGGCTCAGTAAATTTCATGGGCATGAGCTTATTGCTACACTTCCTTTGTTATAAAATATGTCCCTGGCCTGTGATGATTTTGTGCAGTTTAACATAATAGTGAACAAGGAATTCTATAAATCCACCAATGATGGTGCTTGCAGAAGCACTGCAGTTCATGAAGGCAAATCTATATCCATGTAATTGTCTATCCATATGAAGATACTAGAAAGAAAACTAACAGAAGTTATCTGGCACTAGTTACTTTTTTGAGAAGGGTTATTTCACTAAGGGTTTTAAGGTACACACATATTACTTTAACCAAAAATATATGGCATACTAATTTCTATGTAATATTGGTTTCCTGTATTTTTAGATTTTATAGTCAAGTAACATTTTATTTAAAAATTAGGTGCTTTGCAGAGAATGTTAACATTAAAATTTTCTAAGTGAAAGCAACTAAAAAGTAACTTTTCCATTCACTTTAGCCACATAAAGGAAAGAATATTTTAACACCTAAAAAGAAGGAAAAACATAATCTCAGAATAAAAGTGATTATTTTAAAAGTATAATTTTAACTTAATAAAAAACTTTCTACAGTGTCTTTAGTTTTCTTATTTTTCTGTGAAATGTTTAAAAAAAAAAATCACAGACCGACACCTGACTGAAATGTTTAGTTAAGATTATATTGTCTCATTCCATCACAATTCCAATATGGTGTAAAGTAAGACCAGTGAATTCCATGGGCATGAGATCATTGCTACACCACCTTTACCATAAAAGTTTCTTCCTAGAACTAATAGTTCAGGGATGTTACTGATTAACATTACACCTATAAATATAGTGTATATTTGTGTTGAGTGATATGAGAGGAAAACATAGAATGATTTAAAGCGTTACCAAGACCTACTAAAGAACCTGAAGTGTTATGGCTACTGTTTCATATCAATCTAATTGTTGAATAATTGATGAATTCTAAAGATTTTTTTTTGATGTGGACCATTTTTTAAAGCCTTTACTGAATTTGTTACCATATTGCTTCCGTTTTTATGTTTTGTTTTTTTGGCTGCGAGGCATGTGGGATCTTAGCTCCCCGACCAGGGATCGAAACTTCACCCCCTGCATTGGAAGGCGAAGTCTTAACCACTGGACCGCCAGGGAAGTCCCTAATTGATGAATTCTAAAATCTCCTCTTTATCTGATGTACACCCTACTGGCGCATGAATATAAAGGAATACCAGACTCCTATCACACCTTCCTCTAGCTTGTCAAATTATATAAGAATTTTAAATGCCTATACACACTATGGGAAATAAGTTTATGGAAATATTCACATTCCCCACCAACTTTATTCTGGCCTCAAAATATTATATTAAGATACATTTGGCATGAATTCACTTTTTCAATTATGTTCTTAAGGGGAGAACCATCAATTTCACTTTTTTACATACACAGTACTATGCAGGGGAGAAGGATGCTTATGGAGGGTTCTAGTAATGAAACCAAATAAAAAGAACAATTTCTTGAACTCTAAAGTTGGAATAAAGCTTGCCTATATCCCCAAAGAATAGATTATTTATATTATGGTGGGTTTTTTGTTTAAAACTCAGTCTTAGGATAAAAATTAATATGGAACTTTTAGTTTAGAAATCTCAAATGCTCTATAACATAACAGATGACTGGTGGATATAAAATTATGTTGCAAATAAGAGATATAAGGATACCTGTTAAAACATATCAAAAATAACCTCTGCTAAAGTGTCCTCAGAAAATTGCAACTTCACCTTTGAAATTAGCCTTATTTCCTTCAGGGTCCAGGGTAAGTCTCATTCGTTTGATTCTTTGATCAAAAGCAATGAAAATCTGAAAAAAATATTCAGTATCTTGTGGTAGAATTATTCACCAGTTGGCATCAAAAGCTTAGTGTAGAGAGTATGGACTTCAGAGTTTGACAGATCTGGGTTTTAATCTTGCCCACACCACTCAATAATTCTGCAATCTCTGGCAGGTTACATAAACTCACTGAGACTGAGATTTCTCATCTGCAAAATGAAAACACAATATCAGGCTTGACGCCTAGCTCTAACATTCACCAGCTGTGTGACTTTGATCAAGCTGTCTCAACACTGGGCGTCTTATGTTTCTTATCTGTAAAGTTATGATAATGATAGTACTCCCTTTCAGAGGCAGACTAACCAAGTGGCTAATAGAGAATCCTTCTAAGACCCTGTACCTAATTATATATTCATAATTTTATATTATTTTTTAGCTTCCCATACTAAAATCTTCAGGCCCCAGAAAAATCTGGATCCTCTTTTGCTCACTACCTTGGGCAGTTCTGATATTATTATTGTTTTCTATATTACTATTATCTTTCAGGATTAGATAGTATTATGCATTATGTCTGGATCAAAATAGGTGCTTATTTAAAGGTAGCTTTAATAATAATGTTAGCTGTTGTTATTCTGTAAAGACAAGGTCATCTCATCCAACTTGATTGTACAATTTTTGCATGTGCAACTTATGATACTTAAATTCTTTTTTTTTTTTAAATATAAATTTATTTATTTATTTATTGGCTGCATTGGGTCTCCGTTGCTGTGTGCGGGCATCCTCTAGTTGCAGTGAGTGGGGGGCTACTCTTTGTTGTGGTGTGCGGGCTTCTCATTGCAGTGGCTTCTCTTGTTGAGGAGCACAGGCTCTAGGCGTGCGGGCTTCAGTAGTTGTGGCTCGCGAGCTCTAGAGCACAGGCTCAGTAGTTGTGGCACACGGGCTTAGTTGCTCCGCGGCATGTGGGACCTTCCCGGACTAGGGCTCGAACCCGTGCCCCCTGCATTGGCAGGCGGATTCTTAACCACTGCGCCACCAGGGAAGTCCCAATACTTAAATTCTTATTTAACCGAAGGAAGTTCCTTGTCCAGTTCTTATTTGCAAAAATACCCTTTTGATGTACCAGTATATATTTTGTTGGTTAATAAAAATAATAATGGTTACTTTCACTGTCACTATTGCTAGCACTTACTGGGTGCTTATTTGGTGTAAAGTACTTCATAAGTGTTACCTCTAATAATAGTAGGTAATACTAGTAATAGTAATTAGCTCATGCTATGTTTGGAATTATATAGTTTTTTAATCTTCATGATGAGTTCTATGAAATTAACAATGGGATGCAATGAGGCATAGATAAATTATAAAACATGCTCAAAGTTCTATAACTTGAAGAGGTAGAGCTAGGATATGAGGCAGGTATATCTGACTATAGGGCCTATATTGTTAAAACACTAATTATAATGGCTCTTCCTATTTATAGAGAACCTAAAAGTATAACTATGCCAGACAGAAGCACTTATTTACTTTAGTTTTGAAATGTCCATTAGTTTTTGCTATTTTGCCTGTTCAGTATTCATTTCCCCCTTCTTCAGCAGCCCTGATTTCCTTTACAGGTGTTACTTCATTCTCACTTTGGATGGTCTTAGTGGAACTGTTGATCAAGATGTTCGGCCTTCCTCTAGGGTCCATGTTAGAACTTCACAAGGCAGAAAGTGGGAACTTTCTCATTGGAAGGACTCTCTATCCAGTTGAGTCTAAACCTTGGCCTTAAACTTAGCAATGAACAGTTTTGCCATAGAGATCAGATTTGCAAACCCAGGACTGATTGGATATTTGACAATCACAAAGAAAGTCTTTATAACAGCTTTCAGTGTGCATGAATGATAATAACTATAAAAGACTGTAAACATAATTTATCTGTGGTGTTAAAAGTAGTGGAAAGTGAAACTCATATGACAACATTTCTGTTAAAATGTTATTACTTTAAAAAGTTAATAATCTCTTCTGGATGAATGAAAAATGTCATGGTTTTCCCCTACAATCAAAAAACTCTAGAATAAGTCCCAATTAGAAAGTAAAAGCCATCTTATACTGACGTGAAAGTTGTCTTCTATGATGTCACACAGTTTATTAAATCAGTGCCATGTTTAGGGATATGCAAGTTCCTGAGAGTCGTCACATTGTTAATATAGTACACAGCACCAAGACTATACAATAATCTCTGACAGATAGTATAAACCACTGGAAACATGTAGAATAAAAAAGAAAATTCCACTAAGTAATCATAGAGAATTCTTATGTAATGTCTGTCTAATGCTAATGAGCAGTGAAAGGATCTTTAATGAAACTGTGTGATGTGTCAGCCTGGTAATTGCTGTGGTCAAATTCTTTAAATCATTGCAAGGCTTCTAAAGGAAGATCCAAATGCCGTTGATTAAAGGAGGCATACTTCAGCAGATCTGCAAGGAGCATCCAGCTGTGTGGCTTTCCATAACCACTCATGAGTTAGCTTCCGGCACATTATGTAAAAGATTTAGATAGAATTTCTGTTAATAAAGGGAATTTTATTTGGTGACATACGGTGCTGATTTATGGAAAGATATTAGCACTTTTCACCCTCTTTTTTTTAACCATCCACAATATGGATTTCTGTAATAATTATCTGTAGAGTATGTACAGCAGAGCAATTTTTAAAAAAAATTTCATGTTCAACAACCAGGTTGCTCTGCAACATCATGTTCTGATGGCTTTTAATGACCTGAAGAATGCTCAGAAGTGACTGATAAGCAAACTGCTTTTGGTAGCCACACCAGTGGCCAATATGCCTGATGGAACAGACCTAGCATGCAAGTGGTAATCTCCTAATGAAGGCTTTTAAGGGGAAGAAGAAAATCTACTTCATGTGTGGCCTCAAATTTCCTGGAACTCTAGAGATTACTCTCTGCTTCTGGTAAATGGCATTTTAGAAATGGTATTGGAGATATGAGACACAATAGACAGAATGGAAATCAAGTGCAAAATCAGAGAATTAAAAATATCTTATCTTTAAATTTGCCTAAAAATATGCTGTAATGTATATTCATTCATCTTATTTGTGCCTTTTCTCTATCATATATGAGTATATGAGCCATATACCTAATGGGAATATAATTAATTTTGGTTTGTGTAATAAACTAATGGATCAAATTTGTAGATTATCCATATTTTTGAGCATGATAATAAATGGTATGAAAATATGAATTCCCTAAGGTAACACTATATATTTCTGTATCAATATGTGTATTAGTATCAATATCTATGTTAATATTAAATTGTATTATTTCTCTGAATATATTACAAAAAAGAATAGGTGTTTACAATTTGAAAATAATATTTTGTTTTTCTTAATTTCTTGGATAAGGATTTATTTTGTGAGTAAATATTACACAGAAAATTATTCAAGACACATTTTTATATTATATTATCCATTAATAATTAATAATATAGTAATTATGTTCTTAGCATCTCCAGTTGCTCTGGTGTCCATGTACATATAAGACAGCACTTAGATTTATGGATGAACTTTAAATTTTTGTTTGTCACAGGTCCTTGAAGAACTCTCCCTTTTATAAATATTGTTTCAGTGTTAAGGTTTCTCAGTATGTAAATGGTCTAAAGAGAAAAATAAAGAATGTCTTGTAACTCCTGTGAGAGGATAAACATAGCCTGAATGAATCATTATGAAAAGAAGAGATTAAGTTGTTTTCTGGAAATCACAGGTATGAGCTAAGAGGACTAAGTTATAAGATTGTGGTGGAGATTTTTTATTTAGTCAGTAAATTCTGGCCAAATAGTCCCTGGAAGTTACATGATTCAGAATTTAATTCTTTAATAGTATAGACACCTCCAGGGTTACAAAAAAGATTAAGTAACACAAAGGTTATTTACACAATTAGACAGAAAACAAATCTATTTCTCTAAAGTTAAGTGGTCTAAAAGAAACTTGGTATATTTATATCTTACCAGCTAGCAAGCTATTGATATCTCAAAAAATAAGATTCAAAAAAGACTAGCGATATTTTATGAGTTATTGTTATACCAAAGTGAGAACTGAAATTTCTGAATATTGTGAGACAGCAGTCAGAAGCTGAAAGGTTTCAGCAGTATTTATTCATACACAACAACCATAATACTTAATCTAAGAGTAATAACTCTTTTATTACTAAGATCCTTGTAGCTTCCTGATGCAACTTATCAGAGTAGATGAATTATCCTCCAGTTTTCAATTGTGGTAAACACAAATGCAGTACCGCATCAGTAAGAATAATGACTGTTAGGGGAGTAATATAATAAGCCAATGGAATACTTGTAAGAATGAAAGAGTCAAGAGTAGCCCTCATGTTAATAATGAATGATTAGTACTTCCATTTTTCTTCTCCCTTGTCAGGTATTCTTAATTTAGGACAATTATTCTTCTTTTCTAAACACAAAATAGAGCTTAAAAAATTGTTTGTGTGTGTATTTGGCAATATCCTTAAATTAAAATGGCAAAAATACTGGTTTTCAAACTTTTAGCAGACATTTTGGGAACAGCCAACAACAAATTTTACTTTGGGAAACAAGTGAACTCTTAAAACTATGTAGGTCAGTTGGGAAACGATTTGATTGCTTTGTGAATTTTGATATCTGAGATCATCGAATGAAAGTACCTTGGACTTTTTAAGGCTGTGATGCCACAGAGACTGTCTGCTTTCTCTCATAATTGACTCCTCAGCATCTTACAGAGTCCCTAGCACATACAATGGCACTCAGTGAGCACTTACTGTCTGTTGTTGTCATCGCTGTCATTGTCACTCTCCACAAATATGAAAGAAAAAATTTCAATAACTGAAGAGATACCTTTCTGTTGTAATATTTCCTTTTTCCCACTCCAACTACTAGAACTTTCTAATATTCTTAGAAACATCATTTGGAGAAGAAGAAAAGCTATTTTATTTTTCCAGTTAATTTGCTTTTTCCTTTGAACTGCTGGGCAAACACAAGAGAAAATTTGAGTTGTTATTCTCCACAGAGAATCTCTAAAATGACTAAAGCAACCCTTAATTTATAATATAGGTGCAGGTTCTCAGGATACTAGAAAATATGGCCTCACAGCTCTGAGTGTATGCAGCAGAATAAGAAGAAAAATGTATTGTTTGAGGGAAAAAGTCTTTTTTTTTTTTTGTCCGAACAGTGCCATTGTTTTCGAAGCTCAGTCAAAAACACACAATATTGAGGAATGTGTTTCTATGGTGACAACCTCTGAGAATACATTTTACTAAAATTGCTGAGATAAAATTAAAATTTCTGTATTATAATATTTGTGATTTGGGAAACCTGCCAGAGATTTATGATTTGGTCATGGGAATATAGCACATGGAAATTTAATAAAAGCAAAACTTTTACAAGTTGAAGAACTAATCAGCTACAAAGAGCTTTTTTTTTTTTTTTTAGCTTAGCTATTTATTGACTAATCACTGACTAATATTCTGTCAAATATTAATATATTCTCTTATCTAATGAAGATACTTTGCCACTAAAAGTGGTTGAATAAGGTCTAAATTGTTATGTGTTCAAGATCATAGGCATTAATTATAAGGACTAATTGTTAGTATATGGATTCTTTTCTTTCTAGTTCCCCATGTTACTCTTTGTTGGAATATTAAGCGAAGTAGACTATACTGATTAAATCAGGAAGGATAGCTGTTTGAAGCAAAGACTGCCTTGCCGAAGTATATAGTTATTAACCAAGCATAACAAAGATAACTGAACAGTCCAAGTGATCAGAACAGCAAAAATAAAGGCAATAAAGTGTGAAATTAAAAGTTATGCTGAGTAGCTAAGATGGGCAGAAATGGACTTTTTAAATCAGAAGTAAAACCAATTAAGACCATCTCTTTGCTGACAATAAACACTTTTTGCATGCTGCTGGACTCTCCCCCTAAACCTGAGGGTACAACCGTGATATCTTTGCATCTGTTCCAGGAGAAAACATCCAAAGCAAAGGGTTTTACAGTATAACGTAAATCATAGTTTCCCCTATTTTAAGGGAAAGTAAACTCGCACAAAGTTGCCACCAAATCCTGAAGGGGGGTGGCAAGAGTGGACACCCACGTCTCTGTGCTTAGGTGTGTTGGAGTCACACAGGCATGGGTGCCAGGAGGGCAGAGTTGGAAGAAGAAGTGATAGGAACATAACACAAACATGTTGGAATAGGTGTAGCTGACAACCTTCTGTGAGACTTCTGTCATTCAGGTGTGATAGTCTGCTTCCTGTGGGAATTCTATCTTTCATGTGACATGTGCTTCCAATGGTACTCTGTTTTTCTGATTATGAAATGACAGTGATGGAGATGATTAGTTGATTTTAGATAAACCATTAGTGACTAAGGAGTGAACATAGTAGAGCATAGTGATTATAAGCAGAATAACTAGGTGGGTTTCCTTATTAATTACTGTTTTGAGTCTCCTTTTCCCTCTAATGGAAAGTAAAGTTCATAATACCTATCTCTCAGGGTCCTGTGTGTGTTAAATAAAATGAGATAACAAAGGAAATATTCTTTATTGTGTCTGGCATTTGGGGGCCTTTGTTAAAATACACATGTGCTTGGGATTCACTAGATCTGGTTGCACTGTGGGTTGAGACTACTCACATGTGTTTTGAAAGAGGTTCCTAGGAGATTTTGAGTATAAGTATAATGAAGAAAAGCATAAAGGAGAGGCGGGTCATAAATGTAAACTCTTTTCACATGTCCTTTAGAAGGTACATTAGTAGGACTTTCACATACCAAAGGAAACATTGGTTTTGATCATAGAGCCTTTATATTTGAAGCCATTTCATTTCCTTGTAAGCTGTTGCTGGCATAGCAGCAATCCTTCTGACTTTGTAGCATTGCTCTACAGTACTCTGAATTAACCACTATCTATCAACGTGATGGTTATTGGTTTTAACTATTGGCCATTTCGCCACTACCTAATTTTAGTCTTGACTCTAATTCCTTCTGTGCCCTTTAGCATTCACCTAGTAGAAGAATGAATTCTGTAAAACCTTACCACAAATTAATGAGTTTTGCAACTCCTGATTAATGATCAACAGCAATATCCACATCTGCAAAGAATTCCGATTTTAAAACTTATGGACTAATGAGTGTTGCTTAAATATTAAATCACAATGTTATTTAAAGAAATAGAATTGCTGAGTACATAGTATATTTTAGAAGTAATACAAACAATAAAAATATGCCTACAAACAGCTTAAGGAAAAGATAGAAGAAATTAAGAGGTGAGTTTTTAAGAGAAAAAGTGGTACAGTTTAGTTTTATGGCTCCCCAGTTTTACTTATTAAAATATGAGGAGCTTTATATTTCATTAGTAATATCTGATAACTATGAAGATCATAAATTTCTCTCCAAATGTTGCTTTTAAAAATAACAGTGAATAATATGAAATATGGGGAAGCAGTGGAAGACACAATATGTGATAGCAGTAATGAAGATTGAGTACCTTAGTAAGGGATATGCTCTAAAAACAAAAGTTACAAATGTTACCTATTCCTATTATAACTATAAAAATTATTTTGATTTTTGGTAACAATAATAAAATAACACATTCAGGGTATAATTATTGTGTTTATGACATATTTATATTTAGGAATTTTTCTTCTTACATCAGTTGAGTTATAATTAGTAGTTCAATATTGCTCCAAAATTTTAAGTTCACTAAATTGATGTTATTAATGTAAAGACATCACTTTAGTATTTACTGTTAAGTCCTTAGAGTGTGGTTATTGAATGAATACAGGGACTGTCATTTCAGTGTCGATGCAAACTCTGAGAATTGTCCCCATAATTACAGGCTGGCCCTGATTGCATTACATTCTATATCGAACTTCTATCCTTCTAGACTTTGATAGATAATGCCAAGTGGCAGTTTCCAGTTTCAATGTCAACAAGAAGAGCCAATGTGCCAGGTGCAAGTCGAGACGATTTTTCAATACATAATAATTTGGATGCCAATGTCAGTGCTTTGCTTCCTCTGGGTCAGCTCATCTTTCTGACATTGAGCTGTTACTGGCTCAGTGCTCTGGTGTTATGAGGTCAAAATAAATGGAAGTCATTGTGGGTGATTCTTGCTACACACATATCTTTGTGCAAAAAGTTGTTAATTTTATTGCTGCTTAGTATCTTCCTTTTCAAAGTCAGAATCATGACCTCTTGGAATTTTCATAGGTTGAATGACTGGATTTACAGCATCTCTGAATATAATAGATCTACTTATAAAGCGAGGAATCATAAAACTTTAGATTTGAACTAGTCAACTGGTCCAAAGTTAAATGAAGTGTGTTCCTCAGAACTGCAGTTCTATAGGATGTTAATAGCTGTTACATGTCAGTAGCATTTGTAATTTCTTGACCATCTGCAATCCAAGTTCTTTTCACAATAATCTCCTAAATTCTTTTCAGTAAATTACCTACTTTCAGGGGGCATAAGCCTAAACTCCCTAGAAAACAGAGACTGAGGCAAACTTTCATGCTACTGTATTATTGGTGAATGTCATTCAAATGAAGAAAACATAGGGGGGAAAGAAATGAGGCAGAGAAGGAGGAAAAGCAAATACAAGCATTTCCAACTCCCAAGAAAACCCAGATGTTGGTTCAGTCATGAAGAGTATCTCCAAAGAGGCAGTTTAAAACTACTGCTCATTGAACAGTCCTATTTCTTGTTCCCCATTAGATAAAGTCCATCCTATATAGTGTTGTTATGTCCTCCACACTTCTGAATTGTGTTGACTATCTCCTCTCGACAGCACCTGGGGGAAGACAGAGTCTCCATTGGTTTGGTCTCCTTGGCATGGGAGTTTCTATGACTCTTTCAATGATGCTTTTAATGGAGGCCATGGGAGGCTGTTCCTCACCCCCCAGCACAGACTGAGACAATGGTATGTGTTATAAGATTGTGGCTTTATGACTGTGGGGACTGTAGAACTACTCTGTGAGGCCATCAACTGGGGAAATAGGTCAATGGGGAGAAGCCCTAAAGGCAGGTGGTGCTGAGCTATTCTGTAGAAGGCATAAACCAGGTCCATATGCAGGATGCATAGTTTTGAAGAGGAGGGGAAACTTCTGTGGTCAAAGGGACCCTATCATCCCATCCCCTCCTTCAGCCAGAAATAGGAAAATAAATGATGCATTTATTCACCTATCCGGATTTGCAAGAGTTTTCAAAAACCGTATCAAAACCCTTGGCTTCTTAAACATTTGATGATATCAAAGCTAAGTTGAAATGGCTTTCATGATAGAGTTATAAATTTGCTGTGAGGGGATCATGCTTCCCCCTTACCTCAGATATAATGATAAAAACTTATATAAGACTACTTGGAGAATTTGATAGGTGTTGCTGAAGTCTCTAAGTTTGAGGAACAAATGAACTTGTATTAGGAAAAATAAAAAGGAAAAATAAAAGAGTTTGTGACAGCAAAGTAGTGGTCTGGGGTGGTTTGGAAAAGGACTCCTACTAATGGCTGGTCAAAGGGCTGGGTTTATCATGGACCATTAGAGCAGGAGAGAGAAGGGCCTAATTAAGAGAGTCTATTTGGACCATAAGCTGAAGGAGTCATAAATGTCCAATGTATCTCCTTTACACTGGAACTGCGGATGAGAGAACTTCACTTAAGAAAGGCCCCATTGGGACTTCTCTGGCAGTCCAGTGGTCCACTGCAGGGGGCACGGGTTCGATCCCTGGTTGGGGAACTAAGGTCTCATATGCCTCCCAGTGTGGCCAAAAAAAAAAAAGACCTCATTATCATTTACATCTTCTCCCCGATATCTCTCCAACTCTGGAGTTGTTAGATGAGAAGCTGGTCTAGCTGGAATATGGAAGAATTTCAACTCTGAAGTTATTTGAGAGCTTTAATTATTATACCTGTTTGGGTACATTAACTATAGAGCGAGACTGTTTCAGCACTAAACTGAGCAGGGAAGTTTTGTTAACTAAGAGTTAACAGCTGGGTGGCCTGGCCAAATTTTAACCTGGACAGAGACAAAATGGTCTCATGTAAAACCCAAGGTTGTTTTATATTGTTTTCTGATTGTTCCCTATGACTCCTGTTCTCTCAATGTGCTGGTAAAGTAATATTCATTTTCTTCTTTCCTATTTGCAGAAATGAGTTAAGGAGTTTTCTTCATTGTTATATTTTAATAGTAAACTATCATTCCCATCATGGGCTACTTTTTCATGCTTTTTCCTCCAATATTTCCATTAAAGTCTCTTCTAAAATATCTGGTTTTGATTACAGTATAATTTATTATTTATTGTAGAGGAAGTTTAAAAATAAAGTCAAAGAAAAGTATGTAAAAAGTAAACCAAAAATGTACTATACAGGGAGAATCACTATTATCATCTTGTTTTATCTTTCAATAGATACGTTTGTATATACAATATGAATATTTCATACTCACAATATTTTTAACCTGATTTTAAACATCACTTGTAGTCATTTCCCCTACCATCAGTTTTAAAGGTTCTATTGTATTTCACTGTGTGGACATCTCAGTTTACTTAATATTTCCATATTTGGGGGCATCTAAGTTGCTTCCATTAAAAAAAAAGTAACACTTAAATGAATATTCTTGGGGAGAAAGTTTACTTTGATTTCTGCAGTAATACTTTTCCAAAATTCATGTATATTTTTTACCTGTATTTGATGCTTATATTTTTTGTTTTATCCTTTGTTCATATCCTTGTGGCATATTCTCTGACTGGACCATTAGTTCAATATTTTTCTCCTTACTCATTCTTGGATAAAGAAAACTGTACCTGATATGGATAGAACTGTGCTGAGCCCTGTAAACCATTTACTTGAACATTTGGAATCACCTTAGGTCTTAAGCTTACTCTTTTTCCTATAATCCGGCAAGAGTACTACAAGGAAGAAGCTGGGCCTGGAGTATCCCTAAAAGAAAACTTTGATCTATTTTTTGTCTCTGAACTTTAGTATTATGGGCTGAAGGTCTAGAACTAACTTGGCCTTTCCTCTCCTCAAGATATGTGTTTATGGCCTCTTTCTTACTCTACTATTAATAACAAAAATGAAATCAATTCAATATTCTAAGTATCTATCCAAAATTAGCAATAAGAATCTCAAATAATGATTCAATTGTTTGCTTATCTGATATCAAGCTTTTGAATATTTAGAAATAACATTTCAAAATTTGTTTTTTAATTTTTCCTTCTTGCCAGTGCATATTATCTTCAAATATGCCATTTTAAATTAGGCTATCTGTTCTTAAACTAATAATGCACCTTAAATAATTTTGATGAAAGCTTTTTATATTTAAAATATAATGTGGTAATTATTTATATTAATTGCATCATAATCTGGCTTTGTTTCTCATTTCTCTATCCCAAAGATAGTTCTTTACTAATACATTGTGAATTATATAGTTGTCCTTCAGTCTTAATAACCATATAATTCTGAATTAAGATGCTTGTTAACCATAGACCTCAATTACACATATAATGTCTGAATTCAGTTCACGCAAATCATGATTGCAAACTGTTTCTTCATAGGGGAGACTCTGATCTCTGTACTTCATACACAGACACTATATATGGATTATGTGGCATGATTCATAGACAAAATTTTGGCTTAAATTAATGAATTATATTTATAATACAAATTTATATTATATTTATAATATATTTATATTTAATCAATATTTTCCAAAAAGAGGCTTTCTTGAAAGCAGAAAATAACAAATTTCAGCAACTTGTTTAGATGACAGCAAATTAAATCAAATGCATCAAATAAATGCATGACAATAAAATATTATTGTTAACTTAAGTATCACACATAAAGACATATTTCTTACTGGAATTTTACAGACCTACAATTTAGTAATTTGATTTTGTATAAGGTATCACTGGTATTATCATCTGAACCAGTCATATGATAGAAAAATAGTGTCTTTAAATATAAATCATGTTCTTATAATTTTATCTTTTTCTGATGAAAGACAGAAGGAATGCTAACCCTGAGAAAATTAATATTCAAGAGTAAAGAAGATTTACAGTTACATTTTAATATAGAAAGTAATAGAAATCTTTCCGAGTTTCAGAGACAGAAAAATTATCTTTAATAAATAGAAGAGATAAAAAAGCATGGATGGCTTCATTGAAGCAAATGCTAGATGACTTAAAGGGATATAATGAGCTAAATCTTTATAATGTAAAAGGTACAAATTTTTTAAAAAATGGTATTATCCAGATATTGAAAAAAAATATGTCTGTCTTTGCTTTAAATAAAGGTTACATAAAGTAGCAACATATAATGTAATACGAAAAAGAATACGGAAGACATACATAAAGCTAAAATAATTAAAACAAGTCAACAGTATACTTAGTTATTGAAATATACATTAATTTTAAATGGTGTTTAACTTTGATTTGTTGATGACAGAGCTAAATAATTCACATCAGAAAATTTTTATATTGCTATTTCTAGGATATTACAACTGTTTTCTTTGCATGATATATAGAATATCTATCTCATAAATGAGTTACACCTTTCAAACCCCAGGAAGTTCACATTTATGTTGCAAGGCATTAAGATGCAATGGAGACGGACTGTGATTCAGAAGACTTGGGTTTTATTGCTGATTTTGGAACTAATTCACTATGTAAAACACAACAACAGGAACAAAAACAGCAACAAAAAACCTACCATGAGTTCTCTATTTCTGATGCCTTACCCTCTACCTATTAGTTTGCACAATTATAATACTGGTATTATATACATATATGTATTGTAAGCATGATAAGATAATGTTAGTATTCATTACCGTAAATATGTGAGATAAGTTTCAGTTACAGGTAGGTTGGAGACACTATATTCTGGGGACTCCTGAATGTCCGGTTTTTGACCCCCGGCTAAGGTAAAGGCAGTAGAATTTATGATGATTTATTTAAACTTCTAAACTACCTCTAGAAATCCCCCAAACTTAGTTTCTTTACTGATGGTTTGCAATCAGCCTAACCAGTTAAGTCAGTCTGGCTTATTATGCAGCCAGAGAGGCATAAAAGCCCTGCTCAGGACTTTTGCTTTGAGGTCTCCCAAAGTTAACAGTCTTTGCACAGATCTTGGTGGTTTAAGCTGGAGACAGAACAAGGTCAGCATGTGTGAATTAAGACTTCTGAGGAGCTTTCTCATGGGATGTTTTGTGGAAGCTCAATGTTTGCCTGTATTCTCTCTTCCATTTGCTTTTAAATAAAGACCTACATAAGTATGCTGTGTGGTATATGGTAAGCTTTTCAAATATCTGAAATTGGGAAATTTTTGCAATATGTACTGGGAGACTGAATTAAAGCCCCCTCAGGATATTATCCTTAAAGAGGAGAATTGGTCTGAAGAAGACTTAGACTTGATTAATGGTAGATTGTTTTCTTAGCCATTCAGCAAACATATACCATAAAGTACAGAAAGCTGTTTATCAGGGAGGTGAAAAACTACAGTTAGCACAAAAATATGAAAAAGTTTATGCTGGTACTACTGGATGGTTTAGCTGTATAATTCCATCTAAACCCAAACATTTGGGTATTACAAACATTTGGAATCTGTACGTAACTTCTGATTATCTGACTATATGATGTTGTAAGGCAAGTACTGTTGACAAACTAAGAATGAGCATTTTGTCATAAGAAGGCCTTAACTATCAGTTGGCAGGTTGACCATGCTGTAAGAATTAATTTCAGGAGGTCTGGAATTAGCCTTAGCTCTCTTAGTGAAATAAGAAATATACATGTATGACACTGCCCTCTGGTCAAGGTATGAACATATTGATTAACAGTGTTGCTTTGGGGCTTCTCTGGTGGCACAGTCTGCCTGCCAATGCAGGGGACACGGGTTCGAGCCCTGGTCCAGGAAGATCCCACATGCCGCAGAGCAACTAATCCCGTGCACCACAACTACTGAACCTGCACTCTAGAGCCCGTGAGCCACAACTACTGAGCCCACGTGCCACAACTACTGAAGCCCGCATGACTAGAGCCCATGCTCTGCAACAAGAGAAGCCACTGCAATGAGAAGCCCAGGCACCGCAAGGAAGAGTAGCCTCCACTTGCTGCAACTAGAGAAAGCCCGCGCGCAGCAACGAAGACCTAACGCAGCCAAAAATAAATAAATAAATAAAACTTTTAAAAAAAAAAGTGTTGCTTTGTGACCTGGAACTGAGGAGATTTGTGGGGTTTGTACTAGCTCGTCAGCTTTGTTTATTGATTACAGTGAGACTGATGATTTGAATTTGGGCTCAATGAGATTCCTGGAGGGCTCCGGTGTTGAAGCTGGTTTCTTGGCAGGAATATGCTACATGACCAGCACTTGCTAGTATGTGTCAGGCTTCCTGGTTTTGAGGCATTTTGTACATAACTTCTCTCTTTTGCCTGATGATGGTTTCCTTTTGCTGTAATGCTCTATATACATGAAGCATACATCTAGCATTTATTATAGAACTTTTTTCATGCCAAATTGATAGGGGTAGAATAGGATAATCAAATAGTTAGTTTAGATCCCACTAGGGGATTGTAGATAGAGAGGAAACTTTAGGGGGCTTTGGGAGATCGCAGTAAGTTAATGATCACTCAAGAAAGTAATGGAAAAATCCTGAAACAATATGGGCTTGCTTGACTCATAAAGCACAGTGAGTCGCTTAGCATCAAAGCCAGACTGGCTTGCCTAACAACAAAACCAAGCTAATTTGCTCAGTAACAAACCCATGCAATGGAGGCATGAGGCATGCTTCAAGACAATAAAATAATAGTGGAAAATAAGGCCTACAACCTTGCCAGTGATGTCAACAAGTTAATGACCCCTAGGACATGCTCTCTGCACACACAAAAAAACAATAATTTATGGAAAGGTGACATTTCAAAATGAAAGACTCTCATTGTACTGAGACCTGAAATAATTTTTCCATAGTGCCATGACAGTCCTGGATGCACCATATAGGATCAAAAACTCCCCTTCCCAAGACGCAGGAGGAGTTAATGATGGAAGACTAGAAGAATGAGGAAGAAGGTGGTCTTCTCCCCCTCCCCTCTTTTCCTTTGATTATAAAAATATAACCCGCTAAGTACTCAGGGCAGCGCTATACTCACCTGCCCGCTTATAAGTCTCACAAGCGTCCTATTCTAATAAATCACTTATTGCATTAGCTCTTGCTGAATTTTTTCTGCACTGAGACATAAAGAACCAGAGCTCCTTGGAGCCCCTGAAATGCCACCTAGCAGTTTCAAAATTCCTACCGACTTGGACCCCTTTATTGTTGCTTTTCTAGACCTGTGGATCCATCTAATCTTGCAAACTTAACTTTTCGTAGATGAACTTTATTAGAGCGCATCCTATGAAGAACAAAACCATATTTCTCATAAAACTGGTAAGAAAAGAAAAAACAAAACTAAGCAAAAAACTTTGCTGCACTACTGTGCAGCCCATAACTTCTTAAAGGTGCCAGAATTAATCACCTTTGCTATGCTAAGACATCTATATTAATATCGGAAACCAGAACCTATAGACTTCTGATTGGAGAGCTATGTTAATTCGGAATTTTGGATCATATAACCTTAAAAATGGAAGCGTCAACTGTATTGATGATTCCTAAAATAGCTCTTATAGCGAATTCAACAGGATATATTCAGTCTAAGAGTTTGTACCTTTGAATTGCCACTACAAGAAAAGAGGGACTTCACAAAACTTTATCAAAAAGCTCTAATAATTGTTTGGCCTATTAATGAATTCAATAGGGAACATATTTAGTGCTGTAAAATTGGTTCAAATCTGCTAAATTTAACTTTACTCTACACCTGATTTATATTCAATTTAAATAGGTCTGTGCCACCTCGTATGCATCATCATCCATGTAAATAAGCTTTCAAACTGTTTTCATATCCTTAAAATATATTAAATTTAAATTGATCACAATAAATATATATGCGAATAAGAATATCTAAAAATAATTTGGAGAGTAAATTAATATAAATTTATTCAGAACAAAGGAGAGATGTTTAAATTATTGCTAACATTCTTAAACAGAATAAAATAAGAGAAATAAGTTTTGAGTATTGAGCAATTAGTTGCAAAACATGCTTAATATCCACCTATAAATGTTTTATTTCCTTTGCAATCATTTTCTCTCTATTAGTTAAAACTTGTAGTAGTTTGATTAAAAAAGCAAAGCAATCGATCAAATTCTTTTTAAAATTGCATAATTTAAAATGAATTTCTTTGATCAAATTTAGAGATGCGTATCAAGTGTAAAAGGCTCTTATTGAGGTTTTCAAAGGGAATTGATTCAGGGAATGAGGATTACAAAACTGTTAACTTTATTTCATGTCATTCTTAAGAACTAAGTATCTTTTGGAAATTTCCGTATTTTCCTACATTCCTCAGGCTACTCCAGTTTCCAAATTTTTAGTAAAATGAGACTTTTAAGGACAAATAATTTTATAGTTTTGTTAACTCTTCTTAAACACTCACTACAAAGCATATAAATTATGGCGTCCTTATTGACAGTTCTAGTGTTGCATACCCAAAGCATATGAAGCACTTTTTAAAGAAATAGAAGAAGAAATGGAAATAGAAAACAAGTGAGTATACGTTAAACTAAGATTATGAGAGGAGAATTTTTGAAATTATAGATGACAATACAGAAAATTCTATTTTAAAAAAGTAGAATACTGCTATATTTGAATGTGAAATTTATTTCTCCTAAAACTTCCATGTATATTAATACCTATTGCAAAACCCAAATAGTCTGAATTACATAGTGCACAAACAAGACCAAGAATCTTCTAAAAGAGAAGGCATTTTTTTTTGCCTTTGCAGGTCACAAACTGAACACTGTGGATTGGACTTCCATTTGATTCCTCCAAGAAAGAGGCCCAGACTAGCTCTTTCCTGATAACACTTGCAGGCTAAAGGGAGATCTACTCACTCTCACAGACAAGCAGAATCCTGAATGGCAATAAATGCATTCCCCTTCTTCCTATATACCTTGCTAAAGTGTTTGGATGAGGAATAACTGCATTTACTTCTTCTTCCCTTCCCTCCTCCTCCATCTTCTCCTCCTCTTCTTTTTTTCTTCCTCCTCCTCCTTCTACTTCTTATTGTTATTGGATATAATTAACCATAATTCAATATTATACTTATTGGTTATTACTGTATTAAATCAGTTCTGACCAATACATCACTATTGATTAACAAACTAAAGAACTTGTCATCACGTTACCTGCTAAAAATACTGGACCTACCAAATTATCTTTAAAAAATTCAACTTTAACTGTTGAAAGAAATTTGGAGGTTATATGCAAACAATGGGCACTTATCCATCACTATCTACATGACAAGGAGTAGAGCCTTTCATCTATTTCAGTGTGTATGCTCTAGGCTCTGTAATAATTTGTTGTGATTTCTCTTTAAGAGCCTTCCTTAAGATTCTTTATAACTTGATGCCACCTGGATGAACACCTTGGTGTGAGATAAGAAGTACTGAACAAGAACAGAAGAAATTGGAGGACATTGTTGGTTGGCTCTAAGTTCTGTCTGGCATACTGCAGTTGATAAATTTATTAAATTTTAAAGATTTTAAGACATTTTTCAAAAATTCCACTCCTGCATTAAAAATGAAACAAAAAAAATAAACAAAACCCCCCATGTTTCAAAGAGAATTGCATACACATAATAGGTATACACAAGGTCAAGGGTGGTGGAAAACCAAATCTGAAGATAAAGATAACATTGAGAAGAGAAAAATAATTATAAATGCTTTGGTTTTCATTTAGCCATACATGTTTTAATTGCCTAAATTCAATTTTTTCCTCAAATCTGGTTTTGTAATTTAGTATAAATTTGTATTTAGTATAAATAAATGTAGTATAAATAAAATGAACTATACAGCTATAATTAGATGGAAACTGGTGTTCTCTCCACCACAAGTTTCTATCAACGATCTTGGTTTTGCTACTTAATTTTCTTGTATGAAAGATTCCTCATAATTTAAATAAAAGTTTCAGTGTCATTTATAGCAGTAGTCTGAGAATTCACTAAAATTAGAAGTATATTAAATCAGTGATTATGAATATAAACTATTTTAAGTAAAATAATTCATATAAATAATGTTCCAGTAAAGACAACCTTTCAAATTTACAATTCATAAAATTCAAATTTTGTACAAAGAACTGTGTTTATCATCTATATTAATATGAAGCTGAGAGGCAGTTATTGCAAATAACTTGGCATACTCAGAATATCTTTCCTTGATTTTGAAAAAGGCTATAATTGAATTGCTCTTGAAATATAATTGTGATACAAGGCATTTTTCTATATGCATAAGAAGTTGACTCATAGTCAAATCATTTATACTTAGCTATATAGTCATGAGTAACTTGCAGCTGACTGTGGATTTTACATTACAATCAGTAAGGACACATTTTCAAAGCCCTCAAGAGGAAATACTCATGATACATCACATTTTCAACTGGGATATCTCCAAATACATAGTTAAGTGAACATTAAGCTTTCATCATGTTTCCAAATCCATATTTAAGAAAAAAATAAAGCTTTCATCATATAAATATTGCATGCTGTAACTTTTAACGTGTCTAACAACAAAGAGGATAAGATATTACTGAAAAAGGGAAGATTGAGGAGTATTAAAAGAAACAAAGTTCATATTAATGTGATTTAAACATTATAACCCATAGAGACAAGAATAAGTCCTATTTAAAATACATATGTATATATCTTTATTATATCTGTATAGATTCTTGATCTCCTAAAGGTAGCATTCAATAATATATTTCAAGTACTGTTTGGGGAAAAAATGCAGTGGTTTTTCTTTTGAAAAAACAGTACTTAAATAAATGTAGTATAATATTTATTTTCCTCTTCATCATAGTTTCTTAGGCTGATTATGATCTAAAGAAATGTTCTAAATGGGGATTGTGTAGAAGACATAGAGGGGGTTGGAAAGAAAGAGATTTGAAATTCTTATAGAGGTGGAATAAAGATTTTCTGAAACAAAAGACAGATAAAGAATGACGGCACTTCCCCAAGATATTTTATCAAGTGGTTTTGTGTTTACTTAACTTCAAAATATTATAGGAATTTCCAGAACTATAGACAATTTTAATGGAAATCCACTAAAGTCAAAAAATAATTTACTAAAGTAATTACTAAAATATATTGAGTAATTGTTAAAAGTAAAGTTGACTTAAAGGAAACTTCTAGGTATACTAAAAACAGTATTTTAGTCATCATATTGTTGTAGGTCCTATTGGTTTTATTATTCTGAGACTGTAGTATATTTCTTACACAGGGTAAAACAAATGAGAATGTTGGGGTCACTGAGAACAAGGATTTTTAACATTGATAGGAGGAAATACAGAGGTAAGATCAATGAGATTAAGTAAGAATAATTCTGATATTGAATTGGAAGCATCAATATAGTTATCTTAAAACAAAATGTGTACTCTAGTTCTGTCTTTTAAAAAATACTAAAAATAATGACCAACCCAATAACCAATGAGCATTCCTAGCATCAAGATTGTGCTCACTAACTAACATTTCTCACTAAAAGGATACAGAACTCCTTGGAGAAATAGCTAATTCCAGATCTGCAACAGGATGTGTACAAACTGAGCTATTCATGTCTAATGGAATCATAAGGAAGTTATAAATGATTACTGACTCTGTAAAAGGACTCCAGGCTTCCCTGGTGGCGCAGTGGTTGAGGATCTGCCTGGCAATGCAGATGACATGGGTTCGAGCCTTGGTCTGGGAAGATCCCACATGCTGCAGAGCAACTAAGCCCGTGCGCCACAACTACTGAGCCTGTGCTCTAGAGCCTGCGAGCCACAACTACTGAAGCCTGTGTGCCACAACTACTGAAGCCCGCACACCTAGAGCCTGTGCTCTGCAACAAGAGAAGCCAGCGCAATGAGAAGGCTGTGCACGGCAACGAAGAGTAGCACCCGCTCGCCGCAACTAAAAGAAAGCCTGCGCGTAGCAACGAAGACCCAACGCAGCCAAAAATAAAAAAAATAAATAAAAATTTAAAAAGTTCCTTTCCATATGAAGTTAAATAATATTTACGTCAATGCTGCCTCTAGAACACCAAGTTAAAAACAAGATCAAAGCCAACTGTTCACAACAGGTAAAAATCTCCTTGCTGATATCTTTAATAAAAAAGTAGTATAAATAATGCATAGGGCTTCCCTGGTGGTGCAGTGGTTGAGAGTCTGCCTGCCAATGCAGGGGACACGGGTTCGAGCCCTGGTCTGGGAAGATCCCACGTGCCACGGAGCAACTGGGCCCGTGAGCCACAATTACTGAGCATGCGCGTCTGGAGCCTGTGCTCCGCAACAAGAGAGGCCGCGATAATGACAGGCCCGCGCACCACGATGAAGAGTGGCCCCCGCTTGCCGCAACTAGAGAAAGCCCTCGCACAGAAATGAAGACCCAACACAGCCATAAATAAATAAATAAAACCCAAAAAAAAAGTTAAAAAAAAAAAAAAAATAATGCATAGAATTTGTATCTATGCTATTAATTAGGAGTTGGCAAAAATTTTCTGTGAAGGACAAAGCAGTGAATATTTTAGGCTTTGTTGATATGTGGTCTCTGTCATGACAACTGAACTTTGCTGTTGTAATGCAAAGTAGTCACAGAGAGTACATAAATGAATGTTACAATAAAACTTTATTTACATAAATAGGTGGTGGGCCAGATTTGTCCCTTAAATTCATTCACTTTTTACCAGTTCTATCACCAACAACTTTTTTACAATTTCTAACCCTCTCCCTTCTAGATCACTGCAATAGACACCTAATTTCACTGCAATGTTTTCCTCATGTAATTATAAAATCTCAACCGAAATATATTAAATTGTTTTATTTTTGAATGTCTCTGTATTCGACAATTTTTGGTTAACTTATGTCATATATATGCTATGAGGTAGAAACAGAATGAGAGGAGAGAATTAAAACTGTTGTGGTAGGAAATGAAAAGAATGAAAAAAAATCAATGCTTAGCTTTTATGACCAATGAAAAAAATGTTTTGGGGGCTTTTTTAAATTCCCTAGTATAATAGTGTAAAGTTGGAAGGACTGTCTAAATTTATTATCCTCTTATTAACAAATTATGGGCCTGGACTAGTATCCTTGAATATCTGTTTTACTATAAGCAAGAAATAAAGAGAACTCAGGATATCACAGGGGTATTTGGGGGCAATCCTATCCTCAGAAGAAGGAGAAGGGCAAAGGATCCAACAACAATGCCCTTATTCCTGGACCTCTATGTGAGGAAACTCAATGCGTGCATATTTGTGGTTCTGGTGGATGAATATGATGATATTTCTGGGGATTCAGTAGAAACTTCCACAAGGGTAAGAGGAAACATGAGAGCACTGGAACTAGTGACCCAACTCCCTGGATGAAATCCATGTAAGGCTCCATTTGGCCTTTTGCCATATTCTACAACCGTACATATGGGTGGAGGCAGTGGCTACAGAGGAGAATCAGAGGTGACATAATGACCTCCTATGGGTTACACAATTCTGTAGAGGATATAGATGCATTCTCATTTCCTAGGTAGCAATGGTGGGAGGGACGGTTGTTGAGGGATGGAACATGGAGGTGCTAAGAATATTCAAGGATCTAAAGAATGCTGGAATTTGAATAAGGAGCCGCCAATGTTCAGCACAGTCTAGCCAGAATTGGATGAGTGGTTTATAGCACAATAAAACCATTTACAACTCAGTAGATACTAGGTCAGGAAACTATGGGAAAAACCATTTTGTCAGAGACCAGTGGCAACTCAAGGGCAGTGTGAATGCTTGCACCTGGAAACCCTTTGGAGAGAAGCAAAAGAAGGGGAAAGAGAACCAAAGATTGAGCACTTAATCGAAAGAATCTGTTTTAACTGTTTTAAACTGTTTCATGTTTCTAAAATACAAAGAAGTGGTAGTATTGTGTAACAAACTATTATCATTTTACTGAATTTTTTTCTCTTTTTTTTTTTTCTAGTAATCCTTTGCTTTTAAGCAGGCAATCTTTTCAAATTACAAAGCTACACGTCACATCTCCACTGAAAATACTTATGGTTTTCCCATTGCTCTTATGATAAATACTAACATTCTTCATATGGCCCGCGTGGTCCCACAAAATTCAATCCCTACTTTTATGTCCAATCTCATATTTCACTGCCATGTATCTTCACTTCAGCCACACTGGCCTGTTCTCTTAATAAGCATTCCATATCTATGCCTGGCATAAGATCTTTGCTCATGATGTACCTTCACACTGAAATGCTCTTCCTTCTTTGCCTGGTTACTCTTTCATCAAATCTTAATCTTAATCAGCTTAATTTCTCTGATACTCAAATTTCATTCATTCTGGTGCCATGATCTTAGCATTTGACATGACCATGTACCATTGTATAACACTTTCATGATTTGTTTTGCTGTATCTGTTGAATACCTGCATTATTTTGTACTTAAAATCTCTTCTTTAAATTTCAAAAGAGATTGTTCAATTATTATACAAAAGAAAATTCACTTTCCATAAATAGATATTTTCAAAATACTTTAAAAATATTACTTGGACATAAAACATTATAGGAAAGTCCATGGAAAGGGCTGAGAAGAGAGTAGCATCAACAAGCCTTTCATAGATTTAGAGACAAAAGCCAAGTAAGTCACCCTAGTCCCCTGGCCCACAAAATTTATTCAAAATACTATATCTCCCTTATGATCTGTCCTTTATCCAATGCTGTGCCAACTGGCTTTGCTTAGCTCATATGAAATTTATCACATGCAAATTGTATTAATGTTATCCATTTTCCTTATTTTATTATACTCTATGAATCCAGTGCTACACTTCATCTATCTTTATATACCATATAGTGATGAAGTAATGCAGATAATAGACACGATAGATATTTAATTAAGTTAAAAAATTAAAATTACTTTTAGTTTCAGGTCTTTTGAAAGGAAAAAGAGAATTTGCTTAGGGTCATAACAAAACACTCATATGGTAACAGCATCTGTCTCTCATCCTAAATAACCCCCGTGTACTACGTGCAGAAAATAGTTAAGCATTTGATAAATACACCCTTAAATGAATTAATGGCAATTCATTCGTCATTTAAATAGAAAATTTATGTAGTGATTGTTAAGGTGACCAAAACAATTTCATGATAATCGTAAGTCATGTCATTCATACCAAGTGCATATTAAGAGGAGAAATGATATTCTGTGGAAGTAATTATAACCGTGACAAAACTGATCCTACTGGTCATTCAAAGTTCAATTGTCTAGGTTTCTTAATTCTAATACCATTATTACTCCAGTGAAAAATTAACTTCTATTTCACACAGAATATGAACAATTTTATTGATCAGGCAAATTTCTTATTTATAATAAAATAAATACATAGCTAGAATACCATTTGGGGAAATTTCACAGTAGATTACTTCGTGGAGAATTAATGGTCTCTCTGTAAAGTCTGATAAATATCAATATCTTGCTCTTAACAGAAAAACCAAAGTATTTTAGTAATATACAGTGCAGTCCACTCACTTTTCTCTCAATTTTAGCAATAAAAAATGTAAAATAAAATCCACCTTTGATGAAACCACAATATATCAAATGTTGATTCTTAAAACCCACAAACATAATGTGGGTTTTAAGTCATTATAATTAAGCAAAGATCCTCAGAAATAGAGTTTATTAAATACAAACGGCATAGTCTTTCATGCACTGTTTATGTTTTTCTCTTGCATCATATCAAGTTATTATATATGATTATATAACATATTAATATATATTATATATTAATATGAGCATGTTTAATAAATGCAATGAATTTTTAGAACCTAAGGCTAAAGACCAAAAAGATTTAAAAAATATATTCATGCTTAGTAATAAGAGAAGAAATAAAATTAAAAAGTAAACACTCATTCTTTCATTTTGTCTGGAAAAAAGCTTATTCTGAAACACTGACTGATTTGATCCAGTTATAACTCTAGAAATGATCATCCATGTAAACTGTGATTCCTTTTAAAGAAGCCTAATTTGAAATCAATTAGTTATTTAAATGATTAAAAAGTAAAATCACCTTAACAATGTAGATTTTCTCTGTAAATTTTAGAATTAAAAAAAACTCTTAAACTTCCAGAAAAGTTGTCCATGTAATCAACACAAAGCCTTCGTTATTCCCCCTAAACCATTTGAGACTAAACTGAAGAGCTGAAGCCCTTACAGGCCTGGAATATTTTACTGCAAACAAGGACACTCTCATAAGTAACCATATTACAACCATCAGTAGCAAGAAATTAATATTGATACATTACTATTAACTAAAAATCATCCTATTCAGGTTTCACCAAATGTCACAATGTTTTTCATAGCAAAAACTCTAGTTCAGACTCACAAATTGATTTTGCTTTAATTGTCATGTCTCTTTAATCTCTTTTGGTTTCTTGATTCCTCAGTCTTTCCTTGACTCCTTTGACCTTGACACATTTGGAGATTACAAGGCATTTCCTTTGTAGAAGATCCCTCTGTTGGTGTTTGCCTGATTGTCATCGTATTAGTTTAGGTTGTTTATCGTGGCAGGAATCTTACAAAAGTAATGCTGTGTTCTCATTGCATCTTATCAGTTGGCACATGATTTTAATTTTTCCTATTATTAATGGTTCTGTTTTGATGAGAGCAGGCACTCTTTTTTTTTTAATTTAATTTTATTTATTTTTTTATACAGCAGGTTCTTATTAGTCATCAATTTTATACACATCAGTGAATACATGTCAATCCCAATTGCCCAATTCATCACACCACCATCCCCACCCCCCCGCGGCTTTCCCACCTTGGTGTCCATACGTTTGTTCTCTATATCTGTGTCTCAACTTCTGCCCTGCAAACCAGTTCATCTGTACCAGTTTTCTAGGTTCCACATACATGCATTAATATACGATATCTGTTTTTCTCTTTCTGACTTACTTCACTCTGTATGACAGTCTTTAGATCCATCCATATCTCAACACATGACCCAATTTTGTTCCTTTTTATGGCTGAGTAATATTCCACTGTATATATGTACCACAACTTCTTTATCCATTCGTCTGTTGATGGGCATTTAGGTTGCTTCCATGACCTGGCTATTGTAAATAGTGCTGCAATGAACATTGGGGTGCATGTGTCTTTTTGAATTGTGGTTTTCTCTGGAAATATGCCCAGTAGTGGGATTGCTGGGTCATATGGTAATTCTATTTTTAGTTTTTTAAGGAACTTCTATACTGTTCTCCATAGTGGCTGTATCAATTTACATTCCCACCAACAGTGCAGGAGGGTTCCCTTTTCTCCACACCCTCTCCAGCATTTGTTGTTTGTTGATTTTCTGATGATGCCCATTCTAACTAGTGAGAGGTGATACCTCATTGTAGTTTTGATTTGCATTTCTCTAATAATTAGTGATGTTGAGCAGCTTTTCATGTGCGTCTTGGCCATCTGTATGTCTTCTTTGGAGAAATGTCTATTTAGGTCTTCTGCCCATTTTTGGATTGGGTTGTTTGTTTCTTTAATATTGTGCTGCATGAGCTGTTTATATATTTTGGAGATTAATCCTTTGTCCGTTGATTCGTTTGCAAATATTTTCTCCCATTCTGAGGGTTGTCTTTTCATCTTGTTTATGGGTTCCTTTGCTGTGCAAAAGCTTTGAAGTTTCATTAGGTCTCATTTGTATATTTTTGTTTTTATTTCCATTACTCTAGGAGGTGGATCAAAAAACATCTTGCTGTGATTTATGTCAGAGGGTGTTCTTCCTATGTTTTCCTCTAAGAGTTTTATAGTGTCCGGTCTTAAATTTAGGTCTTGAATCCATTTTGAGTTTATTTTTGTGTATGGTGTTATGGTGTGCTCTAATTTCATTCCTTTACATGTAGCTTTCCAGTTTTCCCAGCACCACTTATTGAAGAGACTGTCTTTTCTCCATTGTATATCCTTGCCTCCTTTGTCAGAGATTAGTTGACCATAGGTGCGTGGGTTTACCTCTGGGCTTTCTATCTTGTTCCATTGATCTATGTTTCTGTTTTTGTGCCAGTGCCATGTTGTCTTGATTACTGTAGCTTTGTAGTATAGTCTGAAGTCAGGGGGTCGGATTCCTCCCGCTCCATTTTTTTCCCTCAAGACTGCTTTGGCTCTTTGGGGTCTTTTGTGTCTCCACACAAATTTTAAGATTTTTTGTTCTAGTTCCATAAAAAAATCCATTGGTAATTTGATAGGGATTGCATTGAATCTGTAGATTGCTTTGGGTAGTATAGTCATTTTCACAATGTTGATTCTTCCAATCCAAGAACATGGTATATCTCTCCATCTGTTGGTATCATCTTTAATTTCTTTCATCAATGTTATGGTTTTCTGCATATAGGTCTTTTGTCTCCTTAGGTAGGTTTATTCCTAGGTATTTTATTCTTTTTGTTGCAATGGGAAATGGGGGTGTTTCCTTAATTTCTCTTCCAGATTTTTCATCATTAGTGTATAGGAATGCAAAAGATTTCTGTGCATTAATTTTGTATCCTGCAACTTTACCAAATTCATTGATAGCTCTAGTAGTTTTCTGTTGGCATTTTTAGGATTCTCTATGTATAGTATCATGTCATCTGCAAACAGTGACAGTTTTACTTGTTCTTTTCCAATTTGTATTCCTTTTATTTCTTTTTCTTCTCTGATTGCCATGGCTAGGACTTCCAAAACTATGTTGAATAATAGTGGTGAGAGTGGACATCCTTGTCTTGTTCCTGATCTTAGAGGAAATGCTTTCAGTTTTTCACCATTGAGAATGATGTTTGCTGTGGGTTTGTCGTATATGGCCTTTAATATGTTGAGGTAGGTTCCCTCTATGCCCACTTTCTGTAGAGTTTTTATCATAAATTGGTGTTGAATTTCGTCAAAAGCTTTTTCTGCCTCTATTGAGATGATCATATGGTTTTTATTGTTCAACTTGTTAACATGGTGTATCACATTGACTGATTTGCATATATTGAAGAATCCTTGCATCCCTGGGATAAAACCCATTTGATCATGGTGTATGATCCTTTTAATGTGTTGCTGGATTCTGTTTGCTAGTATTTTGTTGAGGATTTTTGCATCTATATTCATCAGTGATATTGGTCTTTAATTTTCTTTTTTTGTAGTATCTTTGTCTGGTTTTGGTATCAGGGTGATGGTGGCCTCATAGAATGACTTTGGGAGTCTTCCTTCCTCTGCAATTTTTTGGAAGAGTTTGAGAAGGATAGGTGTTAGCTCTTCTCTAAATGTTTGATAGAATTCACCTGTGAAGCCACCTGGTCCTGGACTTTTGTTTGTTGGAAGATTTTTAATCACAGTTTCAATTTCATTACTTGTGATTGGTCTGTTCATATTTTCTATTTCTTCCTGGTTCAGTCTTGGAAGGTTATACCTTTCTAAGAATTTGTCCATTTCTTCCAGGTTCTCCATTTTATTGGCATAGAGTTGCTTGTAATAGTCTCGTAGGATGCTTTGTATTTCTGTGGTGTCTGTTGTGACTTCTCCTTTTTCATTTCTAATTTTATTGATTTGAGTCTCCCTCTTTTTCTTGATGAGTCTGGCTAATAGTTTATCAATTTTGTTTATCTTCTCAAAGAACCAGCTTTTAGTTTTATTGATCTTTGCTATTGTTTTCTTTGTTTCTATTTCATTTATTTCTGCTCTGATCTTTATGATTTCTTTCCTTCTGCTAACTTTGGGTTGTTTGTTCTTCTTTCTCTAGTTTCTTTAGGTGTAAGGTTAGATTGTTTATTTGAGATTTTTCTTTTTTCTTGAGGTAGGCTTGTATAGCTATAAAGTTCCCTCTTAGAACTGCTTCTGCTGCATCCCACAGGTGTTGGATCATCGTGTTTTCATTGCCATTTGTCTCTAGGTATTTTTTGATTTCCTCTTTGATTTCTTCAGTGATCTCTTGGTTATTTAGTAACGTATTGTTTAGCCTCCATGTGTTTGTTTTTTTTTTTACGTTTTTTTCCCTGTAATTCATTTCTAATCTCATAGCGTTGTGGTCAGAAAAGATGCTTGGTATGATTTCAATTTTCTTAAATTTACTGAGGCTTGATTTGTGACCCAAGATGTGATCTATCCTGGAGAATGTTCTGTGCGCACTTGAGAAGAAAGTGTAATCTACTGTTTTTGGATGGAATATCCTATAAATATCAATTAAATCTATCTGGTCTATTGTGTCATTTAAAGCTTCTGTGTCCTTATTTATTTTCATTTTGGATGATCTGTCCATTGGTGTAAGTGAGGTGTTTAAGTCTCCCACTATTATTGTGTTACTGTCGATTTCCTCTTTTATAACTGTTAGCAGTTGCCGTATGTATAGAGGTGCTCCTATGTTGGGTGCATATATATTTATAATTGTTATATCTTCTTCTTGGATTGATCCCTTGATCATTATGTAGTGTCCTTCCTTGTCTCTTGTAACATTCTTTATTTTAAAGTCTATTTTATCTGATATGAGTATTGCTACTCCAGCTTCCTTTTGATTTCCATTGGCATGGAATATCTTTTTCCATCCCCTCACTTTCAGTCTGTATGTGTCCCTAGGTCTGAAGTGGGTCTCTTCTAGACAGCATATATATGGGTCTTGTTTTTGTATCCATTCAGCAAGCCTGTGTCTTTTGTTTGGAGCATTTAATCCATTCACGTTTAAGGTAATTATCGATATGTATGTTTCTATGACCATTTTCTTAACTGTTTTGGGTTTGTATTTGTAGGTCCTTTTCTTCTCTTGTGTTTCCCACTTAGAGAAGTTCCTTTAGCATTTGTTGAAGAGCTGGTTTGGTGGTGCTGAATTCTCTTAGCTTTTGCTTGTCTGTAAAGCTTTTGATTTCTCCATCAAATCTGAATGAGATCCTTGCCAGGCAGAGTAATCTTGGTTGTAGGTTCTTCCCCTTCATCACTCTAAGTATATCATGCCACTCCCTTCTGGCTTGTAGAGTTTCTGATGAGAAATCAGCTGTTAACCTTATGGGAGTTCCCTTGTATGTTATTTGTCATTTTTCCCTTGCTGCTTTCAATAATTTTTCTTTGTCTTTAATTTTTGCCAATTTGATTACTATGTGTCTTGGCATGTTTCTCCTTGGGTTTATCCTGTATGGGACTTGCTGTGCTTCCTGGACTTGTGTGGCTATTCCCTTTCCCATGTTAGGGACGTTTTCGACTATAATCTCTTCAAATATTTTCTCGGGTCCTTTCTCCCTCTCCCTCCTCCTTCTGGGACCTCTATAATGCGAATGTTGTTGCGTTTAATGTTGTCCCAGAGGTCTCTTAGGCTGTCTTCATTTCTTTTCATTCTTTTTTCTTTATTCTGTTCCGCAGCAGTGAATTCCACCATTCTGTCTTCCAGATCACTTATCCGTTCTTCTGCCTCAGTTATTCTGCTATTGATTCCCTCTAGTGTAGTTTTCATTTCAGTTATTTTATTGTTCATCTCTGTTTGTTTGTTCTTTAATTCTTCTAGGTCTTTGTTAAACATTTCTTGCATCTTCTTGATGTTTGCCTCCATTGTTTTCCCGAGGTCCTGGATCATCTTCAGTATCATTATTCTGAATTCTTTTTCTGGAAGGTTGCCTATCTCCACTTCAGTTCGTTGTTTTTCTGGGGTTTTATCTTGTTCCTTCATCTGATACATAGCTCTCTGCCTTTTCATCTTGTCTATCTTTCTGTGAATGTGGTTTTTGTTCCACAGGCTGCAGGATTGTAGTTCTTCTTGCTTCTGCTATCTGCCCTCTGGTGGATGATGAGAGCAGGCACTCTTGACTAATTCCCAAATTTATAGGGAAAATTTTCAACATTTCATCATTGTGTATGGTATTTGCTCTAGGATATTTGGACCTACATAATTTGATATCTTCAAAAGATTATGAAATTTTCATTTAATTTATAGCATGCTAAGCATTTTTATCATGAAAGAATATTAGATTTTTCAAATACTTATTTTCCATGTATTAAGATCATTGTATAGTTTTTCTCCTTCTTCTGTTGATATGGTGAATAATATTGATGAAGTTTCAAATGCTTAACTATATTTATATTACTGCAATGATCCCAAAGGGTTGTGATCCATTGTCCTCTTTTATGTATTAAAAGAGAACACTTTGCTAATGTTTTCTTTAGAATTTTTTGTATCTATATTTGTGAGAGAGATTGGTTTGATTTTTTTAAAAATCTCCTTGTCAGGTTTTGATGTCAAAGTAATGCTTGCCTTATATAATGTTTGGAAGTTTCCCTCTTTACCTTTTCTCTGGGAGAATGTGTATATGATTAGCAGCATTCACTTATGAGACCATGTGACCTGGAATTTTTGTGAGAATTTTTAAATTACAGATACAAGTTACTTGAAATATATTAGACTGTCTTCTAAGTTGAAAAAAAAAAAAAGTAGACTTAGATGGAGGTAACTTAATTAGTAAAGTATCCTATAAAACAAGAGTGAAGAAACTGAGACAAAGAGGAAAGTCAATGCAGATTTGCATAATCAAACTGTTAACTACTCTGAGAACTGAGGGTTTTTGATTCCCTGGAACCTGGTAAGTAGGTGTGAAGAATGCATCTCAGAACTGTCTGCCTTAGTCCTGGAAATGAGAAATATTCCTTATTAGCTCTTCTGAAACATTGGTCAAGGGTTGCTCCATGAGATGTTAACTTCCTCAAACTTGCACTTCTGAGTTGTAATATATTTAGGAGTCTACAAAAAGATCAACCAAGTGGAGGTGAGGCAGGCCAGAAGAGTTTAAAACAAACAATTTTTAGATTTTTCTATCTTGTGTCCATTTTGCTATAGTACAACCAAAAGAACAAACTTTTGGTATTGTTAATTTTCTGTTGTCTGTTCATTTGGCATTTCTTCAATTTCAGCTTTTATTTTTATTATTGCCTCCTTTCCATTTCATTGTGTTTAATTTTCATTTTTCTCATTTTTTGACACAGATAATTAGAGCTGATTTTTGGTTCTCTTTGTTCTCATTCAGTAAAGGGTATATAATTCCCTCTAATCCTCCATTAGTGTTGACCCTTCCGTTTTAATGTGTTTGTTTTAACTATCATACTTTTTAAAATACTTTCTATTTTCCATTATGATTTCCTTGTTGACTGATGACTTTTTATTTCAGGGTGTATAACTTAATTTACAGTGTTTTGGGTATTTTCTAGTTATATTTTGCTTCTGAGTTCAACTTTATTCCATTTTGGTAAGATAACATACTCTATATAATTTATTTAACATCTGTTGAGGCCCAGCATTTGGTCAATTTTGGTAAATGTTCCAGTGCTCTTGAAAAAGAGTATGCATTCTGCAGTTGCTTGGTGTAATGTCTTATATATGTCAATTAGGTCAATGTGATTAATTTTGATCCTCAAATCTTTTATATTCTTAATAAATTGTTTGTCTATTTGATCCCTCAATTCTAGAAATAAAAAAGTGTTAAGTTTTCCAGTATGACTCTGGGTTTGTCTCCTCTTTATAATCTACATCAATTTGTCTGCATTTTAAAATTAAAACTGTTATTAGGCACATAAAATTTAAGACCCTTCTGCCATTATCACATATCCCTCTTTATCACTATTTTTTTTGGTTAAGGTCTACTTTTATATGATATTAATGTAGCTACATCATCTTTTTTTGGTTGATATTTGCATGCTTTTTACTTTCAATGTTCCTATATTTTTGTATTTAAAGTGTGTCTATTGTAAGCAGCATATGACTGAATTTAAAAAATCTGACAATCTTTGTCTTTTATTTGAAATATTATTTGCATTTAGTGTAGTTACTAGTATGTTTGTGTTTAAATCTAATATCTTACTATATTTTTGCTGTTTGATCCACTTGATTTGTATTCTGTTTTACCTCCTTCATTATCTTTTTTTGCATTAACCTTAGATATAAGTTATTTCCTCTACTATCTTGATTTTTTAACTTTCTTTAACAACCTTTAATTATTATACTAGAGATTACATGTCATATCCCTGATTTATTCCAATTTAATATATAAATAGGTACTTTTATCACTTCTCAGACAAACACACAAACATTTTACTCCCATTTGTCCTTTCCCCTTCTTAAAAATTATTTTGTGTATTTTAAATTTTTAATAATCACTAGGGAGCTGAAATAAGCTATTCCTAGTTTGCTTTACTTGAATTTCTGAATCTCAAAATTGTGATATAATAAGTTGTTTTTGAGTTCCGTTTCATTTTTTTTTTTTAATGCAGCAATAGCTAACTAGCACAGTTTTTGATATCAAAAGTGGCATGATGCCATAGCAGAAATCTGAGGCATGGGACATTGAGTTTGAGACTCAGCAATAAGGAGGCGCTGGAAGGGCCTCCAGGAGACTTAGTGAATGCTGGAAGGTCCTCAAGGAATTTCTTTGTGAATTTGAATGCAGTGTGAAAATTGTTATCACTAATAAGACATATGGGATCATGACAAAAATCTCCATACACTTTGTTCTATTAATGTCTACAAGGACTACATTACAATTTCATTTAATTAACTGATACTTATGAAACTGAACTTATTTTTAGTATCAAGTCAGAATGTACATTAGGCCTTGATCAGTATGAAGAAAATATAACCCTAAATTGTCCATTAGCTCTATGGTATAATTTCAAGTTCATCAATAATTTGTTCAAACTTATAATTATTAACATTATATCTCATTCAAATGTCTACCTTTTAGTTTTCCCTTAAAGAATTGAGATCTTATAATAGCATGAAGTTAATAAAAATAATGAAAGAGGTTACTGAAATAACTGGCTCTTTAAAATCACTTTTATATATATTTCATACATTAGACATGTTCCATCTTAGAAAATGGAACTTGAAACTCCTCTTAAATTAGACATTTTTTTTTTAAATTTATTTATTTACTTATATTTATTTTTGGCTGTGTTGGGTCTTCGTTTCCGTGCGAGGGCTCTCTCCAGTTGTGGCGAGCGGGGGCCACTCCTCATCGCGGTGCGCGGGCCTCTCACCATCGCGGCCTCTCTTGCTGCGGAGCACAGGCTCCAGACGCGCAGGCTCAGCGGTTGTGGCTCACGGGCCCAGCTGCTCCGCGGCATGTGGGATCCTCCCAGACCAGGGCCCGAACCCGTGTGCCCTGCGTTGGCAGGCAGACTCTCAACCACTGCGCCACCAGGGAAGCCCCCTAGACATTTTTAAATTGTTCTTTTGCAAGCACAGTTTGAATACTTTAAAAATTTTACTGACATTGGTTTCCTTTTAAGAACCGAATGGATTCAGGTAAATACATTAATAATAAAAACACAGACAATTGCTACACTGACTCCTCACTGTACAGTGGAAAAGTAGTGTCTTGATAAATAAGATAAAAGTAAACAAAATTATAAAGGCAATAGAATTATTTTAAAAAAGTGAAGAAGAAAGTATTGCTTTAACAGATAAAGGGACTCACAAAATTTTAAGTGCGGAATCTATTAAAAATTTTAGAGGAATTGTTTAGGAAAGGAATTATGCTTTAAAAAATTAGGTATCTTCCACTATCTAAACAAATTTTATGTTTTTCTCTGTTGAATAACTAAATGGTAAGGCAACTTTCTGACCTTTTCCCACTCCTTAAGTTTCACTTGTTTAGTGACTGTGAAGCAGAAATTTTAATTAAACTAATCAAAGGGCAGTTTGTGATGATGAATTTTGTTTACAGAAAAACTAGTGAAGCTGCACTGGTCAGAAAATGAATCGCTGTCTAGAAAAAAAATTAGTCAATAGGACAGATTTCTCTGTTGATAATATGCAGAACATCTTTCAATAATTAAAGCTTCTTCTTTCCATTTCAGAAGATTTTACATTTCTGCCATCTGTTTGGAGTAGACATAATGTTGGTGTCTAATCAGCTCATGCACAGCATTTTTCACTTGTAGATTTCCCTGAGTCATAAAGTGTCTTTAGTTAACAGATAAATGGTTCACTGACTTTGTTCAGACATTAGGCTACAGGAGCACTTCTCAGAAGAGACTTTGGCAACTTTTGATAGTCATAATGGCTGTTAGCCAAATCTTCCCATTTCCCCCCACTGCCCCACCTTTCAGGCCCATAGTAGGATTGCACTCCTGGCTCTTACAGTTGGAGATAGCCTGGTGCCTAGTTTTGACCAATGAGTCATAAGCATTTAATTGCTGAAGCCAGAACTTAGTATTTACTTACAAAAACATGGACTCTTAGAGCCTTCCCCTTTTCTCTGACATAGAAGCCAACATCACATGCGTAGGCAGCCACTCCATCATCCTGAGTGATTGCAATAAGCAATGTCCATGATATACGTAGAGTATAAACAGGAAGTAAATCTTTGTTGCTTTATGCCTCTCAGATACTAGGGGTTGTTTGTTACTGCAGTAAACCTCAGCTCTAGCCCACATCCCCCATGATTTTCAAACTGAGTTTCTCTAAGAGTATAGTACTTTGTTTTGCAAAGACACAGTAACATACTGTTTTGATGGAGAGATATTTTGTGCCAAGGGCTCCAATTTCAGGTGAATTTACTGTCCAAAAAGCATCTATATATCTTTACTCATATTTCTTCAACTTCTTGTTTCCTTGCACCAAGAAAAAGTTAAATTTTTGAAAAACAGGCTTAGTGCAGTCTTGCTTTAAGTGTGGTCTACCATCAACAGCACCACAATTAGTGAGTTTGCTTATTAAAATCCAGATTCCCCCAAACCTATGACAGATTTATTGAATCTGAGTCACAGGAGAGTTAAAACTGTACAGAAAATCAGAATTTTAAACAAGTTCTCCAGCTGTTTCTGGCATATATCAATGTTTGAGAATCACAGAATTACAGAACATTTTTTATACAAAAAAATGATCACATTTATCTAGAGCACTAAAGTATCTACCAACTCATGTATAATTTTTAGTATTAAGAGGACTGGTGACTGATTAACTTATAAAATTGGGTTAATAAATAGTATTTTAGATGTCAAATGCTCTATTAATCTTTTTCATATTCCTGAAAGCTGGAAATAGTTTCTGTGTCTGATTAAACTTTTTGCTTATAGGCTAATTGTTAAATTGTGCTCAGTGTCTTTCTGCATGCAAAGAATTCAAAATGGTCACCATGCAGAGTTTACATAAACATATAGTCGATCTGTTGTAGAGTGACTATTCAGGTTTTCTTCACCTATGAGTTGTCTCATTCTCAAGAAAATTCTATCATTTTCTTTGTATGAGATATATAATCACCCTCCATTCTCAGAGCTATTTTAAGGACTACAGTATGATGCCTCATTCAGATTGATACTGGTCTACCGCAGCAAAGTCTGAGAAACTATTTTGTTTCTTGTAAAAATGAGGTTATGATTCTATCATAACTGTATTACACGTATGCAAACAGAATCTACATTACTGGCACCTTGATGTCCATTGGTCTCAAAGGCATAATTATCAACTAGTATGAGATTGAGTACTAGAAATTTATTGGTGGGGAAAACAAATGTTTGTGCAGATATATTTTTGAAGTTTGGTTAGAATGTTGTGATGGACACAGATATAGTCTGTTTACATATGTTACATATTGCCATTCTAAGACATTTTAAAGAGAAGTAATCAATAACTAAGTGAATCTATTTAAGTGAATCTAGGGAAAAAAATCTTCATCAAGGACAGTGCTGTTATAAATATCCCCCAAAATAACCATCCAGATGAACTTGTCATCTACTCTTGTGTAACAACATCATAGTTAACACTATTTTTTTAATCCTTGACATAGTTATCTCACATATTCTTCATAATGACCCTATGAGATGTGTACTATTTCTGTCTGCATTTCAGAGATAGGCAAACCGCATTTTATAGATAGGCAAACTGAGATTTGGAGACGTTAAGCACATTTGCCAATTAGTTTATTTTTTTACTGTTCAGCTTAGTGTGTGGTTCTTCCCTAACCAGATTGTAAACTGAAAGAATTATTCAACAGCTGGATGATCACTGATGATGTATATTGGCAGTTTTAACGTCACATTAAATACATAAGAGTTATACACTTTTTCTACACAAGCAAATTGTACAGATATATCTCAGATAAAAATAAGAAGTGTAACTCTAGCCAGTCTTATAAGAACATTGATCACACAGTATGAATTTATTTTTTGATGATGATAAATTTTTCTTGACATTAAAAAATATACATATAGAATTTCTGGCATGTACCAGACTATGATTATGTGCTAGATATACATCAGTGAACAGCACAGCAGTCTTTCTCTCAATGATTTTGTATTCTAAGGGGACAGTGGTCAGCGAAGGCAGACATCAATATTCAACATAACTAATAATATCTATTGCATGTTACAAAATGATAAAACTATGGAAAAGAAGAAAAGCAGAGCGGAGTATACTGAATTAGGAATACTGTGGGTGAGTGGTGAGTGTTCCAGAAAATACCACTGACAGTGAACATTGAGCAAAGACTTGACACAGGCAAGGAGGAATTAGTTCTATGAAAATGTTAACTATTTGGACATGTCAAAATTAATAAGGCTTATTTAAAGATATTTAAGGACTACCATCTATTTCATGAATTCTCATATGCATTTCCCCCACAATTTAACCTCTCTAAAATAAGAGTACATATTACCAAAGTTTGTGGCTTGCAAGATTACAATTCCTAACAGAGAAGGGCCTAACATAACTTGGTTGCGTGAAAAATTCGGTTGACACTTTGTGACAAGATTAAGAAACAGTCATCGTGAAAGTATCCTAGATTCCCTAAAATATAGGTATATGAATCGAATTCGTGTGAATTGATACCATAGCACAGAAGTAAAAAGTAAAAAAGCAGTAAAAAGTAAAGAAGCTTTGAAGCTAGATCTAAGGGTTTAAATTCTAGCTCGACCATTGATTTGTTTGGTGATTACTGCCAAGTTCTTTAACATCTCTGTACCTATTTCCCTATTAATGGAAAAGAGATATAATGGTACTTATGTCACAAGGTTGTTATGAGGACTATACTATGTATAGATGCAAAGCCCTTTAAAGACTGGACATAGTAAGTCCTTTACAAGTGCTGGCTGTGTTTGCCCTCTCTCACAACCCTGAAAAATAAAATCTTGCATACAGCAGGTTAGAATTATGATCCTCCTCAGAATATTTTCACTTCAACTGAAACATCACTTCATATAACTATCTTTTGTTACTTTGGGAGGTTTACAGAGAGGATTTTTATTTTCTATAATTGTTTTGTAATTTTGTGTATTATTTGTCTTTAGTACTTTTTTAAAAAAATTAATTAATTTATTTATGGCTGCGTTGGGTCCTCGTCTCTGCGCGAGGGCCCTCTCCAGCCGCAGCAAGCGGAGGCCACTCCCCATCGCGGCGCGCGGGCCTCCCACCATCGCGGCCTCTCTTGTTGCGGAGCACAGGCTCCAGACGCGCAGGCCCAGCAATTGTGGCTCACGGACCCAGCTGCTCCGTGGCATGCGGAATCCTCCCAGACCAGGGCTCGAACCCACGTGCCCCGCACTAGCAGGCAGACTCCCAACCACTGCGCCACCAGGGAAGCCCCAGTACTTTTATTTAAAGTTTTTTTTTTTTTTTTTGGCGGTGCCACACGTCATGTGGGATCTTAGTTCCCAGACCAGGGATAGAACCTGCGTCCACTGCAGTGCAGACGCAGAATCTTAACCTCTGAACCACCAGGGAAGTCCCTGCCACGCACATACTTTTAAACTGATTGTTTCTTGGGGAGAAGGTTGGACCTGTCGTATCTATGTCCTGGAGGATGCAAAATGTTTTCATGAAGATAGTATTTACAGAAATAAAATATTGTGTATTTGGAAAACAAATGGCTACTGAAAATAAGCTAGGTATTAAAATCACTATAAAATAATGTATCTGAGACAAGATACTAAAATAAATGTCATCGAACTATTTTGTTCTAAGTACTAACATATTTCTTTAAAAAAAAATTCAACCCAAATTACATAAAGCGATTAAAATAAATCAGAGGTTTGTGAATTTCTTGTCCCCTTATTTGTGATTGTAAAAATGCACGAATCACTTCATCAGTGTCAACAGACATTCCATTAAGAAGTCTCAATATTTATAATAGGTACTTATACCTAGATTTTAGAAAATCTATGACAAGAAAAATATATTTCCATTAAAACATGCCTGTTTAATGAACCACTGTAGTTTATCTTACCGTATACTTTACACTTATTTACTTATTTTGCGGGGAAATAGGCTCAGATAAATTAAGAAATGACTTAATCACGTTAAAGGAAATCAAGTATTCCTATTGAGAAATTTGTAGACTTCATATAATAATACCATAACATATTACAAAATTATGCAATACCCTGACTTTTTTTATAATATAATATTCTATATATTTCAAATGAATGAAACTTTACTCATATTATCAAGTGCAGAATAGTTTCTGGAACAAAAAGAATGGCATTTTTAATCTTAAGTATTAATATGTATCTTTGGAGAATGATGAAAATATTACTTTTATTTCTCTAACATTTAGGGTAGAAATTTCTGAGCCAGAGAATAAAACTAAAAGGCAACCAGTAGCAAGAATCAACAGTGAGTGCAAAATGTTTATAATGCTTTCACTTTTTAAGTGTTTCCAGGAAACAATGTTGCCAACATGACTTGAACAATAATGGATAACTGTATTAGGACACGCTGCATTATTTCTTAAATTAATCACAAGGTGCAATTTCTCTGACAACTCATAAAACAGAGTAAAAAATAAAAGTCTCATAGAGAGGTGTTACTAAACCTAGTGATTTCTGTCTCCTTCCTTACACTGTTTTCTCCAAATAACCAGGAAACAGGTAGAATTTTGTTGCCCACATAAAGTGCCATGAATTATATTCATAAAACAATGCAAGTGCTGTCTGTATATTCAGTCTATTTCAGTCTATGAAAATCTGATTTGAAAATTATCCACTTGCAAACTGAGATATACTTAACTTTTTAAAGGATCCATCACAAATTTTCTTCAAGTAAATAATTTTCTCCTTCAACATTTAAATTAGAATTCATTTTCTCTCATGATTCCACCTTAACCATTTTTTCAGGTACCTGTTCACAGGATTTTATCAACAATATAGATTTCCTCAGCTATGACATGGAGATACACAACTAACAGGAGATCAAGTTAAGAGTTGCCCTAGAGCTGAGTTCTGTCTTGTACACCCCTCACTCATAATAACAACAGAAAATAAACACTGACCTGTGGCGCGTTCAGGTCCAGGGTATGACGTTCGACGGGCGACGTGACAGACGACGTCGGACGTGCGGATCTGACGGACGACGTCCGACGTGAAGACCTGACAGAGGACGTCGGACATGCGCACCTGACAGGCAAGTGGGCCGCGCGCCTCCGGGAGGTGACTGCGGGGGCATAGACCTGAGAGGCGAGCTGGGGCAGCAGAGCAAAGACGCGCTGGCAGATATGCTGTAAGCGTCGTGGTCTCAGGAGCCTACCCCACGGCGCTCTGTCCGGAATAAGGTGAGGGTACGTGTCTAGGCTGCAGGAGCCACTGAAAGCTGTCAGAGCCACGGAGGGGCGGGGAAGGCTGCGAAAGGAAACATAAAGAGCCGCTTTCTTCTGGAAGCTACTGGCCATTTCAGGTCTTTGAGAGCTGAGGAGGGTTAAAGTATAAGCCACAGAGGGAAGGAGGGAGGGAGGGAGGGGTGGAGGGAAGGAGGACATACGATAAATAAAAGAAGGATAAAAAGCACACAGCAACTGAGTAGTGGTTGGTGCCGTTTAACTGAGATGCAGAGAGTGGAGGAGGAACAGTTCTGAGGGTAAAGAGTTTGGATTTGGACATGTTGTATTTCAGAAGTAAGGAGTGATATTAAAATAATTAACAGCTGATATTCTCATAGGAACCTGTTAATGAGAAGAGGCATTTTTCTAAACAGAACAGATATGATTCAGTGTACGTAATTGATATGTACCGGTGCTGGAGTTTCCTGCTGGAAATCTTGGTGTTATAGTGAGTAGGCACTATGTTGTATGAGTGAGAAACTCAGAAAAGAGATCAGGACTGAAACAACAAAAAAATGTGTGGGTCTTTGGAAGGAAACCACTGCTTTGGCAACATGGAGGTCCCTGGTGACTTTGACAAGAGTCGTTTCAATAGTGAACTGGAGTTTAGGCACTTGGCTGAAGAAGGTAAAGGGGAATACAAGAGATAAGAATGCAGAGGCAGTCACTTTAGACAATTTGATCAAGAAGAGTTAAGAATTGGGGTGGTAGCTGGAGAGAGATGAGGGATCAAAAAGAGTGTTATTTTTTAAGATGGCAGATACTGAGGTGTATTTGTATTCTGGTAGGACCTATCAAGTGCAGAGGGAGAAGCCGATGGTGTAATAGAGGAGAGAGTTACGGGGGAAGTGCTTTTGAGTAGGCAGGAGGAGGTGAGAGGCAGGGCACAAGTGAGGGATTGGGTTCTGGTAGGGGAAGGGACACATCAAACATTGCACCAAGAGAGAAGGCAGAGGGCATGGGTGCAGAGGTAGGTAGGTTGAAGATTAGGTGGTGAGAAGCTGAGAAAACTATCGTCTAATTGTTTCTGTTTACTCCATGAAATATGAGAGTAGGTAATGAGCTGAGAGTGGGAGAATAGAGGCGTTATGGGAAGCTTGAAAAGGGAAGCAGAAGTGTGAAAGCATTATTTTTGAGAATGGAATGAAGTTTACCAGGGAAGTTTGGTGGTGCAATCTGAGATCTTAAGACTTGAACTTACAGTGAGACCGGTCAGCCCAGTGTGTGCTTTTCCTGAAGCCACACTCAACTCTGGGGGCAGGTGCACGTTAAGTGGAGAGTTGGGTTAAATTGAGTTGGTTTTGCCCAGTGAATGCAGTGGAATGAGAAGAGGCCAGGGAGTTTGGAGAGCACTGAATCTTAGATGAACCAGAAGGAGTGAGGGCACAGGGAGGTGATGGATGGTTAGAACAGGGTAGACCTGATGTTTTCACAGAGACAACAGATCAAAGAAATTCTGAACAAAGGGCACATCCTGTGAAGTGAATGGTCAGAAAGTGGAATCATTGCCAACAAGATGGAGGAATAGTTATTAAAGATGGCAAGGTCACAGGGGGTGGGGTGATGTTAAAGGTCACTGGTGGGGATGATGTTGAGGAATGAAGACCAAGGAATAGAGAAGACCATCTATGTTTCACTTGTAATATGTTCCAAAGAAGGCAAAAACTCATGTGTGGTGTTAGTTATCAAGATAGTGGTTATTCGGGGGACGAAGGAAGGGTGGTGACTCGAGGGTCACATGGGGAGGCTTCTGGGGGCTGGTGATACTCTGTGTCTTGATCCAGGTGCTGATTGCACAGGTGTGTTCACTTTGTGAAAATTCATCAAGCTGTTGCCTTATGAGTTGTGTACTTTCCTCTGTATTTGTTATAATTCAATACAGAATTAAAAATATAAACAACAACAAAAAATGAACAAAGATTATAAATCAAGTTGCATCAAAGATGCAGATCACCTTCAATAGAAACTATTATTTTCTTTTGAGGCATTTTTGGATAAAGTGCTAATGTAAAATTTGAAAGAACTTCCTCAAAAAATTAAATTAGCTGCAAATTTTAAGATGAATAAGGTAATACTATAAGTGAAAATAATAAAAAAGGACTTAAAGTCTTTGGGGGAAACAATTTTTAAAAGAAGATTATACTATTTGTAAATTATATTGAGCCTCATTACCTATTTTGGTTATGCAACATAGACTATTTGGGAGGTAAATTCTGAATGATATTTCAACACAGTGATGATTATTCTGCTTTCTATTGGAATTTTAGTACTGATACAACAGGATTTTTATGAAAAAACAATTTTGGCACCATATATGTAAGTGTATAAGAGCTAGGTCTTATATACTGGAAGAATCAACTAAGGGAAATGAAATAAATCCTCTGGCAGTGTGTGATTACCTACTGTGCAGTCCTGCTATAATCTTGGGATGCAAGCACATGCCATAATCTATAGTTGAAAATGTTCCGTGTGGCCAATAGTTCTTCTAGATCTTAATCTGGAGTCCACAACTGAACAAAGCTGAAAGATTTCAGGTCAAATCTATGTGTTAATAACACTTTTCTTGCCATCTCTGCAAGGGTTAGATGTGGAAAACATATTCAACATCTCTGAGAAGATATGTTACTCCAAGAATGTTCCTAGATACCTAATGAAACTGTATTATGTGTGTACAGACACAAAAACTCAACAGACAATATTATTTGGAGATTGTCTCTAGTTTTGATTTACCTGCTTCCTTCTCTTTTGATTAAATATCAATTCCACTTTCATTTATTATATATGTTCTTGTTAATAAATGAGCATATCACTGCATTGGACCTGAATAAAATACCAATAAGGAAAAATAAAAAACAAAAGATAATAATAGATATAAAATTTACAAACACTGAGAATTTCAAAATCAGAAAGCCTATGTACTATAAGTAAAAAAGACACCTTATTGAGGCATTGGCTACTTGAATGAGATATTAAAGGAAATAAAAACAAAATTTGGAAGAGAGAGGAATTTCCAGATAGAGAAGAGGGTATTCCACATTCAGTGACCCATCGGTAGGAATAATCAATATTTCAATATTAGTTGATAAGGAAACTGGTTGTCGGGCAGGTAAAATGAAATTAATGGTAAATGGAGATGAGGTTAGAGATACATATTATATGTTATAACAAGATAAACATCTTCCTTTTTTTTTTTTTTTTCTTCAAAATCTTTTAAATGGCAAGTATGGGTGATTTTGATAATGGTGGTGGTAACAATGGAATGATACAATAATGATATTTGCAATTCAGGTTTGGGATTAAGAAGCAATACATACTGCTAGGAATCTAAAGCACTAATAGTTTGACAAGTTAGAAAAATTAAGTGAATGCTGCAATGCTACAGGTTCTAGCAGTAATGTACTCCACATGATCATCTCTTCACATTTAAAACCACTTTTTATTCGCAGCTGCTAATGTATGTCTTGATATTTCCAATACTATTTAAATTGTGTTTTAAGACTAAATTGTCTTCGTATTTGTTATATAAGTATTTGTTAATACTTATTAATTCCAAATAAAATTACCACCACATGACAAAGTAAAATGTACAATTTCTCGTGAATAGGAAATCAGAGAAATACCATATGTGCAACTAAAAATAAGAGGCTATAATCTATGAAGGATATCTTTTCAGCTAAATAAATTAATATAGTTAATTACTAATAAAGTATACTAGATTTTTCACTTGGTTCTGAAAAGTATTCAAAATCATAAAATACAAACATGGCTGAAATCTTTTATCATGTTTCGTTTAAAAACTAAAAATATGGTTATATAATATCAAGTCTGATTCTCTGATGTGATCTCTTATATCTGTAGAATTCATTTTATTGATTTTTAGCCAATGGGTAATGGTATTTCTAATTTTTCTGCCACCAGTCAGCAATGTGTGGTCATGCCCAGTAAGATTTAGGCCTTATTTTCCTGGCAGTGATCCCTCTACCTCAGTAAGTTACCTATTCTGTGTTCCTTTAATTTATTCAGTGAGCATTTAATAGTATCAATCTGGTACCAGACACTGTTCTAGGAAGAAGGGTTTCACAGTGGACAAGTCCTTACATGTCAGTATAGAGAGACAGAAAATGAACAAGTGAACAATTACATGAGGTAACTTCATTTTGTGATGACTGCTGTTAAGACAGTTACCTCTTTGATAAGACTATGGAGTATTGGATTACAGATTTAATGGTCTATTAAGGTGCTACATTAAATAATATTGTGCCTTTCCAGGTGGCAGATATTTAGTTCAAAACCTGAATATTGAAAAGGAAACAGGAAAGTGAAGAGCAGGAGAATAGGAATATCCCAGAAGGAGAGACAACAGATAAAAAGGCCCAAAGCAGGAATGAACTTTGTGGATATATTTTTTAAAAATGGCTTTGAGGTTGGCCAATGGGAAAATATTTAGAGCTATGTAAGTCTTATATGTAGGGAGAATGATTTCCTGCTGGAGCTTATCTTTCCCTGAAATTATAGGGAATTTGCTGGTACGATGATGGACAAGCAATCATTAAACAGGTTATCTTTCTCCTCCACAGTATTTTACTCACAAGTGTGCACATTCTCTCTACCTCTGTCCCCCTTAATTGCTATCATCTCCATCCTCCAGATGGAATACTTACGAGGTACAGCAGAAGATCAAAGAGACTCCTTGGTAAACCTACTGCCATATAGTGCCCTCTGTGAGAAGCAGCGAGCTACTGAATGGAGCAGGTTAGTCAAATTACATCTGGTTACAAAATTCACCTGAGAGAGGTACCACTTGTTTATCTTTTCTTTGTTCATCCCCATGAAGTATTAGAGGAAGTATAAAGACATTTTTTCTGGCCACCCAATTGCTCATGGTCATATAACTGATTTTAGGCTTCCACCAAAAGGTTGACAGGGGCAGAAATATGAAGTGCATTTCAAATTGTTACACATAAAAAAAGTAAAACTTCCTAGAGTCTTCATTTAGAGGTTAGATTGGGAAAGAATGTTATTTGCATAATGAATTATTAAGAATTTATTTTTAGATTCAAACAGATTATGCCATTTTTGACCCCAATTAACAGAACTAATCAAGAATGGAATGCATTTCTTGTACGTATCACACTTTACTGACAGTAAATGGCTAGTGGACATCAGTTACTGCCAATCATATTTCTTTGGTCCTCAACAGATCTATAACTTTTTTTTTCTGTGTGGTGTGTTCCATAAATTGGAATTGTGCTACTAAACATGGGTAAATCTGCAGTTGTAGTGGGATTAGAGGGAGGCCAAGAGTGATCAAGTGATTGGCAGCTCTGTGAGGTCTGTTTCTTAAATTTTTTGGTCAGTTTATTAAGGGATGATTAAATGCTTCACACAAGCTATGCATTAAAGAGACTGACTTATAAACTAAAGCCCAATAATTCAATAGTGATGTGAAAAGTACAATTTTGGGGATGAAAGTATCTGTCTCCTCTATTTAGGACTGTTTTTGACAGTGTCAAGGTCCCATATTTGAGGAACAAGGACTCAGAAGTGAAGAGTTTTGAAATTGTTTGAATTAATTATTTCATCTGAATGTGACAGCACTCAGAGAATTATTTATTTTCTTCCATAATATCCATCTTTCTAGTTACAAGGACACGTGAATTAATCAGTGCCCATCATACTCAGGCTATCCTGAACTAAACTTGAAAAGAAATATAAACAGATGTGCAAAAAAAGAGTAAAGATACATCTTCCATCATCTGTAACTCTTCTCCTTAATGCAATTAAATTATATATTTAATGTATGGAGGATCACTATGTAATTTTATCTTTACTTATTATATTTGGTAAAAATGTTAAATACTTGTTATTAAGGATCAAAGTCCATAAACTACTCAAATTCTTCATACTTACATTTTATCATGTAATTAATCATGTATTACTAATAATAAATCCTATATATTGAAAATATATAGGTATTTATACTATCTGCCCCTGAATCTAATTTTACTGATAGAAAAATTAGTGGAGAAATATAGATAATATCCATGTCATAACTTAAAAGCTTCTTTAATGCATTTATGAGGGTGTATAGAGATACAAACACATGTCTAACATATGGAATTATGAATCTAGGAAACAGAATACATGATATCAATATTATTTTCAAATATATTTAAAATATAAGATTTAACATATAGAATTTAGCAAAATGAATTACAATAAATTAAAAATATTTAATATTACATACTTTCTGGCAAGCAACAATAAAAAGAAATGAAATAAATATACAGAGTTTATTTTCCTTTGGAAATTAAAGAATATATTTCTACATACATCTTCAGTTAAAGAGGAAAAATAGAAATAAACTATTTAAGATTGAATTGCAGTGTATTGAATAACAAAATGTATACAATGGCCCAATGCAGTTCTCAGAGAACAGTATATATTCTTTTTTTTTTTTTCACATCTTTTTTGGACTATAATTACTTTACAATTTTTTGATAGTTTCTGCTTTATAACAAAGTGAGTCAGCTATGCATATACATATATTCCCATATCTCCTCCCACTTACTTCTCCCTCCCACCCTCCCTACCCCACCCCTCTAGGTGGACACAGAGCACTGAGCTGATCTCCCTGTGCTATGTAGCTGCTTCCCACTAGCTAGCTATTTTACATTTGGTAGTATATATAAGTCCACGCCACTCTCTCACTTCGTCCCAGCTTACCCTTCCCCCTCCCTGTGTCCTTAAGTCCATTCTCTACGTCTGCATCTTTATTCCTGTCCTGCCCCTAGGTTCTTCAGAACGATTTTTGTTTTTGTTTTTTTTTTTTAGATTCCATATATATGTGTTAGCATACAGTATTTGTTTTTCTCTTTGTGACCTACTTCACTCTGTATAACAGACTCTAGGTCCATCCACCTCACTACAAATAACTCAATTTCGTTTCTTTTTATGGCTGAGTAATATTCCATTGTATATATGTGCCACACCTTCTTTATCCATTCATCTGTCGATGGACACTTAGGTTGCTTCCATGTCCTGGCTATTGTAAATAGAGCTGCAATGAACATTGTGGTACATGAATCTTTTTGAATTATGGGTTTCTCAAGGTATATGGCCAGTAGTGGGATTGCTGGGTCGTATGGTAGTTCTATTTTTAGTTCTTTGAGAAACCTCCATACTGTTCTCCATAGTGGCTGTATCAATTTACATTCCCACCAACAGTGCAAGAGTGTTCCCTTTTCTCCACACCCTCTCCAGCATTTATTGTTTGTAGATTTTTTGAGGACGGCCATTCTGACTGGTGTGAGGTGATACCTCATTGTAGTTTTGATTTGCATTTCTTTAATGATTAGTGATGTTGAGCATTCTTTCATGTGTTTGTTGGCAATCTGTATATCTTTGGAGAAATGTCTATTTAGGTCTTCTGCCCAGTTTTGGATTAGGTTGTTTGTTATTTTGATATTGAGCTGCATGAGCTGCTTGCATATTTTGGAGATTAATCATTTGTCTGTTGATTCATTTGTAAATATATACTCCCATTCTGAGGGTTGTCTTTTCGTCTTGTTTATGGTTTCCTTTCCTGTGCAAAAGCTTTTACGTTTCATTAAGTCCCATTTGTTTATTTTTGTTTTTATGTCCCTTTTTCTAGGAGATGGGTCAAGAAGGATCTTGCTGTGATTTGTGTCATAGAGTGTTCTGCCTATATTTTCCTCTAAGAGTTTTATAGTGTCTGGCCTTACATTTAGGTCTTTTTTTTTTTTTTAATTTATTTATTTTTGGCTGTGTTGGGTCTTCGTTTCTGTGCGAGGGCTTTCTCTAGTTGTGGCAAGCGGGGGCCACTCTTCATCACGGTGCACGGGCCTCTCACTATCGTGGCCTCTCCTGTTGTGGAGCACAGGCTCCAGACGCGCAGGCTCAGTTGTTGTGGCTCACGGGCCCAGTTGCTCCGCGGCACATGGGATCCTCCCAGACCAGGGCTCGAACCCGTGTCCCCTGCATTGTCAGGCAGATTCTCAACCACTGCGCCACCAAGGAAGCCCTACATTTAGGTCTTTAATCCATTTTGAGTTTATCTTTGTGTATGGTGTTAGGGAGTACTGTAATTTCATTCTTTTACATGTAGCTGTCCAGTTTTCCCAGCACCACTTATTGAAGAGGCTGTCTTTGTCCATTGTATATTCTTGCCTCCTTTATCAAAGATAAGGTGACCATATGTGCCTGGGTTTATCTCTGGGCTTTCTATCCTCTTCCATTGATCTATATTTCTGTTTTTGTGCCAGTACCATACTGTCTCAATTACTGTAGCTTTGTAGTCTAGTTTGAAGTCAGGGAGCCTGATTCCTCCATCTGCATTTTTCTTTCTCAAGATTGCTTTGGCTATTCGGGGTCTTTTGTGTTTCCATACAAATTGTGAATTTTTTTGTTCTAGTTCTGTGAAAAATTGGTAGTTTGATAGCGATTGCATTGAATCTGTAGGTTGCTTTGGGTAGTATAGTCATTTTCACAATGTTGATTCTTCTAATCCAAGAACATGGTATATCTCTCCATCTGTTTGTATCATCTTTAATTTCTTTCATCAGTGTCTTATAGTTTTCTGCATACAGGTCTTTTGTCTCCTTAGGTAGATTTATTCCTAGGTATTTTATTCTTTTTGTTGCAGTGGTAAATGAGAGTGTTTCCTTAATTTCTCTTTCAGATTTTTCATCATTGGTGTATAGGAATGCAAGAGATTTCTGTGCATTAATTTTGTATCCTGCTACTTTACCAAATTTGTTGATTAGCTGTAGTAGTTTTCTGATAGCATGCTTAGGATTCTCTATGTATAGTATCATGTCATCTGTAAACAGTGACACCTTTACTTCTTCCTTTCTGATTTGGATTCCTTTTATTTCTTTTTCATCTCTTATTGCTGTAGCTAAAACTTCCAAAACTATGTTGAATAATAGTGGTGAGAGTCGACCACCTTGTCTTGTTCTTGATCTTAGTGGGAATGGTTTCAATTTTTCACCATTGAGAACAATGTTGGCTGTGGGTTTGTCATATATGGCCTCTACTATGTTGAGGTAAGTTCCCTCTATGCCTGCTTTCTGGAGGGCTTTTATCATAAATCGGTGTTGAATTTTGTCGAAAGCTTTTTCTGCATCTGTTGAGATGATCATATGGTTTTTCTCCTTCAATTTGTTAATATGGTTTATCACATTGATTGATTTGCAAATATTGAAGAATCCTTACATTCCTGGGATAAACCCCACTTGATCATGGTGTATGATCCTTTTAATGTGCTGTTGGATTCTGTTTGCTAGAATTTTTTTGAGGATCTTTGCATCTATAGAACAGTATATATTCTTAAATTCAAAAAGCTTGAAATTAATAATGAAAATTTAAAAACAAACTAAAAAAGACTAGAAGGAAGATAATAAAAAGATAAAGATAACTGATAAAAATTACACAGTTGGTTGATAAAACACAATGATTGATAATATTATATAAACTGTCATAGACATACACAATTTTGCGTGATATATTATTTTAGAAGGTTATCATTCCCTGATACCAAAACCGACAAGCACAGAACAAGAGGAATGTAGACTAATATCATATCTGAATATAAAAACAAAAATCATATGTGATTTAATATCTCTCCTTATATATCACATCCTTATTTTCCTTGGCCATCCAGTTAGCCAGACATGTTCCTCTCACAGCAGAAGCATAAATAGAAGCACATGAGGACAAGTGAAAACAATACATCTTAAGGTTCAGACTCCTGAGAGGTACAGAGTGACTTCCACGCACCTGCTGTTGATCAGAGCTAGTCACATGCCCAGCCCAAAGTCAAGAGGTGTGGAAATACATTTCTCCTGTAATAAAGCAATGGAAAGAGTGTAGATGTATGGAGGATTAAAAGATCATGCCAATTAATTCCATTAGCCACAGAGCCTCATCATTAGAAAATCATCTACATTAAGAGATGAAAGTAGAAAAGCATGTAACCAACTAAATAAATATCCAATAAGCATTTGTTAACATTTAACATACATTTATGATAAATTATTAACATATTAAAAATAGAACAGGGAAAAAAAAAAATAGAACAGGAATGTTTTAACTTCATAAATGGTGCCTACCAGAAACCTACCACAAATATCCTACTTAAAGTTGAAATATTAGAAACATTCCTATTAAGATAAAGAAATAGGTAAGGATGTCTGCTGCCACAGCTTTTCAACATTTTACTAGAGTTTAACCAATACCATGAAATAGAAAAAGCAAATAAGAGTTTGAGCACCATTATGGATTGACAAACATATAACCTTGTATATTTATAAAGTGACATTTCAAGTCAGTGGGAAAAACACCATCTGTATAATAAATGGTGTGGAGCAATGCACCCCAGGTCAAGTCCTTCCTGAGGTGGCCGAGATCCAATGACTGATTGATGCTGACACCAGACAGCTCTTGCAGTCCATTTCAGCTTCAGATCTCCCCAGTGGGGTCAAATGAGACTTTTGGACCTGCATTACAGCTCTACTTCTCCCTCTGGACGATTCTGCTTACTCCCTTTCCACTGTGCAAGTTAACCCCTGATAAACATTCTGGACACAAACCTTTGCCTAAAAGTCTGTTTTTTGTAAAACACAACCTTCCTCATGCCATAGACCATAGTTACGCCATATCAGGGATATTTTTTTACCTTGAGGGCAAGAGAAGTAAGGTACAACAGATTTAAGTAATTGGGAATGGCTTGGCAATTTAACCCCATCTTTCATAAGCTAGAAACAAGACTGTGAAACTCGATGGAAAAGACCTGGTGCTCAATTCTTTGCTCGTCTATAAGTTCACTTCATTTTTAATTGCATTATAAAAATGTCCTTGATGGACAGAACTTCTAATAGAAAACTATATTAGGTAATTTGTATTTTACTTATGTCAAAATTTTTAGTTAGAATCATTTGTGTTAAATAATAATCTGAATTTTTTCTTACGAAAGTCAACTTAGAAAACAGAGAACTAATTAAAACTTCAAGTAAGGAATAACTTTACCATAGCTAGTATTATTTTTTGTTCCCTTTTTCTTTTTAGAGAGAAAGGATTCTATTGTTTGGTCTGGTCTAGAATTAAAATTTGCCTTCAATTATCTAACTTATAATTTTCTTCCACTTACTCCTCCATCTTAATAACAAGGACTAAAGGTCAAAAATCATTCAAGAGAGTGCTTTGTAAATTAGTCTGAAGAGTGTGTGACTGAGTGTACTGACTACTCCCAGGTTAGAGATTTTAATAGATTTCTTCCAAGTCTCATTAACCCTAGGAGTAAAATATCAGTATAACTTACTATCTCCTAGCATAGTTCTCACCAGTCACTAAAATATTTAATAGTCTGATACACATTCCATTTGTCAGTACCTATATAATTGAGTTGTGGCAAGGGATAATTGGGAAACAACAACAACAACAACACCATTAAAAGCCCTTACAATGGTGCTCAGTAAAAGTTAGCTGTCATTATCATAAAGTCATAAGGGAAAAGGGAGTGTCTCTCTTAAAGAATGTATACATGTCTCCATTTCAATTGTTAGCAACCATCACCAATTCCCCTCAAAAAATAAGGATTAAGACAAAATAAAGCTAGAAGAGTAAATGAGATTAAAAGAAATTTAACACACAAAAACAAATTTTATTCAGTACTATACTGTAAATGAATATTAACAATTTTTGTCATTGAATCTTTCCTCGACTTTGTCTTAGTTTATTTGCGCTGCTATAACAAAACACCATGGACTGGAGGGCTTGTAAATAGCAAAAATTTAGCTCACAGTTCTGGAGGCTGAAGTCCGAAATCAGGGTGCTAGTGTGATTGGATGAGGGCCCTCTTCCAGGTCACAGACTTCTTGTATCCTCACATGGTGGAAGGGATTAGGCAGTTTTGTGGGATCTCTTTTATAAGAGCTCTAATCCCTTTCATGAAGGTTTCACCCTCATGATCTAATCATCTCCCAAAGAGCACAATTTCAACGTAAACATTTGGGGAGGGGTGGGACACAGAAATTCAGTCTATAGCAGATTTCTTCTGTAAAACAAAAATGCTGAAGAGGATGATTTCTAAGGTTTCTTCCAGCATTCCTGGATATACACACACTCTTTCTCTTCCTTTTTCCCTAGGAGAGTGTTAAAGAAAGTGTTAGATAAAGGAACAGATCATTATTCTTAAGATTAAATAAGAGCCAGTACAGGAGAGATACTGAATTATTTCACTGAAATATATGTAATTTTTATTTACAAATGTACAAAAATAAACAAACTATTGGAATAAAAATAAATGGTGCTTTTTGTTTGTAACTTACCAGAAACTGGACTCTGTCTCTTTCAATAAAAATGAAATATATTACTTGCATAATATTAATGAGGAAATAAGGAAAGTCATGGATGACAGTAGCAATGGAAATAAGCTTTTATTCACTCTTAGGACCTGTTTTTTTATTGTTGCTCCCCTCTACATGTTGACATCTTCATTGGAGACATGGCCATAGACAACTTTATACTAACATCCAGAAAACTCCCTTGTCAGAGAAGAAAGGGACATTTATTACCAGCTCTAGTATGAAAAAATCTGTGAGTTAGACTCCAGTGTTCCAGCAAGGGTCTTCGTGGCCAAGGGTCTTTTATCAGAGGAAGGGAAGTAATGGCAAAAAGACCATTTAGGGAGTTATTGAGCAAGCTCTCCTGTTAGATGTTTACAGTGGTTGAATAAAATATTTTTAGGAACCAGGAAAGTAAGTGAGTAGAATGTTTGTGTTTAAATAGCAAAGACTTGGGACAAAGCTCTTTTTGTTCCATCCATGATATGGCTCCTAGAGTAGGGCATTTTGCACTTTTATTAACTCTCACAATTCCTCATTCCCAAATAACATGTCTAACTGACATACTATAAAATATGTTTGAAAAGGAAAGCTAAAGGTCTATGTATGGCTGATGGAGGGAATTGGAAGCCAGGTAAACCCACCTACACGGATCATTTCATGAGTAGTAGACATAATTGCCAAGGCTCTGAGGCCAGGGCCCCAAGATAGAAGAATGAGAATGGGGGTGAAGCGGTAAGACTGAAAAAGTGACTGTGGAATGACAAGTTTGTTCAGCATACAGGGTGTAATATCACCCATATATTAGCTTTTGAATTATGTCCTTTCTATATGTTTTGGTGTCCCCTATATATTTTTCAAAGAAATGATTGTTGCCAATTACAGAGGCTGTTGGTAGTCATTTACATTTATTCATAGCTCATCTGCTAGAGGCCTAACCCACAACTGTAAGTATAATGTGAAAATGTTAAGACCACTACAGCTGTTATTCTTGTACATGTAATAGACTGTTATAAATAATCATATATTTTACCTGCATGACTTAGTATTTTAAGATTATTTTTTATGGGTGTATAGTTTTAGTAACAAATAGTTATCTGTTAATTTGCTACATTTTATCTTTGCATTTTTAGTTTTGTGCTATATGCATGTTAAATATAAATATTTAAAATTTGGTTTCTATTCATTTTTTCACACATATATGCTACCTATTTTTGTCAGCTTTTTAACCTAATACTTAAATATACAATTTTACTTTCATTACAAAAAGTAGTATTCAGTTACGCATAGAGTTTTATAAATTGTATCATGCTCATGAAAGAATTTGGATAACAGTAAATTGTGTACACAATTGGGGCTTTGAAATATCACACAGTTTTACCCTAATATTAAGTAATTTCTAATATTAAGTAGAAAAAGGAAAATGATGACTGATGTGCTCAGAGATGCTCAATATCTGGCCCCTGAGTTCTTGGCCTCAGCAAAGATCTCTGTGCCCAAATTGGATGCAGAAACAACTGGACACCTGGTCCTCAAAGGGTAATGAAAACTTGGCTAATGGGCATTTCATAGGCAATAGATAATAAAGAGATGAACCAACACTGAATGGACAACTCTGACTTTTGTTGAGATGCAAACTCCAAGGACTTTTTCATAATAGTGGCCATAATTGGTTAAGGAATCCCAGTAGACAAAAGCGGAATGGAGTCTTAGGGTTAGAATTAGTTGACTTAAAGGAAATAAAGTAGTGTGACATTTTTTGCCCACCTAAGTTTATGGCATAAGCATAATGCTTATTACAATTTCATGTACAAATTTTCCTTAAAGTATCTAACTTTTTCAATGTTTCCAACTTAACCTATAAAAAAGTATGGGGAAATTTTTTCTTTAACATTTCCAAGCAGAAGCCTAGGTTTTTGAAATGCTCTGAGTTAAAAAAAAAATGTGTAAGAGAGCTCATGGATCAAGGTGCCCAAAAGAAAAGTTAATTTTTTTGACAGTTTTTTTCATGGATGCTTCATATTTTTACATATTTTTTTGTTGGTAGCCAAAGTCATCTCTTTTCTACCAGAAGCAAGTCTCTGCAAAGAATACTAGAACAGGGATAATAACCTTGGAGTCATCATTACCATTCTCAAATTCTATTACTAATTATCCAGTATAAAGTGTATTTCTTACTCAAGGTCAGTTATATGCATCATTGTGGTACCATCCCTTACTCAATCTTTTGTATTTCATTTAAAAATGTCATTAAGCTAAAGTAAGATTTATTTCTAGATAGATGAATACATAGATGAATCAATTACCATTAATTTGAAGAGTCAGTCTGGCTATGTATGAGATAATTAGATGTAGTCTTTTTGTTGTTGTTGTTTTGCACTGTAGTTTTTTTTTTTTTATAAATTTATTTTATTTATTTATTTTTGGCTGCATTGGGTCTTCGTTGCTGTGTGCAGGCTTTCTCTAGTTGTGGCGAGTGGGGGCTACTCCTTGCTGTGGTGCGCGGGCTTCTCATTGCAGTGGCTTCTCTTGTTGTGGAGCATGGGCTCTAAGGTGCGCAGGCCTCAGTAGTTGTGGCACGTGGGCTCAGTAGTTGTGGTTTGCGGGCACTAGAGCACAGGCTCAGTAGTTGTGGCACACTGGCTTAGTTGCTCCACGTCATGTGGGATCTTCCCGGACCAGGGCTTGAACCTGTGTCCCCTACATTGGCAGGCGGATTCTTAACCACTGCGCCACCAGGGAAGCCTGCACTGTAGTTTTAAACAAATTAAAAGAAATTAGAAAAAGGCTGGCTGGGGTCCTTAGGAGCTAGTGGGGAGGGAAAGAATAGAAAACAAGGAATAAACAGTGTACAAATGGAGAAAGGATATTGCAAATGCTTACTATTCTTTCAAGATCATTATCAGAAGCAGTACACTCTTACCACATCTATTTACATTTTACAGATGTCTTTGTCAGTACATAAAGCAAGAAAAATAAATAAAAAACATAAAGTATAGAAGGGAGAAAGTAGAATTTTATCATCCTTATTCCCAGATAACATGAATATTTATTGAAAATCTATGGAATCTATAAATACAAAGCAACTAAAACTAATAACTGAAATAAGCAAGGTCTCAGTATATAATTCAATGATACCAATTATGTTTCCATATATAAAAATAAATAATTGAAAAATATTTTAAATGTATAATATAATAAAAGGAAAGATGTAACATAAGATGTGTAAAATCGCACTGAAACTAGAAAACATTGCTGAAAGAACTTTAAAAGAATCTTAATAGATGGAGATATATACTATGTTACTGAATTGGAAAAGTCAATATTGTTAACTTGTCCATCCTCCACAAATTGATCAATAGATTCAATACAATCTCAATCAAGCACATCAAGACCTACTTTAGAATGGACAGGGTGATTCCAAATTTATGTGAAAATGCAAAGGTCCTAGAATAGCTAAAGCCATCTTGAAAAAGAAAAAAGCTAGAGGAATGACACAATTTAGTTTTAACATTTACTATAAAGGTATAGTAGTACAAACAGCATATTATTGATATGAGGGTAGACAAATATAAAAATGGAGCAGAATAGAGTCCAGAATAGAATCACCTATATATTTTCAATATGTATGCAACAGAGACACCAGAAAAAAAATCAATGGTGAAAATTCAATGAGAGATAGTGCTGAATAAGCAAATATGTGAGAAAAGAAATAAACCTTGAAACCTACCTCACACTATATACGAAAATTTATTTTGAGATGCATTATGGCCTAAATGTTAAATCTGAACCTATAAAAATTTTGGAAGAAAATATAGGAGACTATCTTCATGGAGCAGTCAAAATTAGAGAGAAAGGACAGTCTCTAAGCTAATAAAAATTGATAAGTTGGACTTCATCAAATTAAAACTTCTGTTTTTCAGAACACAACCATAACAATGTAAAGGCATAGATTGGTATCTAAAACATGTCAATGAATCTGTATCTAAAATATATAATGAATTGTTACAACTCAAATAGAAAAAAAACCCCAATAAAAATATACAAAAAGGGCTTCCCTGGTGGCGCAGTGGTTGAGAATCTGCCTGCCAATGCAGGGGACACGGGTTCAAGCCCTGGTCTGGGAAGATCCCACATGCCACGGAGCAACTAGGCCCATGAGCCACGATTGTTGAGCCTGCGCGTCTGGAGCCTGTGCTCCGCAACAAGAGAGGCCGCGATAGTGAGAGGCCTGCGCACCGCCATGAAGAGTGGCCCCAATTGCCGCAACTAGAGAAAGCCCTTGCACAGAAACGAAGACCCAACACAGCCATAAATAAATAAATAAATAAATAAAATTTTAAAAAAAAACTTCTTTAAAAAAAAAATACAAAAGAACTGAACACACATGTCACAAAGAAAGGTATACAAATAGCCAATAATTACATGAAATTATGCTCAAGATTATTAGTCAGCAATGAAGTGCAAATGTAAAACACTTTGAAATACTATTACATATCTCCAAAGTGGCCACAATTGAAAAGCAGTTATTTAAAGATTTTGGCAAAGATGGAGCAAGGAGAACCCTCATACATTACTGGTGGGCGTATAAAATGTTACAACAACTTTTTAAAACAGTTTGTCAATTTCTTATAAAGTTATACTCATATTTACCCTGTGACCCAGCAATTCCCCTCCTAAATATTTTACAAGAAAAATGAAAACATATATACACAAAAGGACTTGTGCAATAATTTTCATAGCAGCTTTAATTATAGTAAGCAAAACCTGACAACATTTCAATTGTCCATCAAGAAGAGAATGGATTAACAAATTGTGGTAGGTTCGTACAATTAAGTATGACTCAGCAATACAAATTTTAGAAATTCTGATGCACATAACAACATGGATGATTAGCAAAAACATTATTTTGAGATAAACCAAAAACAGACATAAAAGAATAAATATTGTATGATTGCATTTATGAGTTTCTGAGAGAGGTCAAGTTATCTATGGCAGCCATCCCCAACCTTTTTGGCACGAGGGAAAAGTGTTTCGTGGAAGACAATTTTTCCACCGACTGGGGGATGGGGGGGGCGGGAATGGTTCAGGTGGGAATGTGAGCGATGGGGAGCGAAGGGGAGAGATGGGGAGCGGCAGACGAAGCTTCCCTCGCTAGCCTGCCGCTCAACTCCTGCTGTGCGGCCTGGTTCCTAACAGGCTGCGGACTGGTACCAGTCTGCGGCCGGGGTTTGGGGACGCCTGATCTATGGTGATCATAATTAGACCAGTGTTTGCTTCTGGTGAAGAGTGGGGTGGAGACAGATTGGAAAGTGGCCTGAGAGAAATTTCTCCACATGGGAAATAGCCAATTTTGAAAGAAGTGTGGGTTAGAGGAGTATATGCATTTGCCTGAACTCATCATACTGAGCACAAAAGATGTGTACATTTTATTGTATGTACACTTTAATTCAGTAAAAATATTAAATAATACAATGGAAAGCAGGATTCAATATTGATAGCTTATGTCACTAACCAGATAAAAAATGCATAATTTTTAGACTTACCTATAGTGTGTCAAAATAACTTCTATGTAAATATGTTACATTTTGTCTCATTAAAATCAAAGGCAATACATATGAGAAGTCTCTGTACACAACATATCTTCACTGAATTTCCTATCCACTCCATCTACAACATCTGCTCACTTTGATAATGTATTCTTTAAAGACAGAAATAGAAACAAAGCTTTAAAACACATGCTTGCAGTAGTTCTGGTAATTAAAATTCACCATATTGTGTGAAAAATTTAACACAGTTTATTTACTTGCAAATTAGAGTACCTGGATCTCAAACTGTTAAGTATTGTATAATTGGTGATTCCCTCAGATATGTGGATAGAAATACATTGATAACATTATTTCAATAATTTTTCCATAATAGCCTTCTTAAAAAAACATGACAAATTGTATTTAGTGTTTGTTGCTTTCATCCTTTTGTATGATGGTATTTAATAACTTTGCTTCAATTATAGTATTATTTTAATTTGAAAATCTATTCACTGAAATCATATATATGATATAAATACCATCTCTAAATTTAGAGCAAGTTAACAACAAAATCAAGCATGGATTTTTTTTTTTTTATTATGAATTGGCTCTATGCAGTTGGCTTGTGCTTACCTTCAAGATAATTATGTTAAAATTAAGTATAGTGATTATACCAGAATATTACTTTCATTTTGAAACAAGAAATCTTTTGGATAAATAATTTATTGGTACACTTCCTCTGTATCAATAATAAATTTTTATTTTTTAAAATGTCATAGTAATGATTAGCATGAATTACTATAAATTTATTATATACTCTTCCTACCAAACTTGCATGATATTTTTATTCTATGAGTGTTATAAGTATATATAGTCACAGCTAGAGAATGTTCATTCTTTAAAATATATATATTTCTATTTTTAACTATAAACTAGTAATATAACAGGATGATATTCTTTTCATTATTACAGTGCATATATGTATATATGCATATATATACATATGTGTCTACATATATTTTATTAGCATTTATATATAATACATATATATATATACATAAAATTTTATAAGTATTGTTAAAACTGCCTTTTAAAAAAATACAGGGTATGACATCAAGTGAACTATATTACAAAGGAAAGAAGTTACAATATCAGAAGACTCTGATTCTACTTCCTGCTCTGCCTGATGCACATCTAGATCTATCGCATAGGCTCTCTGAGCCCTGATGCTTTTCCCTGTAATTTGAGGTTAATAACATCTATCTCACTGGGCTGTTGGAGGATTACGTATTTGGGGGATCATATTAGAAGGATTACATTGGGAAAAACCCTGTAAACTTTTAGAGTTCTCTAAAGATGTTAGGAATGATTATATCAGGTTACATTAGCTGTAAATAAACATACGAAACAATGTGTATATGGTCATAGAGCAAGGTATGTTGTTTTATCATTATATTTCATACTAGAATGGTGAAACGACAGTTATAATTCATGGACTAGAAGTAGTGAAAATAAGCATTATCAAATACATGTTACTTTCCAGGCACTACTCTAAATAGCTCTTCTTATATACTACTTGTGACTTGGTGTAACTGAAAGTGGGGTCTGGCTGCTTGCTGCTCAAAAGCCAATAAAGAGGCAAGTTGGTGGAAAGGAAAGTTTGCTTTATTTTGGATGCTGGCAACCGGCAGGGCAGTGGTGGTGGGGGAGGGCAGATTCCCGTCCAAAGGCCGACTCCCCGCCACTGACAATCAGTGGGCAAGGGCTTATAGACAGAGGGAGGAGGCTACATGCAGAAACAGCATGGTCAGCTCTGCCAGTCATCCTGAAATTGGTCATGTGGTGGTCTGACCAGCATCATCTTGATTGTTTTAAATACAGTTAATCTTCAGTTCCAGGGTTGGTTTGTTCCCACATTTTTGAGGCCAGTTCTCAGAATTGTGACAGCATATGTCATGGCTACAGTCTGGCCATTGTGTAGTTAACTTCTGCCTGGTGAGGGTTTCAGTATCTCTAAGACAGCTCACAGGATATGGCTCAGACTATTATCTATAGCCCTTGAGAAGGGACTAAAGGTCCTTGACTTTGCTTACTGACCAAGCTATTATTGTTTTGTCCTATTTGACTGTTTTCCTTTGCTTTTGTATTTTTTCACGTCTCTGATTAAACTTACTCTTTGGCTAAAGTTTTTCCGCAGACAAAAGGCAGGTGGAGGACATGGCAGGGAAGGACCATAAGGTCCTGCTCCGTTTCATTAGGATACTTAATTTTTCCAGGGTCACACATGGTAGCTGTGTTCTTAACTACAGCAATATGCACTGTGTCATATATTATAAATCCCTTTCTTTTATATGTATTAATTGCATTGATTCATATTTGGTGCAAAAAGATCATTGATTGGATTGTATTAACTAGATTATTTTAAATATTTAGAATAATATAGCATATTGCTTTTTCTTTTAATCTGTTGAAGGAAACTATTCCTGTATTTCTTTCTCCTGTGTTTAAGGAAAGTTTAAAGAAATTATTAGTTAATCTCACTATTTTCTTTAACATATCAAAATATATTCAATTTTGTGGAGATAAACCAGTTTCTTGCATGTATTTATAGGAGAATGTTGTCTCTTTCAAAACTAACTTGATTTTAATTTTCCACAAGTAAAAAAGCATCAGAAAATCTAAAACCAACAGCAGAAAAGAAATAAATTAGGAAACTTCCACATTGAAGATATGATGGAATAACAAAGACTAGATTTACCCTCCCACCTTAAACAACTAGAAAACTAGGCAAAACACGTGGTGTGGGGTAGAGGTGATGCTTTTCTGACATTGGACAGTAGGTAGCATAGGTCAGTGGTCCCAGACATACTAAAGCTGAGAGAATCCATTACCAGTGAGCCAATACTACCAGATCTGTTAAGGAAATCTGTCAGAAGACAAATTGGGTGAGCCCTATGATTGCATCAGCTGACGGGTTGTAGAGAGTTTCCAGTTCTTAACACAGAGACGGGGAGCCCAAATAGAGAGCAGCAGTTTTCCTGTTTGAGGAGACAGAAATTGGAGCTTGGGGAGGTCAAGGAGGCTAGAATTTGTGGGAAAAAGTGCTAGAGAAGAGAGATGAACGAGGTTTGGAGGGAGAGCGAGAGAGAAAGGGAGAGCGAGAGAGTAAGGGAGAGAGAGAGGGAGAGGGAGAGATTGATCGAGAGAGAGATTGAAAGACAGGATAAGAGAGAGAGGATGTAGCAGGGTTTAGTGAAGAATCAGGGAAATGGTAACTGTCATACACTGTTGTTAGGAGCGTAAATTAAAATAACCACTTTAGAAAGCAATTTGGCAGTATCATTTCACTTGTACACACAGTCCAACTCAGCAGCTAAAATCTTGGGTTAACATTCCAGAGTAAATAGTAAATTTGCACAGGGAAAGATGTATAAGTATGCTTTTGCAAAAGAGAAGGTGGCATATTGGCAATCTGCAGAGGATTCCCCTTATCTTTGGCTGGGCATGATAGACACATACATGAGAGAAAACTACTGAAATAGAAGAATCACCAGAAAGCAGAGAGAATTCATCACCAGTGGGCCTAAAATATTAAAGTCCGTGAGCCAGAATAAAGATAAAAGTTTGAATCTACCAAAAGAATGAACAGCACTGGAAATTGGAAATATGTAGTAAATATAAAATGCTTTATTTCTATTTTTTAAATACCTTTAAAAGATATTGTATAAAATCAAAATAGTTATAATACACTGTGGAATTTATAACGTATGTAGAAAATTTATAACAAAAATAACAGGAAGACAGGGAAGGGAAATAGAAGTATATTGTTATAAAGTTCTTATATCACGTCTGAAGTGGTGCAGTATTGATCTATGGTCAACTATGGTAAGTTAAAATGTATGCTGTAAAGCCCAAACCAACCACAGAACATACAGAAACAAACAAAAACTGACTTGTGTCCTACCGATAGAATATGGCAAGGGTGATGAGATGCCACTCCCATGATCATGTTATGTAATAACATTGTTCATTGCTAGTATATAGTAAAGTAATTAACTTTTGTGTATTAACGTTTTATCTTTCAACTTTGTTATAATTGCCTATTAGTTACGGTAGTTTTTTGTCAACTCTGTTAGATTTCCTACAGAGGATCATGTCAGCTGTGAACAAAGTCAGTTTTATTTATTCTTTCTCAATCTGTATACCTTTTGTTTCTTTTTATTATCTCATTGTATTAGCTAGAACTTCCAACACAGTGTTGAAAAGGAGTGGTGAGGGAGACATAATTGCCTTGTACCTATCTTAGTGGGAAAGCTTTGAGTTTCTAATCATTAAGTATGATGTTAGGCTTAGATTTTTTCATAGATATTCTTTATAAGTTGAGGAAGTTCCCCTCTATTCCTGGTTTACTGAGTGTTTTTATCTTGATGATATTAGATTTTGTCAAATGCTTTTTCTACATCTCTGATATGATCATGTGTTTTTTTTTAGCCTATCAATATGATGGATTACATTAATTAATTTTCAAATCTTGAATCAGCCTTGAATACCTGGAATAATCACGTCTGGTCATGGTGTATTATTCTTTTTATGCATTGTTGGAATCTATTTGCTAATTTTTGTGAAGGTTTTTTGGGTTTATGTTCATGAAAGATACTGATATGCAGTTCTCTTCTAGTAAGGTCTTTGCCTGGTTTTGGTATTAGGGTAAAGCTGGCTTCACAGGATGAATTATGAAGTATTCCTTCTGCTTATATCCTCTAAAAGAGATTATGGAGAATTGGTATAATTTCTTTATTAATAGCTGGTGTAATTCACCAGTGAACCCATCTGGGCCTGGTGCTTTCTGTTTTGGACTGTTAATAACTACTGATTCAATTTGTTTAATAGATATAGGCCTATTCAGATGTCTACTTCTTATTATGTGAGTTTTGTCAGATTGTGTCTTTCAAAGAATTGGTCCATTTCCTGTTGGTTTTCTAATTTGTAGACACAGTATTCCTTTATTATCCTTTTAATGTGATCTTTAGTGATCTCCCTTCTTTCATTTCTCATATAAGTAATTTGTATTCTCCCTTTTTTAAAATCTTAGAAGTGTATTGATTTTATCGATCTTTTCAAAGAAACAGCTTTTGGTTTCATTTATTCTTTTCTACTGATTTCCTGTTCTCAATATCATTTATTTCTACTCTCTTATTATTTCTTTTCTTTTGCTTACATCGGATTTAATTTGCTCCTTTTTTTCTAGTTTCCTGAGGTGGAATCTTAGATTATTATTTTAGATATTTCTTCTTTTCTAATAAATACTTTATGATAAAATACTATATTTTTTTTCTCTAAGCACTGGTTTCTCTGCATCCTACAAATTTTTATAAGTCGTGTTTTCATTTTCATCTAGTTAAAAATATTTTTATTTTTTTCTTGAGACTTTCTTTGAAAATGTGTTGTTTAATCTGTACATATCTGAGGATTTTCCAGTTATTGTTTTCTTTTTGATTACTAGTTTAATTCAATTGTGGTATGCGCATAGATATTGTATGATTTGTATTCTTTTAAAACTATGAAGGTACGTTTTATGGCCTAGATGTTTCATGTTAGTTTGAGAAGACTGTAGTCTGCTGTTGTTGGAAGAAGTAGTCTATAAATGTCAGTTATATCCAGTTAATTCATGGTGGTGTTGAGTTCAGCTTATGTCCTTACTGATTTTCTGACTGCAGGATCTGTCCATTTCTGAGAGAGCAGTGTTGAAGTCTCCAACTGTGATAGTGGATTTATCTATTTCTCTTGGCAGTTCTATCAGTTTTTGTCTCACATAGTTTGATGCTCTGTTGTAGGTGCACACATACTAAGGATTGTTATTTCCTTTGGCGAACGGACCATTTTGTCAGTATATAATGCCCTTCTTTACCCTTGATAACTTTCCTTGCTTTTTAGTCTGCTTTGTCTGAAATTAATATAGCTACCCCTGCTTTCTTTTTACTTTTGTTAAGATGGTATATTTTTCTCCATCTATTTACTTTTTTAGCTTTCAAAAATATGTAAAATAAAATTAAAAAAAATAAATTTTTATCTTATATTGGAGTATAGTTGATTTACAATGTTGTGTTAGTTTCAAGTGTACAGCAAAGTGAATCAGTTATACATATACATATATCTATTCATTTTCAAATTCTTTTCCTGTTTAGGTTATTACAGAATATTGAGTAGAGCTCCCTGTGCTATATAGTAGGTCCTTGTTGATTATATATTCTATGTATAGCAGAGTGTATATGTTAATCCCCAAACTCCCAGTTTATCCCTCCCCCCAACCTTTCCCCTTTGGTAACCGTAAGTTTATTTTTGAAGTCTGTGAGTCTGTTTCTGTTTTGTAAATAAGTTCATTTGTATCATTTTTTTAGATTCCACGTATAAGTGATATCACATGATATTTGTCTTTCTCTGACTTCAGTTAATATGATAATCTCTAGGTCCATCCATGTTGCTGCATATGACATTATTTCATTCTTTTTTATGGCAGAGTAATATTCTATTGCATATATGCACCACATCTTCTTTATCCAGAAAATGTAGGCAGAACACTCTTTGACATAAATCGCAGCAATATTTTTTTGGATCCACCTTCTAGAATAATGAAAATAAAAACAAAAATAAACAAATGAGACCTAATTAAACTTAAAAGGTTTTGCACAGCAAAGGAAACCATAAACAAAATGAAAAGATAACCCACAGGATGGGAGAAAATATTTGCAAACAATGCAACCAACAAAAGATTAATTTCCAAAATATACAAACAGTTCATGCAGCTCAACATCAAAAAATAGAACAACCCAATCAAAAAATGGGCAGAAGATCTAAATAGACATTTCTCCAAAAAAAGACATACAAATGGCCAAAAAGCACATAAAAAGATGCTCAACATGGCTAATTATTAGAGAAATGCAAGCCATCCATTTATTTTTGATCTATATGTTTCCTAATATTTTAAAGTGGATTTCTTGTAAACAACATTGTTTGCGTCATGTTTTTTTGATCCTTTCTGACAATCTGTATTTAATTACTGTTTTTAGACTATTGATGTGCAAAGTGGTTATTGAAATAGTTGGATTATTATCTACCATATCATTGCTGTTTTCTGTTTGTTGCCCATGCTTTTTTAGTCTTATTTTATGCCTTCCACTCTTTTTCTGTAGTTTTTGGTTTTAGCTGAGCATTTTATATGATTTCACTTTCTCTTGCTTTCTTAGCATATCTCAGTTATACTTATTTTTTTTTAACTGTTTTTAGTAGTTGACCTAAATTTGCAATATACCTTTACAACTAATTCAAGTCCACTTTCAAATGACACTGTTCTGTTTCACAAGTAGTATGAGTACCTTATAATAACAAAAGAATCTTAATTCTTCCCTCCTCTTTCTTGTATCATTGCTGTAATTCATTTTACTTATACCTGAGTCTGTGTGTATGCATATATATATATATCTATCTCACATAATTGAATACATGTTGCTATTATTATTTGAACAAACTGTTATTTGTTAGAACAATTAAGAATAATAAAAATGGAAGTTTTTATTTTACTTTCAATACCTTCTATGATGCTCTTACTTTCTTTATGTAGATCAAGTTTCTGACCTATGTAATAGTCCTTCTCTTTAAAGAACTTCTTTTAACATTTCTTGCAGGACAGGTCTATTGGCAACACATTTCTTCAATGTTTGTTTGTCTGAGAAAGTCTTTATTTCTCCTTTACTTTTGAAGGATAATTTTGTCAGATACAGAATTTTACGTTGATGGTTTTTTTTCCTCTGAAGAATTTAAATATTTCACTCCATCCCCTTTTTGCTTGCATGACTTGTGAGAAGTCAAATATATTTCTTATCTTTTTCCTTCTATAGGTAAGTAATTTTTTCCTCTTGCTTCTGTCAGAATTTTTCCTTATCTTTGATTTTCTGTAGTTTAAAAATATTATGAGTAGGTAGTAGTTTTGGGCATTTATTTATCTTGGTATTCTCTGGGCTTGCTGGATATGTGGTTTGGTGTCTGACATTAATTTGGGAAATTTTTCAGTCTTTATTGTTTCAATTATTACTTCTGTTCCTTTCTCTCTTTCTAGTATTCCCATTATATGTATATTACATCTTTTGAAATTATCCCACAGGCTTGAGTATTCTGTTTTTTCAGTATTTGTTCACTTTGCTCTTTAGTTTTAGAGATTTCCACTGAGATATTCTTAAGCTCAGAGATTCTTTACTCGGCCATGTCCAGTCTACTAGTAAAACCATCAAAGGCATTCTTCTTTTGTTACAGTGTTTTTGATCTCTAGTATTTCTTTTTGGTTCTTTCTTGGAATTTCCAGCTCTCTACTTATATCTGTTCTTGCATGCTGTCTATTTTATCCATCAGAACAATAAGCATATTAATGATAGTTGTTTTAAATTCTTGTTCTGATAATTCCAGCATCCTTGCCATGTGTGGTTCTGATGTTTGCTCTGTCTCTTCAAATTATGTTTTTTGCCTTTTGGTATGCCTTGTAAATTTTTCTTGATAGCTGCACATAATGTGAAGTAAAAGGAACTGCTGTAAATAGGCTTTAGTAATGTAGTAGTAAGGTGTGTGGGGAAAAGAGGAATTCTGTAGTCCTGTGATTAGATATCAGTCTTTTGGTGATCCTATGCATCTGAACTGTGAGCTTCATAAGCGTTTCTCCATTTTCTTTTCTCTCCCCTTGGATGGGACAGGATGGCTAGAGTGGGCTGCAGTTGGGTATTTCTTTTCTTCTATGTGGAAGGCTAGAGTTGAGTATTTCCTTTCCCTCAGGTCAGTTAGGCTCTAAAAATACCTCAGCCTGTTAGGCTCTGGGTAACTAATTTTTCCTGTGGGCAGGCCTTGTTAAGAATGGAGTGCCTTGGCATATTTCAAAATGGTTCCTTTTCCCCCTCCCTCTGCTGGAAGCGCTAGAGAATTTTTCTCTAATGTTTACTGTGAGAACCTGGTCAGGCTTCTAGAGATAAATCTCACAAAATTGTAGGGGATCCCCTATGAGTGGGTCCCCCTGGAGTTGTTAGCTGTCAAAGTTGTTCACACTGAGCCTCCAGCAATTAATCAATTATAGTTCATGCTGTCCTACTCTGGCATTGATTCCTGTTGTAGTTTTCCCCTGTGAATCTCTACTCTGGTAAGCCATGACCCCTTGTATTCACCTATCTGTATCTCCAATCTCAGGGGCAGCAGTTTGCCTCATGTCCTTATTTTCTTATGGATTCTAGAATAGTTGTTGATTTTTAAGTCTGATCAGCTTTCTACTTGTTTAGAATGGAATGGCCACTTCCAAGCTCCTTACATGCAGAACTGGAATCTGGAAGTTCCCTCACCTTGTCTTTTAACCTCTCTTTTAAAAAATTTCCTTATATCTACCTTCTAGTCCACTAGTTTTATCTAACATGAGGTTAACCTAATAGATTAAATTTCTAATTCAATATGTTAATTATTTTTAATTTGTATATTTTATATTTCAAACATTATTTCTAATTTGCCTTGATTTCAATTTTCCCTACTTTTTCAATTTTACATATTATGACTATTCTTTTCTTATGGTTTTAGTTTCTTTATATATTTGATTATTTAAACATATGAATTTGTATTCTACACAAAAAGGTCCTATTTTTCTAAAATTCTTGTGATTTTAAACGTATTTATTTTGTCTCCTGATTCTAATGGTGAATTGTTATTCATATGCTTTTTAGTGTAAGACATTGTGAGTTCATCAAATGAAGTTGTACCCGTGAGAATTCCGTTCAGCTTCGCATGAGCTTTTTTCCCTCTGGAGTATTTGGCAGATATTGTAGTTTGTCACAGCCTGTAATCACTTTCATGCACGTTTGTCAACTTTTGAGTTTGGAAACCACGTAATATAATATATTTGCATAATATAAATTCTGACCTCAGGCCATGTGGAGAAATGCTTTTCACTCTCACAGCCCAAGAACACATAGCAAATCATCCCTGTCTTTTTTCCATGCCAGGGGATCCATGTTTCTAGAACTCTGTTCACATAGCTCTTTAAAGTTCCTTCTTTCCTATGGGAGGTCTCAGTTCCAATAATCACTCTGAATGGAACCAAGAATATTTATCCTATGCCTGAATAGCCCTGAAATAAAATTCATGGTCTACCAAGCAGGACTTATACATGGACATATTCACTTTCCATCTGTGTTTACAATTCTTTGTTTCTGGAATCTACGTGTATCGCTTTATATCTTGTGATTGTGGTTTGATATATTTTATCCAGTATTGTAGGAGCTTCAACAGATGGTTTTCCAGGTGATTTAGTCCACTTAATTTCTTTATATTTAAAAAATACATATAAAGCAATGTAAGCTTTAATAATTGCTCTATCACATCATCAGCAGTTTATGGTTAGTGTTATGAATGTTAAATGTAAAAAAGAGTACCATTTTATGTATAATGATTCATCCAGATTTTTCTGATTCTTGCTAAAGTTCTCTTTTCTTCATCTTTTTACCATAAACAATGGAGACTCTTACTTTCATTTGGGTATTTGATTTTTTTTTTTCCTCTTAAGAAGAGAGAGGTCTCACTGTCATTTGATATTATTGTTGATTGAGGCTTCTCTAAAGCCCATATAGTGAAATTTATGTTTTGAACTAATGAAGTATTTATTATTCCAAATGATGAAATGATACATTTTCACTCATTAAGTTAGTTTAAAGTGTCTGCACGAGTGGGTAATTTTGGATTGGTAAATTAGAGGGCACAATAAAATTATGCTAGACCCACTTGGATGACTCTGTGGGCATTCTGATGCTTCTTTTATAGTTACTTGAGATGTTGTTGTCATACTCCTTTCAATATCTTTCCTTTACAAACTAAATCTGCACTTTTTCTCCCTTTGTTCAAAGATTCCAAATATTTTGCTTACATTTAATGATTTTTGCTTCATATTTAACAATTTCTATGTTATATGTGTGCTCTTTGCTTGACATCCTGAACTCCATCTCTGTGCCTTTCATAAATATTCCTCCTTAGAGTTAAGAATTTCTAGAAATAAAACAAATGCTATTTTGTAGCATATCTGTTTTATTCATATAGGGATTACTGTGCTGTATTGATTTTATGAAATAGTTTTTCAAGTAATTATACTGCAAAATTAAATTTGCAAAATCCCCTTAGGCATCATGGTGCAACAAAGCAGATTAATTAGTGACATCTCAGATTGACTGATAACACTAATAGAAAATTAAACAACCAATAGGTTTTATTTGGTGTTGTTTCAAGGAAGAAACATTCGGAGAGGTCAATAGCAGAAATGGTATTTTGATTTTTAGCAGATATATTTATCCATATTATGCCTGGTCACTTTTATTTAGAATAATATGATATATAAACATATATATATATATATATATATATATATATATAATATGTGTACATATATATATACACATTATACATATATATCTGTATATACACACACATTTTCAGACACACTACTTATTGTTTCTGTAGTGTAGTTCATAGTTACTCAAACGTTGCTGAAGTTTTTACTAGTATTTTTCTAGATAAGGAAGAGAAGGGAAAAGTTCCCCAGATATTCTATTAGTTTCTTTCCAAGAGAATTTATATCTGCATGGACACTTCCTTTGCTAGTTTTCATGTCTCTTATCAATATTAGTGGTTTATATTTAATGTTTTAGTGCACACACCAGTACCTTAACACCTAGTACTCTTTTTAGTCTATAACTTTTAGAAAAATTATAAATAAGTCAGTCTTCCAAGAAGCACTCTGTGTGAAAGAATATTCTTGGTTAATGGTTCTATTGATATTTTTCTTCAACTGGTCTTATACCAACCAGCATTCCAAGTTCATACATACTCACATTGTTACCAAACTCAGGTTCAGCTGCTTGCTGCTCAAAAACAAAACTTGAGAGGCAAGTGTTGGTAGAAAGGAAAGTTGCTTTAATCAGAAAAGCTGACAATCGGGGAGAAGGCAAATTTATAACCTAAAACCAACACTGAAGATTCTGCTGGGCCCTGAAAGTTTTGAAAGGGAAAAGGGGAAGTAATCTCAGTTAATTATTGAGATACTTGTAGCTCAGAGATCAGACTTGTAGCTATCTCCCACTGTGTGCAAGCTTATTGACTCCTCATGATCTTTGTTTTGATGCTATCTTGTTCACACAGTTTGTTTGTGAGATTACAGGAGAAGATACGGAAGTGATCTTGTCATCTGTTAATTACTTACTCTTCATTTTTACTTCTTTGATCTACGTAAAGAATCAACAGGTTAGGCAAGGTATTGTGTGATCAAAAGATTTGAAAGGTGTGCTTAGGCTGGAGATGAGTAGAGCTTGGGGGTGCCTGGTTTAAGGTTAATTACGATATAGCTTTAATAAAGTGACAGGACAAAAGGGGCCTTCTGCAGAGAGCTCTTTCCTGCAAAGAGTTCTTTCCTGTCAAAAGCTGCTTACAAATCCCCACTCGTCAGAATATCATTCCATTTCTATGGGATTATGGACGAAGGTCCATCTTCTGTAACTTCTTCATGCTGACACAAGGCGCCATATTCTTATAGTGGAAGATGTCGATATAGGTCTGTAGCATCTCTTTGCTGACAGTTTTAGTTGCCCATTTACATATATGGGCAGAACAAGTTATAATTATTTTGATGTCCACAAAGATATAGATTATGATAAACAGTAGTGTCAATCCCATTCTCTTAAGGCCAGTTCTTGGAATTGTGCTAGCCATAGATTCAGTACTGCTCAAGACAGAGAAGCTTATGTCACAACTGCAGTCTGGTCATCATGCAGTTAGCTTTTTCCCTCTGGTGGTAGTTATAGTATCTGTAAAATGACTCAGGAATGTGCATCAGAAACTGAGTCGGTGACTCTTTGTCCTAATCATTAACTGCTTGAGCCTGCTCTTTTGTGACTCAGGGAGGCCTGGGAGACTTCAGGTTTTCTACAAACAAGAGGCAGGGGAATAGAGGAGCCCTTGTACTTGGAGGGTCCTGCAAGGTTCTGCTTGGTTCACCATGTAATTCTTTCTATATTGATCTATTTATGTTCAATTGATTGATATATCTGTGTCATTCGAATCCTGTTACAGTAAGTACCATGGATCCTCAGCTCTGTTTTGTAACCCTTGGCAAGTTGCTTAAAAGTTTGTCTCAATACCTTCATTTGTAACATGGTAATAGAATCTGCTTCATAGGATTGTGTTGCGGGTAATTTTATACATATAAGCATTTACAACAATTCATGATACACAGTGGTCACTTAGTACTGCTAATTATTATTATTTAATATTTGTTACAAGAGCTAATATCAAATATTTTGTCATAAATTATTGTTAATTTCACAGCATCCCTGGTATTCATGGCATTAAATTCTGTGAATTCTATGTTCACAAAGGCTTTTATATTTGTCCTAGACATTTCTGTCTCCAGAATCACTACTTTAATCTAGTCTCTAACCTTTTGCATAAACTAATTTAGTATTTCTTAACGTGTTTGTCTTTACCCTTTCTTGATAAACCAATATCCACATTACTACTATAATTTTTTTCTAAAACAGCTACCTACTCATACATCACTTTTTGAAACTTCAATGGACTTTTCTAAAAATGAGCTTCACTTTTAGAAGTTCTGAGCAAGGAACACAAAGTTTTTTGGTTGTCCTGTGTTGGGGAAATGATTAAAAATAAAATCTCCTTCTATCCCAGAAATCCTCTCTACAAATGTAAAAAAATAAAGAAAATAGTTTTGTTATTAAGTAAGCATTAAACCAGACTGCAGTGTGCATCACAGGCCATCCACTAAAGAAATTGCAAAGACAGAAAGAGATCTCATGCATTTATGTAGGTAGGCTGATACAATTCATTACACATTTTATCCAAAGGAAAAATAATCTCTTATCTTTAAGACAAAAAAGAAGTCGCCACTTGTAGCCAGGTCTCTAGAAAGACAGAAACAGGGAGACAGGCTGAAATCCTCCCTGATGTTCCCATTTCAAAAAGATGGCTCCAAGAACCTCAAGAAAGATTCCTGGGGTGAAAAACTAGCAAGAGTCTTATTTAGCTTTTACAAGATTTACATACAATTCAAAGAGACAGAGAAAGAATTTACATGAAAGGATTTACAAGTTTAAATTAAAAGGAAATGCTGTAAGACAAGGGAGAGCAAAAAGGTTCTTTTTCACATTTGGCACTAGGGAAAATCCAAATTTTTTCAGATTTGTTATTATCCTTACTCTTCTCACAGTCTTTAACACCGGCTTAATTTTCTGGCAATGCCTTATATCTCCCTGAAGCACATTGTGTTTGTACTAATTTATACCATACCTTTACTAATGTAATTTATTCCTTCATCCTGAGATATATTTCCTTTCTTTTTCTGGAAAACATCTGTGCATTTTTCAAGGATCAGGCCAAATACTGCTTTCTCTATGCATTTTCAAACATCAAAACTGCTGTATCTAGTGGGAAATATAAAAAAATAAAATGAAAACACACTGTTTATCAAGAAGAGGTGTATCACAACATACCAATAACATATTTCCTATAAAAGAGATGAGTTTGTTAGATTTATATGGAGTAATATTGACATATTATGACCAAATAAGGTAAATGTGAATAGGTTGTTGACCTGAAACAAATAGACTGCCAGATATTTCTCCAGCAATGATGGATTTATTTGGGATCTGCAGAGAATTGCAATTCAGGGTCTGCAGCCATGGTAAGCCACCTCCAATTTCCCTCACAGCAAGGGAAGGAGACTGCTTTTGTAGATAGGAGAGGAAGTTGGGAGGATTATACTAAACAATGAGTTCATGGCTTTTCATTGACTGAATCCTTGCCAGGAAAGAAGAGGGGTCTTTCTCCCATCTGTTGGGCTCTGCTGTTGTCTCAGGGCATGAGAACTGCCCCTTCTGGTTTCTCAACTCTGTTTAATTGAGGTGTTTGTTAATTTTTTACAAGGTGCATGAGAAATATATAAATTATATATATATTTGGACCGAGAGAGAGAGTCATGAATCTATATCAACTGCGCATAAGGCCACAAATAGCTGCTTCTGATCTCAATGGTGCCCTTCAACTTTCCTACTGCAGGAGTTTCATAAACACAGTAAGGTGAATGAAGTAGAAACTTAGAGTTTCCCAGTTTTTAGTGAGTCATTATAAAAGATTGTCTCTACAATGTATTCATAAATTATAATAAATATGTTGGCAGTTCACTTTGCAGTATAATCAGCCATATTTTAGCTGAGAGGCATACATGAGCTTATATATCTTTCACTTTTCTTAGTCTGTATTTGAAAGTTATTAGTCATTCCACTCTTCAACTTTAACTAGCATCATGTCTAAAGCAGAAATAGGGAAAAAAACCCTATTTTAATTTCCTGAAGAGAAAATTTCATTTCTCTGATAATGTATTTAAGTTTGCAACAATCTGTAAGAACCCTAAATTATTTGTTTTTATCTCTATTTTTAAAAAGTAGTAGTCAAATATCAAATAATGGAGGTACTGCTATGTATTTTTTTCCTGACAAGTAAAACAAATACTTTGTCTTAAAATGCTTTCATAGAACGTTGAAACAACTGAAAATATAATGAAAATTAATAATATTTCAGTGATACAAAACAAAGAATAGCCACATTGAAACAGATTACAGAAAATCATGAACATTTTTCTAGTGGTTTGAGACTGTGACCTAATAGCACACAGAAGAGAAAAATAGATAATATGAAATCTAGACACAAAGACTTGGGTAATCTGAAGAGGTGTTATGGGAGCATAGGAAGGGTATTCAGTTCTGAGTCCAAGTCAGGCTCTAGCATTGATTAACTGCTTGTCTTTGAATGTATTAAATATCATGCTTGGTGCATATACATTTGCCCATCCGAGAACAATTTGTTTACAAGAGTTGTAGAGGGCTGAAATGAGATCATATGCACTAAATGGTATCTCAAAGCCTGGAATGTCTTAAGATCTCAACCAAACTTATTTCCATTTTTCCATTTTTCTGCACCTTCTGCTAGGAACATAACTAATGTTTTGCTCTCTAGCAACAGGGCAAGGTGGATATATTCATAACAAGAACAAATAACTGTAATATGGATGGTTCATATGTTAATTAGCAAAGCTGAAACTTATTTACTTTATACATAAGATGGATCTTTTTTCAAAATTTGTCTCTGACAAAGTTATGTTACAATCAGTTAAAATATAAAGAAGACAATAGTGCCTACCTTATATAGTTATTGTGAAGATCAAATAGCTAATATATGTTTAAAAAAAACACAAAAGTCTAGAACATAATAAGCACCCATTAGTGATACTTTTGATTAGGCTGTGTTGTTGATTATGACAATATTGATGACGATGATGATAATGATGTTATTTCTCTCTATATTTTAACACTTACTAGAGCATATTTCAACCTTATTTTTTAGTGTATTCATTCTTATTGGGGAGAAAAAACATTTAATGCTGTATAAACATTATACCTTTATTAAAGTATTTCAGTAATTTGTCACTAGATTCTATTTTCCTTTTTTATTTTACTATGAGTATAAACAATCATCCGTTCACCAAGTAGATCAGAGCTTGTAGCTGGTAGAGTTAATCTCAATGATGAAACTTAGGAGCAGACACCTTAATTGTAACATTAAATCGAGAAAAAAAATCAAGTGTGTATATTCAGCACCAGTTTTATGCTATTGGCAAAATTGCTGATGTTTAATTAACTGTTGGGAGAGAATGCTACTTATGCAGTTGCACTAATAATGATTCCACTGGAACCATATCAGTCCTCGTGTCATATTAACCCCTCTGAATGAAACCCTGTACCGCTTAACTTCTCTCCTTCTTTCATGTACCTTTCATCATATGATATAAAACATGTCTCTATGGAAACAAAAAGCATTTCCTTTAGAAGACAACAGGTGAATAATTCCTGCCTAATCCTGTCATTATTCTTCAGAGACTATTTTATTACAAGTGAAAACGCTTCAACAGCAGTCTGTACTCTGCAATTAAGAACAGGACAGTTTAATCACTTCAATAAGCCTCAACCAACAGCCACTAAGAACTATTTTATTAACTTCCTAGAGGATTTGTGGCTGTACAACATTAAAAGGTGACTTACAGTAAACTAACTTCCAGGGGAAAAATATAGTATAGTTCAACCACATAAGAAAGGTCAGAAAAGCCCCTGAGGAGTATATGGAATATTTGGTCTTCTTAAGTACCGTTCAACAAAATGACACTGTGTCATACCTCTGTTTACCACAGGCTGACTATATCATTCTTACTTGTTTAAGATTGATTTTTAAGATTAATAAAAATGCTGATAATGATTTATGACTTCTGGTTACTTTGTGAAGAAACTTTATGTATTGGGGGCCACAATCTCCTACAATGCATGAAGCTTTTGCACATTCCTATTTTCATTATTGTTTTTATGTATTTCTTTAATAAGTGTATATATGATTTATAATCATAATATACATTACATTGTTTCATGTACGTCCTTTCAAAAACATCATACAAAAATCATCAATGACCTATCTCACATTCCTTACCCCAATATTTACGGCTCTCTGTGTTTTATAAGCAATTGCCTATTTTCTGCCTTTCTTTATTGTCTCCTAAAAATGTATGGTTAGGTGTGCAGCATCTATCTTTTGGAGCAGATGTGAGAAGTTTAAAACACCCTAATAGAAGCAAATTCATAAAAATAATAAATAGGAGCACTTCATGCAGATAGCTATCAAAAACTACCCAAATTGGTACATTAGACTAGTGGAGTTTTGAGAAGATACAGATGCCTTTAGGAGTAGAGAAGTAATTGTGTGTGTGTGTGTGTGTGTGTGTGTGTGTGTGTACATGCATGTGTGTATACCATGCACATACGTATATATATGTACATATATGGTGTGTGTGTATTTGTGTTTCATATAGTTGATTAATTTCAGATATTTTCTCTGTATTTATGCAGCATTCTTAATTTCAATCAAAATTAGAAGGAAAATACAAAGGAAAAGTTTTTGGTTTCCTCCGATGCAATTGTTAAGAACTTAACCTATTATATTTTCTTATTTGATAAAATGAGCTGATTATGTTGCACTTTTATTTTCTAAGAGTATAAACAGTCTGTTTATTTTTTTAAATCAAAGGCTGAAAATAAAAAATGAGGCAAAATAATAAATGTTTATAAACAGGTGAAAGGACAGAAGCTGCTACGACCTCCCCTTCTTGCTTTAGTAACAGATTCTTAAATTTTACCTGGACACTGGCCCACCTAGAATAAAGACTAGAATCCCAGCAGCAGGTTGAGGACATGTGACTAATTTTGACTAATGTAGTGCTAATGGAAGTAATGGATACATGACCTTCAAGTGAAAGAGATCACGGTGTCTTTTGCCTCTTCTCACAGCTTTGGTTGTGATCCTGTGGACCATATGGATTTGAGCAATTCTATAAAATGGCAGAGCAATAAGTTAGAAGGAACTTGAATCCCTGACATATTGATATTTACTATATCTGTTATTCTGATTCTTTGCTGCAGAAGCTGAACTTACATTCTTATTAATGCAGAGCATATCCTTTTATGTGAGCACAAATATTCATTCACTTACTCAGTTAACCAGTACTTATTAAGAGTCAACTATATGCCAACAACAGATTCTTTCATGGTAATTACATTCTTGTGTGATATGCAGATAATAAAAACAATATAAATAAGTATGAAATTAGAATCAGGTTGTAATAAAGAGAGGCTCTGAATGCAGACAACTTCACAAACTAGAACACCGGAAAATGGAGTTTGCACCTTCCGGTGCAAATGCCTTTAAGAGGAGAAAAAGATAATGATAGATAAGAACATATAAGCTAGATAATAACATAATATTTGAAAGGAATAAAGTATTGAAGATGGGATACTATCAGAAAAGAATAGTCATAAGTACAAAAAGGACTGAAGGACACTCAACAGCTACAAATTGGTGGTAATAACTTTCCTGTGGTATGGGAGATATTCAGAAATAGGTATATGTATTTATAAATATACATGAATAAATATAAAAGTTACATTAGGATGCAACATAATATCAAGACAATTTAAATATATATTTAAAATATAATATAATACTTAAAAATTATAAAGCCATCAGAAAATAAAATATACTCTTTAACAAAGGAATGGAAAATTCAAACTAATTGGACAAGGGTGGACAGATATAACTATTATGTTTTTAGACCAAATGTAAAATCTAATATCTAAAGAAGAAATGGAACTATACAAAAATTTTGTTATACTACTCCAGGAAAATATTTGCATATGTCTCTTTTAAAGCAATATGTTTATTTAATATTCAATTTTAACTCTGATCAATATTTATAAAATATTATTTTTATGAAAATAGTCCTTTGACTATGTAGCTTAAAATTTTATCTATTTTCTTTATATATCTGCTTTAATCCTTTCAAAAATAACAATTTTGACTGTTATGCCATGGAGAGATGCCTGAATATTTAACAGATCAATTCATAGCATTTACAAAGTGAAAAGAAAGTATTAACTCTTTTCAAGAAGGAAAAATTATTATGAAGAAGAATTCTGGCTCATTAAGAAATCAGACATTGAAAATCATATCATAATTGTCTCTAAAGTGTCTTAAAAACCCAAGTATTTTTAATTGATGCTTTACATTTTTTTAATTTAAAAACACCTTTTTTTTTTCAAGTTCTTCTCACTCATGGGGTTATGAATTGAATCTTTTATTTCATCTTTTATTTCATAGTCTAGTCAAAAACTTAAAGCAATTATACACAGATGTGAAATCCAACGACCTCTAATTAGCCTTATTTTAATCCAGGCCTTGACAAGGAGTAGTGCTTTTAATTCAGGAAAGAATTAAAGGATACAGCAAATGCTCAGAAAGTATTTGTTGAATGAGTCATTTTAATGCATGTGTCATGTCTAAACATTGAACATAGTTTAACTGTACTCAGCTGTATATTACAAGGTTAAGATAGATCTTGTTGCCATCTTTACAGGAAATATGAACAAATTATTTTATCCAGTTATTAATTTGCATTAAATTACAAATATCTTTGAATATATAGAAACCAAATTTAAGACTTAGGGTGCATACTATATAGAATTATACAATGCATCATATTTTTAAAAATTTTTATTGGAGTACAGTTGATTTACAATGCTGTGTTAGTATGATGCATCATATTAAATTGATCTCATCTCAAACCAGTACCTCCACTGGGTCTCCACATCCCATCCTCTCTTTCCTGCTCAAGAATTTTGGTCCTACAGTTATCCTCTCTCTTACATCATAAATTTTCCCTAATCTACTGGATCATCCCCAATGACATATAAACAAGAAATAGGTATATGTATTATTCATTCTGTCTTTTTAAAAACACAATAAACACACATAAACTTTTTTTACATTTTGTTGCTTTTCTTGCAGCAAGGTTCATCAAAAGAATTTTCTCTACATTGTCGGTGTCCAATAACTCTCTTTCCGTTTCTCTATTCAATCACCCAAAAAAGTGTTTTCCTCCTTCACCCCCAATGAAACTATTCTTGAACTCTATATTGACAACGATTGATTCTTTGTACTCATTTAGTTTACTGTGTGCTATATCTTGTTATAATTTCTTCACTTGGCTTCTAGAAAACCACATTTCATTGCTTTCACTCCTACTTCACTGGGAAGCACTTTTCTTTTGTTTTTTTCAATTATGTTTTAATGATTCTTTCTCTTCCCTTAGAATTCTTCATGTTATAGTGATCCAGTCCTCAGTCACTGGCTCTTTTCTGTGTTACCTACACTCTCTCCTTTGCTGATTTCAGTCTCCTGATATTGTATACCATTTCTATGCCAACGACTTTCATATTTATATCTTCAGTTTGGACCATTTTCTGTAGCTCTAGTCACATATCCAATTGTCTACTTGATGAAACTGATAGGCATATGAGACACTATATACTTGGAACTGAACACTCCTTATCTCTCTACCCTAAATCTGTTCCTATCACAGCCTGCCCTATCTCAGTGATGATAGCTCTATCCTTTAGGTTACTTAACACAAAAACCTTAGTGTCATTCTTGACTTCACTTTTTCTCTGACATACCACATACAGTTTGTCATGAAATCATATTTGCTCTCCCTTCATAATATACCTAGAATCAGACCCCTTTTCACCATCTCCACTTTATTCAAGCTACCCATCATCTCTTGTTTGAATTAGTTCATTAGCTTCCTAACTGGTCTCCCTGCTTCCAGTTTGCCCCCCTGCTTTGCATTATCAACACAACAATGTGTGATTTTGATAAAACATGTATCAGTTGATGTTACTCCTCTGGTTCATAGGAAAATCTGAGGACTTCCTGTTGCACTAGCAGCAGATGTTGAAGCTCTGCAAAGCTCTCTGAGCCAGTCTCTTGCTTCCTCTCTCAACCCACCTCCTATTTCTCTCCCTCTTGCCCATTCTTCTCCAGTCATACTGACCTTTTTCTTCTTCAAATATTCCAGGACAATAGGCCCTTGCTGCAGTAGTTTCCTCTTCCTGGAACCCCCTTCCCTGTAAATCTGTATGATTTACTGTTTATCATGTTGAAGTCATTGCTCACCTTCTCGTTGATGCTTTCCTTGGCCATGCTTTATAAAATTGCTACCCAACACCCCTCCCTCCACTATATTTTTGTCATCCCTCATTGACACTGCTCAATTTGCTTTCTTTTTCCAATATAATTTATTACCACCCAACATACTTTATTTTGTTTACTGTTTAAAGTTACTCATTCTTTCTAACAAGTTAATTCCAAAAAAGCAGGAATATATGTGTGTTTTGTTCATTGATGAATTCTAAGTACCTAGAACAGTGCTTGGCACATACTGAACACACAGTAAAGACTTGTTGACTGGATGAATATTGTTATGTTAAATCACTTCAGTTTATATTGTATAGAAATAACAAAATTTATATCACATGCATTCAATGATTATTTAGTGTTATTTGAATATTATCAAATGCCTATCCAGTGGTGTATCATAATAAACATACTTTTATTTAGTCAACATTACTTTATCTTGTTTACAATGTTGTCATGGAAATAGGAAAGCTTGTACTTAAAATACTTGATATTTCCGCTTGATGCCATTTATATAGAGATTATAACAAGTCTAATGACTATAATCAGCTCCTTTAGCCCTTAAGGAAACACCTTGCTTCCATTTATAGAGATTTAGGTGATCATGATTCTAGCTCTGGGTCATATACAGGATAACTGTGTAACCTCAGGCAAAGTACTTTAGAGTACATATCTTTGACTTTTGAAGTTGAGAAAATACTTGCTCTGCAATTGTTATAGAATGGTTGGAAATATCAAGACATTATGTAAGGGAAAAACTATAAACAAATGTAAATGTTCTATGGTATAATAAATTATTCTAGTTACATAAATTATATAAATATTTCAGTTTTTGACATTGAATTCTGGTGTATCAATAGTCTTCTCTAAAATCAAATGTGTCATGTAGTGTGAAATACTAATACACTATATAGACTTTAATGATTTGAAGTGTTCAGAGACATTTTCAAGTACAGTACATATATTTTAAATCTCATTGTAACTTTCTTAATAATTATTTAATTTGAAAATTCCATTCTCAACAGAATTACTCAAAACTACAAGAGAAATTAAGCAAATATATCTTAAATTTTTCTCCAAATGTGTTTATAACATAGAGTGAAATGAGTTTCTTTTACTGATATTATAATGATGGAAAGGACAAACCTCAATGCAAATTAATTCCTAGTAGATTATCAGATGTTTAGATTATCAAAGTGCCAAGGTTTATAATACGTTGTTATATAAATGATAGCTATATAGTAAGAGTAATGTATGGTTATATATTTTACAGTATATATATTTAAGTAAAGTTATACTTATATAATTCACACTCTATTCAAAATTCAAGATTTAATTTTAGTATAACTTACTCTAACATTTATTGAGGTCTTTACAATTTATGGAACCTTTTTACATATGTTATCTTCCTACATTCTCAGAACTGTTGATTGAAAAAATATATTAATCCTATTTTATGGAGAAAGATTTTAGTGACATCTCATAATAGCCAAGTTTACTGACCTTATATCCTAGAGCTCTACCATGGTTTCTTATCTTTTACATCCTTTCTTGTTGTATAAAATTTATATAAGTGTTTGTGTGTGAGTATAATACATCGCTAACCTATGTAATTTAGAAAACTTAGGTATGCCTAGCAAACACACCAAGATAATTGATAATTACCATGAGTAAAATTTTTAACCTAACATGATAAAATCATCAAAGGTGTTTTATACCTACTTTTAAAGATTAGAATGAATAAGCTACTAAGGAATATATTAAGAAATTAGGAAAAATAATTAAATAGAAAGAAATGATGAACTATGGCATTTTTAAAAGTCAAAATAACATGATACAATGCAAAGAGTACATACTTTTCACCAGATCAATTTGAATTTCAATGATAACTGTGACCATGAGCAAGTACATTTCTTCTCTAAGCCTCGATTTCTTCATATGCAAAATGGGAAAAAGTTTATTTACTTAATATGGCCTTATATTTTTGAAGGAACACATGAAAACTCTAATTAAATAAGTATACGTAAATTGTATGTAACAGTGTAGTACCAAAAATATGATTGCGGTACTATCTTTATAACTACAAATCTAGTTCATATACATATATATCTATGCAGATATATATGCTAAATATTATATATGTGCCATTTATGAATTATATATATGTTAAATAATATATAAGTGATATCCAATGCTATATAATATATATATACACATACCTATATATAGAAGCTATAGAATAAATGCGTATTCACACACACACACACACACACATTTACAACTTGTGTGCTTCCATTTTGTTAGAATAATGATGACACTGGCTTTAAATTCTGAAATGTATCTAAATTATCAAACTAGAGTTTAGTGAATTTTTATCCCAAGTACACGTATTTCTTTGAAAATTAGAGTTTGACATATATAACTTTTAACCAACACATATTTACCATAACAACTAATTCCAGAAAGGTTTCAAAATAATAGATAATGTTGTGTCTTTTACTTTTTTTAAAAAAGCACATTCACATTTATACTTTCATTTTATCCCCAAGAAAACCTTGTGAGCAACATACTATAAGTATCATTGTTACATGTCGCCAAATAGGTTTAAGGTATGAGATAATTTGAGACAGATAGTTTTTAAAATAAACATTGTGTTTTATATACCACCTTAGAGTTAAAAAGTTAAAAAGCAAGTGAAAAATGAAACCAGCTTAATAACATAGCATAGATAATTTCTCTGCTCATCATTTGGTAAATCTAGAACTGTAATTAATCAGCATTTCTTGTTGGTGAGATGGGAGTAAAAAATCATCATTAGGAATTTTATGCCAAAAGTCTTAACACAAGACATTCACCTTGCATTCACCTCAATCTATTCTACTACTCTCTTATGGGCTGTGCTGAGAAAGATAATATGAAGCACTGCAAGATTTTTAGTCATTAAAAATCCCTCATGAGGTCCAGTGTAACTTATCCAATAAAGAATAGAAGGGGGGTAAGATATTTTTAAAAACTTTCCTGCTCTGAAGCAAACATGCATTTTTTTTTGAAAGTTAAAGCATTTCAATTATATTGTTCAGCATCCATTTAAGGAAAAAACTGGCTAACTAGGTTTTTATTGTAAAAAGAAGAGTCTGGAAAATTATAGTGATTTAAGTAACAAAATGTCATATAAATCAATGTTGGTGCATGTGCCAAATGATTTTGAAATGAAAATGTTAGATGTAGAATTTATTCCATAACTTTAGGATGAGATGTTAGCAATTGATTCAGTAGCTTTATATGGATGTTAGCAACTGATTTCTGCAAATAAAAACTGATATACATGATGTAAAGACAAATTAATGTGAGCTTAGGGCAGGAATCAACACCATAGAAGAATCTAGTAGAAGTTTAAGAGGCTATACCGTTCTCATTTACTAGTTCTCTTTTTCCAGTTTTATTGAGAAATAATTGACATATATCACTATATAAGTATGAGGTATACAACATGATGTTTTGATTTATATGTATTGATAAATGATTACCACAATAGGTTTAGTTAAAATCCATCATCTCATATAGACACAATAAAAAGAAAAGAAGGAAATCTCCTTGTGATGAGAACTCTTAGGATCTACTCTCTTAACAACTACTAACTCTTTTTAAGGAAGATCCCAGAAATTACTAAAAGAAAAACTGACCCACCCAAATGGTAGCACTACTATTCAGCTACCTCATCTTCAACATGTTTCTAAACATCATTATGACAATATTACATTTCTCTTATGCATTTTTTATACCACTTCTACATCCAGAAAGGAATTGAGACTGATTACCATTATAAATCTATTATACATTAGAAGAGGCAAGAGGCAAAAAAATTAGTGATTTGATTTTTATCAAATTTAAGAAAGTTAGATGTAATAATATTTCTCCTTTTCTAATATATGATGTCTAAAATAATTTCTAAAATGAAAAATTTGTGAAATTATTTTATGTGACTTCATTATAATACAGAAAATGTGTTTGCTCAGAAAACTTACTGTATATAGCATATCATTAAAACCATAATAAAAACTGTATTTTCACGTCAAACATCATTGTGATTGTGCTTTCATTAATATGAAGGATATATATTTTAATCCCTCTATAAAATCAATCAGGAATTAATAGACACACCTCAGATGATCTGTGTACATATTATAAAATAACAACACAAGGAAATATTTAAAATGCAAATTATGAAGCATTCATTCCTTTTTCTCTATTTACTTGTTGGGTTTTTGAGCAAATTTCTTATCCCCTCTAATCCATAGTTTTCTCACATGTAAATTCATACTAATAATAGTACTTGGCTGGGAATTCCCTGACGGTCCAGTGGTTAGGACTATGCACTTTCACTGCTGAGGGCATGGGTTCAATCCTTGGTCAGGGAACTAAGATCCCGCAAGCCGCCAAGAAAAAAAAAAGGTTATAGTACTTGACTTACATGAAAGACCTTAGCCTGATACTTGGCACAGAATGGTAATTTAATCTGTCCCTTCTCCCTCCCTCCCTTCCATCTTTCCTTCCTTCCTTCCTTCCCTCCTTCCTTTTTTCTCTCCCTCCCTCATTTGTAAAATGGGGATTTTCATACCCACACGCAAGATTATTGTTCAGGATAAAATTATATAATACATGTGATAAAATTTGTAAGCTATAAATTAATACATAGTACCAATTAGTACTTTTTAGGAATTATTATTATTTAAAATGTTTTAACTTACCAAGGTCATGTACCTAGTAAGCAGTGAAGTCAATATCAAAATTCAGGCACTATGACTGCAGAGCTTGTTCTCCTAACAAGTGTGTCATGCTACTAATATAGCTGCATTTGCCATCATATCAATAACTACTGTGATGATGGTCACTTTCTGTTACTCCAAAAGTTTAGACAACATGTATGTATATAGCAGCACATAGGCAAGGCAGTATTTAATGAAAATTTCAATGAAGTTCTTATGTAAGAAATCAGAATGAAAATATAATTATATATATTGAAAATGTTTATATAATTGAAATTGGTGGGCTATAATAGCTCTAAGGAAGATTCTCATTTCATATTATTAAATAATTTGAAATATAATAGCAGAAAGGATGTGAATGAACTTAATTTTACTCTAAATAACTTTAAGATATAGTTTTGTAAATTTTATTTTGCTATTGGAAATTTCACAATTTATTGAATTAGAAAAATTTATTACACTTAAAACAGTACTGAAAACAATTATCCAGTGATTAATAAGTCAATAAACAAATAGACATGTTCTACACATAAGTGAGAATTGAGAATTTGTACTTCGAAATGCAATTTTGTCAAATTGCTTAACTAAGACGAACTGCAAAGGGAAAAAGTATACACCAATTAAGTAATTTTCACAACTATCAAAAATCTAAATGAATAGTTTCCAATATTCAGTTTTATTTTAATGTGTTTAAAAAGGTTTTTTTCTTCATTGCACGTAACTTTTGTACTTCAACAAATTTTCTATTTCTTTTTCCTTTTGGACAGGCACATTCTGTTACACTTCCATATTTTATTCCTGTTCATTTTATCTCATTAAAAAAAAAAATCAACCTCACATTCTTTCAAAAACCTTAATTATACTGCTTCAGTAAGCCCTTGACAATAATTTGTATCAAATCAGGACAAGAAATACAGGAAGAAAAAAAAAAGAAATACAGGAAGAAAGCAAGTTTGATATAGAGGATTAGAGCCCAGTTGAAGACATGCATAACTTATATACCTGTATGGAATAGACATGTTGGGATTGTCAGCAAATAATTTTTTCTAGTGGTTTTACAGATGGTTGGTTAAAATATGTGTTATTTAATCACCTGAGCATTGATTACTCCAAAGTTGGATAAGTGACTCTAAAGAAACTAATGATTCTCTTCTCTGGAATTTTTGAACTTGTGACTGTAAGTGATTACAGTCATCTCTCTCTAATACCTGAAGTTTTTAAGCTTAAGGGCTTTGTGAAGCCACGTTTACTACCATTTCATCTAGAAAGTGAGAAAATGCTAGTTTTCTGAATAAGAGAGAAGAGGGAATCCATTGTTCACAGTCTGAGGCTGGTGATACAGGTTTCTAAAGTCTCTTACTTATTCCTGAGGCCTACCAACATTCCTTTTTGATTTTGTGAAGAGTTCCAGTGTCCTTACAATTCCTGTTCATGCCTAACTGGTTTACATTATGATTTTGGCAACTATGTCCAAAAAAGAGCACAAATATGTTGTGGGCCATCATGTTTGTGTGTGAGTTAGGTAGTTCAAATTTGCAAGAAACACATTTGATCAGGTTACTTCAGTTAATGGCTAGTTGTTTTAAGGAGAGGCCAGATAATAAGGAAGATAAGAAACATTCTCAGCAGTCCAGAGCCAGGCATGGAGAAGTGGTGCCCTGTTCATTCACATTCAGGTTATCATTCAGAGAAACACTTTGGTGATCTGTCCGTGATACAAGTATTGAGTTCAGACCCACTATTTCTGCTTCTCTAGAAGTTCCTTCTTCCTGTTTCTGAAGCAACTCCCCATAACATGGAAATAAAAACTAGCAATATATTTATAGAACTCCAATGGCTTATGGCTATAACGCAAAACTAGGTGGAACATAGCATTGTGTTCTATCGGAAAGAAACCACAGATAAAGGGCTGTGAATGTATACCAGGCATTTTGAGTCCTGTTAGAAATGTAGGTAAAAGGTGAGGAAGAAGTAGTACAACTAGTAGATTCTTAAAAGACCCGTCTAAGACTCCTTTTTTTTTTTTGCTGTTTGCGGGGGGGGGGGGCAGGTCTTCTTCTTCAACTGTCCCTTAGATGCTAATGTAATCTTGGGTTCTATCCGTGATCTACACAATTTACTCTCTTTATCTGGATGATCACAAGCAATTACGTAGCATATACTACCATCACTGGCAATTCTGGCAATTCTGAAGTATGTAACTTCAGCTTTTTTTCAGACGTGATATACATAGCTGTTGAACTATATATAAAACGTCTTCCTGAATTTCTATGCCTGAATATTTCAGCATCTGAAATTCAGCATGTTTCATCTTGAACAAATTATTTTTCAAAACAAACTTCCTCCTCTTGTATCTTTACTATTCATATAATCACCACAGCTTGAAGCCCAAGGAACATCACAGACGTGTTCTACATTTATTGATTAATCACTAAGTCCTATCAGTCGCATGTTTCTGGCTCTCCAGTCCCTTCACATCATTACTACTATGGTAAGTAGGCCCTAGATTATCTCTCATGTACAATTTTGAAAGTCAATAAATATAGTTCTTAGGAGCATGGGTACTGGGGCTACCCAACTGGGCTCTATTTCCAACTATGCTACTTACCTACTCTATAACTTTCATGTTTCTATGCCTTAGTTTCCTAGACTGTAAAATAGAAAAAAATAATCATAGTACCTATCTCACAGGTTTACTCTGGGAAGTAGATGTGAGTACATGTAAAGTGCTTAGGGTATTGCCTGACAGTTGAGTAAGGGTTTCATTAATTTTGATTATGATTTTGTACTCCTCTTTCTGATTCAGTCTCCAGTCTTTCCAGTACTTCTTCCATATTGCTGCTCTAGTTAGCAATCCAAAACCAAAACTTGACCTTCTCAAAACCCTTTAATTGATCTTCTTTACATATGTACTGATATCCTGACCCCATTGTATGGCACACAGTGCCCTTCATGGCTTGGCCCAGGTCTGCTGATAAAGCATCGCTTGTCAAGAACTGAACTTTAATATAATGCTCTAACAAGGCATTCTTGTACATATGTTGCTGTGTCTTACCTGGTGCTTTTCTTTGTTATGTGGCTCACTTCCTTCTCTTGTCTCTCTCTTGAATTACCTCAGATCTCTCTAATGAATCATATTGATTTATTCACTGTTTCTTCAACTATACTTTGTTTACTTTTTCCCTTAATTTTGTAATATCTCTTTCCTGAATACCTGTCCAAAAAGACCCATATTTCAAAATTTCCTGGATTAATTGATTTTTGAGCTAGTCTTTGAATTATGGTTCTGTGTTAAGACAGGGATCTGTAAACTGGGCAGTTTTGTTTGGTTTGCTTTCATTTTTCTGTAATCAGTGAGAAGTTACTGAGGGATTTGGAGCAGTCAAAAATCATATTGAAATGATATTTTAGGAAATTGTATCCACGAGGGAAATTGGATAGACTAGAGCAGAGATCTCCAAACTGTCTTAATTCAAGGTTTCTTCATGTCTCAGTAATTTTTTAGGCCTTGCTAGGCTAAAAAAAAATATCTAATAGTTCTGTTTATTAAGTAGTCATGTCCAAGCCACAGAATAGAAGTAGTTCAGGTGGCCTCTGACAAATGTTACCATGTTTCCCTTGAAAATTTAAAATATCCTAAGGGGCACTTCAGTGAGTTCAATATCATGCTCCAGTGCACCTTGGTTCACATGTCATAACCACAGGATGGGAAGTATGTAAACAGGAAACCTGGAGAAGGAAGGCCAGTGGAAACAAGGTTAACAAACTTGGACCCAGGAGCCCAATTGACTCACTATCTGTTTTTGTATAGAAAGTTTTATCGAAATACAGCCACACTCATTTTTTTATGTAAGATTTGTGTGCTAAAACAGCAGAGTTGAATATTTGAGAAAACATAGCATGGTTCACAAACTGAAAATATGTACTATCTGGGCCTTTGCAGAAAAAGCTTGCCATTACCTGATTTAGAAGGTTAACCCAATATCAAACTGTGACATGATGGGAGTCTGAACAAGAGAGGTGGCCCTGGAAATTCAATCTTACTGTATTTAATGCACAAACATTTGAGTATCTATGATATGTCAGACACTCTGGAAGCTATTTAAATCCCATAGATTAAAATTTTAAATCATGGCAGTTTTTGGTGTTTAATATATTTTTTGTAAGCTCTCTTATTAAAGTGTCTCAGGAAATTATATTTCCACTAAGGGTCAATTCCTTAATCATCATCATCTTTTTTATAGTTGATGGGCAATTGAGATAATTTTGAGATTGGTTCCTTTCAGATATTAAAAAACGTAGCAAAGTCTGATGCGCTGATGTCTTCAGGAAACCTAGATTGTATCCCCTGTTCATTAACAAGATTACTGATAAATTTAAACTAATGGATATAGAAAGCCAGCTCAAAATGTATTCTGGTAGACTTATTTCCTGAACAGCCTGTGATGATATATTAAAATTAACTTAGGAGAAATTCTCTCTTTTCCTTTAGGAAGCATGCTTCTTTAACACATTCAAGCATAATTGATATCATCCCTTTTCTATTCTAAAGATAATTTTAGAGATTGTGAATAACAGAATCAGCTATCTTTACCCAAAAAGCCCGCATCATTTATCACTCATGGTCTATTCACCCTCACTTATGGGTTTCAAAAGTACTCTACAAATAATGCATCCAGATTCACAGATATAATCTTGGGGATTTGTCTGCAATATTTTTGTAGGGCTGGGATGACACCTGAGCCAGATATAAATTCTTTGGCATGATAGATAAAATTCAAATTTGAACTCTACTCTGTCTCTTATGGGAAAAGTCTATATTTGTGTGTGTGTGTGTGTGTGTGTGTGTGTGTGTGTGAAGGAGAGAGAGAGAGAGAAAGAGAGAGAGAGGGAGAGAGAGGTATTAGAGGCAGATAGCATATAGCATTTTGCTATGAAAGTAAGTAGAATAACAAAATTTGTAATTTTTGCTGCAAATAAAATTACACCTCTTAAAGATTTAAAAATTTACATTAAGAAAACAATGACATTTCTCTAATACCATGTTCAGCAAGATATTCAGTAGCAGTTTTACATAGAGGTGTTTATTGCTTAAAGAATTTTCTTTGCTTGTTTACTGTGGTAACTTTTTTTAAAGAAGCTTAAAACCTATTTTTTATAGATAAAATAGTGTTTTTATTTCTAACACTTACTAATGGGTACTGTAATATTCCTAATATGATTGTAGATGCAGTCCAATGATGGAATTTCTTGTTGGAAATTCCAGTACCTCTGGGAAAAATAATGAATGGAAGACTTCTAGGTTCCGGATCCTTGGAGGGTCCATTAGTTCAGACTGCCTGGGCCACTTCCTCTTCCCTCATTTGAACTTCTCTAGTCTCCCATCCTTCCAGTACATTTTCATTTGTTCTTCCTAAGCAACCATCTCTTCCAGTTACCAACACTGACTCCAGAGTTATCATTCTTGCCATTTTCTCATCTTCTGCATCTCTCCAAACACTTAGATATTCTAGGTAAATTGTGCCTTAGAATGCTATCTCTTAGCTACAATTGCTTTTTCACTCCTGATAACAACTTTGTTATCTGTGGTGCCTGTTCAGGATCCTTGCAGCCCTCTCAGCTCTCATTGTCATACCACGGATGCTGGGACTTCAACTACCATATTTCCATCCTCCACCAAGGTGATCACTTCTGACTAATACAGCCAAAAAGACCAGTTTATCCTCTCTTTGCCCAGATCCTTTAGGTTTCAAATATGCATATGATCATTTTTTATAACCCAGAGAGCAATTTTAGGAAGATATTATAGTCCCTGCAGTTCAAGAAATCAGTATTTTTTGTTTACAACTGTTTATATGGTAGGTCATTTTTAAAGCACAACCTGAGGACATACTATTTGGCACTAAATAGTGAATTATTTACTGAAATTGTAATGTGCCTTTACAATTAATTATCCATTACTACAGACTACATTATTCAGTTTTTATGAAACAGAATAGAAAACACTTAAAACTCATTTAATCAAAGACCAGAGCATCTTTTTCAATATAATCTTGAAAATTAGAAATTTTTAGATTCAAATTCGTGAGTAGTCTTGGGTATACATTTTACATCTGGAAATATACCCAAATATATTTTCAGTCAGATTTCATGACTTTAAATGAGAAAATTCTAGTAGTATAATCATGGTTCCTATAATATATGCCAAAGTGGAAGCATCATTTAATTAAAATTGTTTAATTTACAAAATTATCTTTCATCTTCGATTACACTGAATCTTGTGTTTCCTTAAACATTCCTTATACTCAGTGTCTCTTTAGTGTGGATCTAAGGAAGACATTAATAAATTAAGACTATATCCTTTTTTATTGATAATGTTTGTGAAGAAAATGTCTGAAATAAGGTTTTTAGGCTTTGAACCATATTTTAGAATCTTAAATGCTAAGTCCAGAGATTTGACATCATTTCATAAGAAAAGGGGAGTCATCAAAAGTCCTTAAAGAGCACTATATTTGACACATGTAAAATATAAGAAAATTAATCTCATGGTGATAGATAGCTTATAATGAAAAGGAGACTGTGCAAAAAATAGACAGATAGATAGGTAGAATTATTAGAGACATGCAAAAAGCTACAATGAGATATCACCTCACACCAGTCAGAATGACCATCATCAAAAAGTTTACAAATAATCTAAAAGTCTACAAATAATAAATGCTGGAGTGGGTGTGGAGAAAAGGGAACCCTCCTACACTGTTGGTGGGAATGTAAATTTGTACAACTACTGTGGAGAACAGTATGGAGATTCCTTAAAAAAACTAAAAACAGAGCTACCATATGATCCTGAAATCCCACTCCTGGGCATATATCTGGAGAAAACCATAATTTGAAAAGATACATTCACCCCAATGTTCATAGCAGCACTGTTTACAATAGCCAAGACATGGAAGAAACCTAAGTGTCCATTGACAGATGAATTGATAAAGAAGATGTGGTATATATAAACAATGGAATATTACTCAGCCATAAAAAAGAATGAAATAATGCCATTTGTAGTAACATAGATGGACCTAGAGATTATCATACTAAATGAAGTTAGTCAGAGAAAGACAAATGTCATATGATATTACTTGTATGTAGAATCTAAAAAAATGATACAAATGAACTTATTTACAAAACAGAATTAGACTCACAGACATAGAAAAGAAATTTATTTACCAAAGGGGAAAGGTGGGATAGAGGGATAAGTTAGGAATTTAAGAGTAACATATACATACTACCATATGTAAAATAGGTAAACAACAAGGACTTATGTGTAGCACCGGGAACTATATTCAATATTTTGTAATAACCTATATGGTAAAAGAATCTGAAAAACAACATATATGTAAAACTGAATCACTTTGCTGTACACCTGAAACTAACACAACATTGTAAATCAACTATACTTCAATAAAAAATAAAAATAAAAAGTAAAATAATATTAAATAGAAAATAAAATAAAAAGGCAAAAAAAGAAGAAGAAGAAGGAGGAGAATGAGGAGAAGGAGAAGAAGAAGAGGAAGAAGAGGAAGGAGAAGAAGAGGAAGAGGAAGAGGAGGAAGAGGAAGAGGAAGAGGAGGAAGGAGAAGGAGAAGGAGAAGAAGAAGAAGAAGAAGAAGAAGAAGAAGAAGAAGAAGAATTGCCCTCCTGCAGTTTAGCAATCTCTGTTAGACAAGGCAGGGAGATGACACTGGTTTGCCACAGGCCCCTGTTTTAGACTCTTCCCGCCGAGATTGAGGCAGACTCAGGAACCACTGTGTAACTTTCCTGCACTTTGTAAATATGTCAACCACAGTTGTGGATTGAGCATCTAACTTAGATTGTAAGCAATTCAATGTAAGTGATTGCCTTTATATATCCTGAGTGTTTAAACCAGAGCCAGAATCTTTGCAGCCACCATTAATTGAATTTGTTACTTATTTGGATTAAAGCTTTGGTGGCAATAAAATGGAAAGTCTAATTAGAGCCAGGCTTCACTGATGTCTAATCCCAGGTTGTTTAGCAGGGGTCTTATCTCTTTTGGGCCTCAGTTTCTACATGAGTGAAATGAGGCTAATAATAGTCCCACCTCTGAGAGAGTTATGAGGACTTTATGAGCTATTGTGTAAGAGGCACTCAACATATTGTTTCATACAATGACCAGGAGAGTTTAGCCATAAGGTAAAATAAAGGCAAATCCAACATGTAACTACCATGTGGAATGAAAACTGCAAAATCATAGTGTTCTAAATTGCAAGCCCTTCAACTTTACTTTTTGGGTAAGTTTTCTATGGTCCATAAACACAGGCAAAAATAATTCTACTTGCTTAAGGATGTAATCAAATAGTTTTTCCATGCTTAACCCATTTCTGTATTATCAAAACCTTCAATAAAATGGAGTGTGACAATCTTGAAAAGTATACCATGCAACAGATTGGGAAATTTTGTCACAAGAGCAGTTGGTTTGCTTTATGTCAGTTATGTGTATTTATGGTGAATAGTGGGGCTTTTTGCTTACTATTTTATTTCGTTTTCATACTATGAATACAATTCAAACAATCGTATGGTGTTTTCAGCAAATAAATAACAGGTGTGGAAATTCAAAATGAATTCATTATAGGCAATAAACAGTACTCATTTATATATAAAATGCATTATTTCAATTTATGTACAATAGAATGTCTGAAAAAAAGTGCCCATATAACCAAGAAGAATAAAATAGTTACTACAATCTAATATATATTGAAATACTATTTTAATATTTGCATAAAATAATTGTCTAATGAGACTATTCAATGGGGGTTAAAAGAATTTAGAACATCTCATAGACTTGAAAAAGGTAAATTTTTCTAATGTACTTTAATTTCACGAACACCCTTCAACATTCCAGACCATCCTGCTATTTTTGGACTGAAGTGGAAATATAGTTGGTTTTGTTTCTTTATCTAGTTTGTTCCCTTCTCATGATTACAAGATAAAATTTACATTTTATATAGATTTTATATACCTGGAAATGAAAATCCATCATTTGCAAACTATCTTAATTTCATAGTTGACGATAGCAAAACATTTAAAGTGGTCTTTTTAAAAAGGTGGTGACACTGAATTAGAAGCTGATTTCATCTGTGTAGAGACAGCTGAATTAGACCCATTAACTTCAGTTGGAATTGAACAGCCACCCTGGGAAAGCTTGTCCAAGTGAAAATGAGCACAGTCAAATTTAAGGCAAGGTGTATAAGAACTTCTGAAAGTTTAATGTGATGCAAAGTATTTCAGTGTGGCTTATTAGTCACACCTAGAAGCCTGTTTTAAAAGTCTAGACAGACAATAAAAATAGCTACCAGAGAAAACAGAGATTCTAGATGCCTACAGGATTTTTCCTTTAGTGAGGAAGTAATTTAAACTAAACATAAACCACCCTTCCACTATCAAATAACTTTAAGATGGGTTAATTTTAAGTGGAAAAGTCACATTTAAATATTTTCTTAAAATGTGGCCAGATTATTCCTCAGAGCCTTATGGCTTTACCCTTCTGTAGACAAGAAACAAACAAACACACAAACAAAAAAGACCCTTAAGCTTCTATTTTAAATACTCTAGGGGGACTTGTCATTTAAAGAGACTACTTTTCCCAGTATTTTTTTTTTTTTAAAGATTTATTGATTGATTGATTGACTGATTGCTATGTTGGGTCTTCGTTTCTGTGCTAGGGCTTTCTCTAGTTGCAGCAAGCGGGGGCCACTCTTCATCGTGGTGCGCGGGCCTCTCACAATCATGGCCTCTCTTGTTGCGGAGCACAGGCTCCAGACACGCAGGCTCAGTAGTTGTGGCTCACGGGCCCAGCCGCTCCATGGCATGTGGGATCTTCCTAGACCAGGGCTCGAACCCGTGTTCCCTGCATTAGCAGGCAGATTCTCAACCACTGCGCCACCAGGGAAGCCCTCCCAGTATTTTTAGAAACAAATAATTGACCTTTCATTGTAACTTCTGCAAATCCAGAACTCTATGTGTATATTTTACTATTTTTTCTACTTTTTGGGAAAAGTGTTACTTACATCTAGATTATATAACTATTGAACTCTAAGGGCACACCTGCCTATATACACGTATCTATTAATCGGTCCATCTACATATGTTTGGGAGCCAATTCTTGGAAAAGGTTACATTAAAAGATAAGCTGAGGGCTTCCCTGGTGGCGCAGTGGTTAAGAATCCACCTGCCAATGCAGGGGACACGCGTTTGAGCCCTGGTCCGGGAAATTCCCACATGCCACAGAGCAACTAAGCCTGTGTGCTACAACTACTGAGCCTGTGCTCTAGAGCCCACGAGACACAACTACTGAGCCTGCGTGCCACAACTACTGAAGCCTGCACACCCAGAGCCCGTGCTCCACAACAAGAGAAGCCACTGCAATGAGAAGCCCGCACACCGCAACGAAGAGTAGCCCCTGCTCGCCGCAACTAGGGAAAGCCCACGCACAGCAACGAAGACCTAACGCAGCCAAAAATAAATAAATAAATAAATTTATAAACAGGTAAGCTGAAACACATTAAAATTTTCAGGAGTTTATTTGAGCGTACATCCATTTGAACCAGGCAGTGCCAAACCAGAGGTCGTTATGAGCACTCCACTGACAGGAGCTGAGGGGGCTGCAAAATGGGGGTGGGTTATACAGAAGATGAGGCAGCAAAGCAAGGAAATTATTTGATTGACCATAGCTTAAACAGTTGCCTTATTTGGGAAAACTGGTTGTTGGTGATTGGTTGTTCTTAATTTTCTTGGATTCCAGTGCATTGTTTCTGTCTTAGGTTTTGTGTTTTTTTGGTTTACTTATGCAGGCTACGGAAACATAAGAGCCACCTCAGTCTAATGGCCTTCTTGTTTAAATACAGTAACAGTTAGAAGAATGGAATCAATGTTTCTGTGCCTGTAAATGCTTTCCATTTCCTGCCATGTAAGCATTAAGGCACACCTAGTTCCCCTGCAGAAGACAATAGACTCCCTTAGCACTGATTTATTTAACTTCCTAATTTCTAGTAAACACAATCATCCCCAGGATCCATGGAAGAAGTCATCTGAATCTTACAGAATCATGAAATTGAGCTGCATGTGCTATAATACTGGGGAGAGGAGCAAAAATGTGGAGCTATTAAGAGAACCTAGCCAACTCTTGCTTTGACGTCTCTACCTAACTTGTTATGTTGTACACGTGTATTTGCGAAAGTTGTCATTCCATGAAGATGAAACTGCAGGGAAAACTGAGATAATTTGTGAGGTCAGATTAGGAAGATAAAACCTGTGAAACTTGATAGAAAAATGACTCAAGATAAATGCAAGAAGTAATTCCTGTCTAAGAACTGGGGATTTACAAAGTGTCCAGACAATACAACTCCAAAAGTCAAGGTTATATTTTAGAATCAGATGCTTAGTTTGAAGAATTAAAGAAATCAAAGAAGGGTTTGGTTATGACAATATTTACAGTAGTATCAGGGTTTTACCAGAGATGCTGCCTATGGTTTGAAGGACATTTCATGAGAAAAGTACCAGTCACCTTAGAGCATGACAGCAGCTGACAACCAGAATATGTTATAGCACATTTCATATTTATCAGAAAAAAAATACTAATGAGGCTTGTGTATTTCTCTGTGTAGCCAGTCACCAACCAAATTTAATTGATTGATTTGATAATATAAAGAGTTGTACAAGACACACTCAGTAAATTATTAATCTGTTGGATAATTTTGGAAAACAGAAAAGACATATATGTATATAATATTTATTACTTCATGCATTGGAATTCACCAGTGTCTCTGAAAATCATATATTAAAAAATACAAATAGAGGAAAGAGAAAAATTGATAAATTCATCTCAAAGGTACTCTTATTTATATTTAGAGGGAGGAAAACAAAATAATTACTTTAAGAAATTATATTTATTTGTTTATGATACACCTGTTTTTACCTTACCATATCTAGCAGTAGAGAACTCAATTAGAAACACAGTTTTTTTAAAAAAAAAAAAGCTAGATACACTGATCAGAGAAGTAAATTTGTGTCAAAATCAAATGCCTATTTTTAAAATACTTTTAAATTCTAATATTATAAAGTTAGTAAATATACATATTTTTAAAGTCAAATTGATCTATCTGGTGGGAACAGGTATCTGATGGGAACAGTATTTCAGAAGATATTCTAAGGCATGGCAAGAAGATGAATATGGCTAAGGTAGAAAGAGTGAGGGGGAAGGTAGTAATAGATGAGATCAGGAAGGTAATTTGCAGCCAGATTGTCAAGGCTATACAGACTTTCAATCTGAGTGAAATGGAGAGACATGAGATGATTTGAAGAAAAGAATAATCTCACTTTATGTTTTAAAATATATATGCTTTAAAAGACTGATGCTTTAAAAAGAAAAGTTTGACTGCTATGTTGATAATAGTCAATTAGTCCAGTTCTGGGACAAAATGGCATAGACTCACTTTTCCCTGCTACTCTTCTCATGCCATTAAAATAATTGAACAAAAAAATTATAAAAGTATAAAAGGACTCTGAAAAGTAAAAAGAAGAAGGCAGACTATCTAGGGACCTCAGGACTTGAGTCCTGACAGTGGTTTTTATATATATATATATATATATATATATATATATATATATATATATCACCCAGAGATAAGATATACGTATATATATATAATATCTTCTTTTCAGGAGAAGCCTGAAAACTTGAGTCACCAACAAGCATAGGAAACAAAAACAAAACAAGAAAATCTTGCTCACTCTGGCCAAAGGGGCAGGCTAGCAGAGACTTAGTGGGGAGATTTATTCCCCCAATTCCTACCCAAGGCAGCCGATCTGTAGCAGCAGCAACAACACCATCAGGGACCCTGTCCCACACCCAGAGCAGTGATGGATTTGATTTACAATTGTACTAGCATAAGGGGACTCTAGGCAAAGATTTACCACACCCACAACCAGTGACACTGGCAAGCATGATATGTTGGCATCTATGATACAGGAGAATGATGTCTTCAAGCTCTCCACTTAGTGGCAGCAAGTGGCCTATATCTATTTTTTCATGAACTTCCTACCCAACATCATGGGGCGCCTCAGGTAGCACCTGCTGGAATTGAGCAGTAACCCCGGTGGCTCCATAAGAATGAAGTAGAGTAACATTGCAAGAGCTTTGAAAACTAAATTGTCATTGGAACTACAGTTCATAAAAGCAGGCCAGGACATATACACTAAACCTAAACAGGGTGATTGCATGCTAAAGCATAATATTTGAATAAGATCAAGAATCACCTAACATAAGGGGAGTATCCAAGATGGCAGAGTAGGAAGACCCTCAGCTCATCTCCTATCATAAGCACACAAAAATTACAACTATTTACAGAGCAACTATTGGTGAGAAAAACTGGAAGACTAGCAGAAAATATCTTGTATAGCTAATGATAGAAAGGATGTAGGAAATAGAGACTCCATTCCTAAAGAGTGCACACAAAATCTCACACACTCTGGGACCCAGGGCAGAAGCAGTAATTTGAAAGGAGCCTGGGTCAAATCTACCTGCTGATCTTGGAGAGCCTCCTGGAGAGGCAAGAGGCAACTGGAACTCACCCTGGGTGCATAGACACTGGTGGCAGCCATTTTGGGGAGCTTGTTCTACCATGTGGACACTGGTGCTGGCAAGTGCCTTTTGGGAACCTTTCCTCTAACTTATTAGCTTCAGAACCTGGCCCACCCACCAGCCTGCCACACCAGTATGGGAACACCTCAGGCCAAGCAACTAGCAAAGCAGAGACACAGCTCCACCCACCAGCAGGCCTGCCGCCGTAAGACCCACTGAGCCCACAGCTGCCCCAGGAACTGGCCCTGTCTACCAGTGGGCCTAGGACCTGTCCCTGTACATCAGTGCCTTGTACTAGCCCCAGGACCCCCAAGTCCCTGTAGTAAGAAACCTTGAGACCTGGCTCTGCCTACCAGTGAGTTGGCACTAGCCCCAGGACCACCATAGCCCTGCAACCTACCCTATCAGGATCTAGCCCACCCACCAGCTAGCCAACATGAGCCCTGGGACCCCCTGGATACCAGTAGGCAAACACCAACTCTGGGATACCTTGAGCCCCTCAGCCAGCTGTGTCAGGAACTGGCCCTGCCCACCAGCAGGCCAACACTAGCTTTGGGACTCTGACCCTGCAACCATCCATTCCAGAACCTGGCCCTGTCCATCAGTGGCCATTAGCCTCTGCACAGAGCAAGGCATGGCAACCAACAGGACTAGGGGCCAGCCGTGCCCATTAGATTACCTACAATAGTCAGCCTGCCACAACAGAAGGACCCACAGATCCCAAATAGAGGTAAGCCTAGAGCATGTAGCTCTGGTGACCAGAGGTTAGTATGCTTCTAGGATGCCTAGGATATCTCCTACAGAAGGCCACTTCTCCAAGGTTGGGAAATGTAATCAACCTACCAGATACATAGAAATAAAAACAGCAAATTAGGTAAAATGAGGCAACAGAGCAATATGTTCAAAATAAAGGAACAAGATACAACCCCAGAAGAACTAAGTGAAGTAGAGATAGGCAGCCTACCTGATAGAGAGTTCAAGATAATGATTGTAAGGATGTTCAGAGACCTCAGAGAAGATTGGATGAACAGAGTCAGAAGTTAGAATTTTTTAACAAAGAGTTAGAAAATATAAAGAAGAACCAGAGATGAAGAATACAATAACTGAAATGAAAAATGCGCTAGGGGGAATCAACAGTAGATTAAATGATACAGATGAACAACAGATCAGCAAACTGGAAGACAAAATAGTGGAAATCATTGAACCTGAACAAAAAAAGGAAAAAGAATGCAAAGAAATGAGAATAGTTTAAGAGACCTCTGGGACAACATGAAGCATACTAACATTCACATTTTAGGGGTCCCAGAAGGAGAAGAGATAGAGATAAGGACAGAGAAGATATTTGAAGACATAATAGCTGAAAACTTCCTTAACCTGAGAAAGGAAACAGACATTTAGGTCCAGGAACCACAGAGAGTCCCAAACAGGATCAACCCATGGAGGACCACACCAAGATACACTGTAATTAAAATGGCAAAAATTAAAGATAAACAGAGAATATTATAACAGCAAGGGAAAAGAAAAAGTTACATACAAGGGACCTCCCATAAGACTAGCAGCTGACTTTTCAGCAAAAACTCTGCAGTCCAGAAGGGAATGACACAATATATTTAAAATGCTGAAGGGGAAAGTATTCTTACAACCAGGAATACTCTATCCAGCAAGGCTTTATCCAGATTTGGTGGAGAGATCAAAAGTTTTACAGACAAGCAAAAGCTAAAATAGTTCAGCATCACCAAACCAGCTTTACAAATGTAAAAAGGACTTATCTAAGTGAAAAAGAAAAGGCCATGACTAGAAACATAAAAATTACAAAAGGAAAAATCTCATTGGTAAAGGCAAATATGCAGTAAAGATAGTAAATCAGCCATGTATAAAGCTAGTATGAAGGTTAAAAGGCAAAAGTAGTAAAACCATCTATATCCACAATAAGTATAGTTAAGCCTACACAAAACAAAATATAAAATATGATGTCACAAGCAGTAAACATGGAGTGGGGGGACTAAAAATGCAGGGTTGTTAAAATGCGTTTGAGCTAAAGAGATCAGCAATTTAAAATAATTACATATATATGGATTGCTATGTACAATGTGGAGAATATAGTCAAAAATTATGTAATAATATCTTTGTATGGTAACATATTGTAACTAGACTTAGTGGGGTGCTCATTTTGAAATGGATAGAAATACCAAATCACTGTGTTGTGTAACAGGAACTAACATAGTGTTGTAGGTAAACTATACTTCAAAAAGAAACAAAAAACCAAACAAGCAAATTCATAGAAAAAGAGATCACATTTGTGGTTACCAGAGGCAGAGATGGGGGAAGAGGGAACTGGATGAAGGTGGTCAGTGCTGTACACCTTAAACTTATACAGTGCTGTATGTCAATTATACCTCAACAAAACTGGAAGGAAAAAAAAATCTCCTAACACAATACTCAAATTGTCTAGGATGTAATAAAACTTATTTTTAATATTTGTATACCTCTTTTATTTTTATATATCTTGTATATAATATATAAAATATGTTGTATATCATATATAAATTATATATATATATGTATTTAAATTTAAAGATGCTAAGAATCAGGGACTTCCCTGGCGGTCCAGTGGTTAAGAATCCATGCTTCCACTGCAGGGGAATCAGGTTCGATCCCTGGTCGGGGAACTAAGATCCTGCATGCTGTGCAGTGTGGCCAAAAAAATTTTTAAAAATAATAATAATAAAAAAAATAAAAATACTAAGAATCAGGAAAAACACAACTTGAATTAAAAATGACAATCAACTAATGCCAATACCATAACTAATCAGATATTGGAATTATCTGTCAAGATTTTTAAGGTATCACTGAGGCTTTGTTCATTTATAATTGTTTATTGCTTTAACAATCAATTACCAATTTTCTTGAAATAAGTGACAAATAGAAAAATCTCAGCAAAAAAAGAAATTATAGGAAAGGAACCAAATTAAAATTGTAGAATTGAAAAATAAAATAATCAGGAAAACAACTTGCTGGATGGGCTCAATAGCAGAGTGGAGTTAACAAAGGATAGAATCAGTGAACTTGAGAATAAATCAATAGAGTTTACTTAATCTGAACAACAGAGAGAAAATTGAAAAAAATGAACAGAGTTTTTGGGACTTGTGAGATAATAACGATAGATCCAACATTTTTATTGTTGGAATTCCAGAAGGGTGGAGTAAGAGAATGGGGCTGAACAAATATTCAAACAAATAATGACTGAGCACATATCAAATTTGGAAAATACATAAATCTATAGATTCAGGAGGCCCAGAGAAACCTAAATAGAGTAAATCTAAAGAAATACACATGAAGACTTATCCTAATTAAACTTATGAATACTAAGATAAAGAAAACATTTTAAAAACAGCCAGAGAAAAATTGCATCTTATTTGTGGAGGAACACCAATTCAAATAAGAATGTATTTCTCATCTGAATTCATGGAGGCCAGGAGGAAGTGACACATTTTAAGTGCTGAAGAAAAGAACTAGCAAAGATGCATTGCATATCCAGAGAATAGTCTATATAGCAAAGCAATGTAGAAGCAGGAAAACAATGTGAAGGCTATTATGATAATCCAGAAGAAAAATGATGGTGAATGTAGAAGTCAGGGTTCTTATTTTCTTTAGATTGCTGTTTGCTTTTACTCTAAATCAAGTTTTTATACTAATTATGTTCAAATACACTTCGGAATAGACATGAATTTTATTTACTATTAATATTTTTGCTTTAAACACATAATTAAGGGAAAACAGAGTATAAATAGTGACAAAAATATGTGATATATTTTAAAATAAAAAACACAGTTTTAGAGTAAAAGATTTTTCTTAGAAGCCTAAATAATGGCACAGGAAAAGAAGTCATTATAGGTTAAGATAGGGGTAATCATATCAAAATTGGAGCTAATAAGGAAAATACTCTAAACCTCATATATTTAGGAAAAGCAATGCTAGAACTGGGATTTTTCCTAATCAATATAAAAAATAATTTCCAAGTTAACAACTATTCTCTACTTTTACCTAAAAGGAGATATGTATTAATACTTAATGCTCCCATGATTAAAAGGAATTAAAGACTGAACTTGTGAATCAATCTTCTGTAAAATAATAGAGAAACACAAGTTATATGTGGATACAACAATCTAAACTGTTATCAGAATTTTATATGATTTATTTTAAAGATGAAATGGAATAAGTTGATTATTTTTAAAATAAGACATATTTACACCTTATGTAATTAATTCTGCAGAACATCCCTTCTTTACTTCATCAGTTTAAGCTCTTAGTTAATATCTGCCTTTGAATTTTCTAAGAAAATATACTTGTATTCTGATTTTTTTAAATTGGAGAATTATAATATTTGGAGGAAGAATTACATATATAGATCATGGAATCATAGTGTCCTGAAGGGTAGAAGTGTGTGGACCTATCAGAACTAAATCTTCACTTACAAACAGAGAAAGCAATGGAGGAAGAACCCATTTCTTTAGATGTTGAGAGATGAATTTTTGCAAGGATATTCATGATAGAAAGTTTTTAGAAGCCTGTTACTAAGTTAATTGATAAAAAGAATAATTAAAAGTCAATAAGCCTTTGAATTGATCTCCTGGTATAACTCAGGAACAAAGTAAATATCATCATTCCTTTTACAATAATATATAATTATCTCAAAAAGTATATGTATCATAATTTTTAAAATGAAGCAACTGACAAAGGATTAATCTCCAAAATATACAAGCAGCTCATACAGCTCAATATCAAAAAACCAAACAACCCAATCCAAAAATGGGCAGAAGACCTAAATAGACATTTCTCCAAAGAAGATATACAGATTGCCACAAACACATGAAAGGATGCTCAACATCACTAATCATTAGAGAAATGCAAAACCAAAACTACAATGAGGTATCACCTCATACCAGTCAGAATGACCATCATCAAAAAATCTGCAAACAATAAATGCTGGAGAAGGTGTGGAGAAAAGGGAACCCTCTTGCACTGTTGTTGGGAATGTAAATTGATACAACCACTATGGAGAACAGTATGGAGGTGCCTTAAAAAACTAAAAATAGAACTACCATACGACCCAGCAATCCCACTACTGGGCATAAACCCTGAGAAAACCATAATTCAAAAAAAGTCATGTACCAAAATGTACATTGCAGCACTATTTACAATAGGCAGGACATGGAAGCAACCTGAGTATCCATCGATAGATGAATGGATAAAGAAGATGTGACACATATATACAATGGAATATTACTCAGCCATAGAAAGAAATGAAATTGAGTTATTTGTGGTGAGGTGGATGGACCTAGAGTCTGTCATACAGAGTGAAGTAAGTCAGAAAGAGAAAAGCAAATACCATATGCTAACACATATATATGGAATCTTAAAAAAAAAAAAAAAAGTTCTGAAGAACCTAGGGGCAGGACAGGAATTAAGATACAGACGTAGAGAGTGGACTTGAGGACACAGGGACGGGGAAAGGTGAGCTGGGACAAAGTGAGAGAGTGGCATTGACATATGTACACTACCAAATATAAAATAGATAGCTAGTGGGAAGCAGATGCACAGCATAGGGAGATCAGCTCAGTGCTTTGTGACCACCTAGAGGGGTGGGATAGGGAGGGTGGGAGGGAGACGCAAGAGGGAGGGGATATGGGGATATATGTACGTGTATAGGTGATTCATGTTGTTATACGTCAGAAACTAACACAACATTGTAAAGCAATTATACTCCAATAAAGCTGTTAAAAAAAAAGAAAACTTACCATATTAAATTATCTTTATAGCATAGTGATGGAGTTTAGATTAAATTATTTTCTGAAGTAATTAAGGTGCATTCTAAGCAATTCAAATAGTCAGTGATACATGAACTAAATGGAAACTGTTTACTAAAAATGTTACCACCTTTAAGCAGTCCAAAAAAGGATCAAATAACTAGGTCAGAGCTCTAATGATACACATTCATTGTGCTTTATTCACATAGTAATTTAATTTTTTCTCTACTTCTCTCCTAGATTCTAAAAATGTTTAGTGGGGCTTGCACATTGATTTATGGGATCAGAATTATCTCTAGTTGGAAGTCTTGAAACTATTGACTGATTACACAGAGTTTAGCACTTATGATAAAGAGCAAGCCATTTTGAAATCTTTATTTTACTTCTTCCTATTGCTGTAAAACATAAAGTTTATATTCATATGAGAACCTTTTAAAAGTTGTTTTGCACTTATATATTTGAAAATTTTTATATTGGAAAATAACTATTAAAACATTCTATAAGTACTTATGGAACTATTTAGTTATATGTGCATTTCATAAGGCATATATCAAATTCCAATAAAGCCCTGCATTAATATATTTTATGATAATACAAATTTGTAGTAGCACGATTCTCTTTCGACCTTTAGCCTTTACTAGTCCAATCCTTAAATGCAGACAGACTAGAGTAGGTGGGGATTGGGGAATGGAATTAGGAAATAATAATCTCCTGATAATTTGTTAATATTTGCTCAGTTGTGTAAATGTGTGACTATCTTAAGTTTTGCTTCTTATGAGTGTACATACTGAATGAAAAATATAGTTTATTAATAATATGACTTTGCATTTCATGCAACTTAATATTTATAATGTTATGGTCATTTTAGTGCTTTTTACATAACTTTTCTCTCTGAGAAAAGAAAAATATTTTATAAACCGATTTTCTATTATGGGTTATCACATATAAAAACTGAGTACTAGAGTACTAAGAATAAAGAAATCATGTTATAGACTTATGTAATAAAATGTCCACTGATACTTGTTCATTTAATGTTGTATGTGGATGAAAGAAAATGTTGATATGATCTTATTATGTTTATGATTCAATATCTTATCTTTTGATTACATAGGAAAAAGAGCAGAAAATAATAGGGTGAGACAAGTTAGTCAGTTTGTAGTTGTAAGGGCTAGAATGCTAGTTGAATGTACTATATCCAATTTTGTGGATTAATGACAGTTTTGGCACTAATATTGTCCTGATGTCTAAATTTCTGTTTTATTATTTGCAATCTTGAATAAGCTATTTTCTAAATCACATATAATTTTACCAAAAGGAATATTCAATCATATGAAAAGCTATCCATATCTTTTCTACCTTAAAGGAATAAAGAGAGGTGAATTAGGCTACCTCTTAAAATAATATTCAAAGAGCATCATGTCTACTCACTTCACATTACACTGGCTTCAAACCACATATAAAAGTGATATAGTCTTAAACGAATAGAAACTAAAATCTCCTCCTATTTTTACTACAGTGCAGAAAATAATCACAATGTTGCTGCTGGGTTTTTTACCCCATAACAGGAAGCATATGCAAATTAAAGGCAAACTCTATTAATCTCAGAAACCACTATACCATTCAACTTTAGCTGTAGATGTTTATAAGCTAAAGGTCTTTTACGGTGGTGGCATAGGCATGCTGAGCTAAAGGTCCCTCAACATTAGTGTTTTCCAACATTAATGCATTTTTGTTTGCCTTCTTTTCCCAAACTTTTTTCATGACAAGAGAATGATTTATGGCTGTAAGTAGTACACTCCAGAATGAAATGATACGCTTTAATTTCTATTACTGACTTTGAGATACAGATATCTAAACAATTACCAGGCACTAAAATGTCAATGTTTCCTGTTTTCTATGAAGAGATAATAAAATATTAAAATCTCATTAAAATTCTCCTTGTCTGTGAAGTTCATTATCTCTCTTCAATTCTGAATCATAACTTGCTGGGTAGAGTATCCTAAATTGTAGGTTTTTCCTTTCATCACTTTAAATATATCATGCCTCCCCTTTCTGGTCTGCAAAGTTTCTGTATAAAAATCAGCTGATAGCCTTATGGGGGTTTCCTTGTATGTGACTCTTCTTTTTTCTCTTGCTGCCTTTAAAAATTTCTTTGTCCTGAACTTTTGTCATTGTAGTTATGATATGTCTTGGTGTGGATTTCTTTGAGTTAATCTTATTTGGGACTTTCTGTGCTTACTGTACTTGGAAATCGGTTTCTTCAGCTTTGGGAAATTTTCAGCCTTAATTTCATCAAATACATATTTGACCTCTTTCTCTATCTCTGCCTTTTGGGCCCCCTATAATGCGAATGTTAGTACACTTGATGTTGTCTCAGAGGTCCCTTAAACTATCTTCATTTTTTAAATTTGTTTTTCTTTTTGTTGTTCTGATTGGGTGATTTCCATTATTCTATCTTCCAGATCACTTATATGTTCTTCTTTATCACCTATTCCTCTATTTATTCCTTCTAGTTATTGGAGCATAGTTGCTTTACAGTGTTGTGTTAGTTTCTGCTGTACATCATCTATACGTATGCTTATATCTGCTCTTTTTTGGATTTCCTTCCATTTAGGTCACCACCGAGCATAGAGTAGTTCCTTTTGCTATACAGTAGGTTCTCATGAGTTGCGTATTTTATACATAGTAGTGTATCTATGTCAGTCCCAATCTCCCAATTCATTCCATCCCCACCCACTTCCCCCCTTGGTATCCATACATTTGTTCTCTACGTCTCTGTCTCTATTTCTGCTTTGCAAATAAGATCATCTGTATTATTTTTCTATATTCCACATATAAGCAATATTATACGATATTTGTTTTTCTGTTTCTGACTTACTTCACTCTGTATGACAGTCTCTAGGTCCATCCATGTCTCTGCAAATGGCACAATTTTGTTCCTTTTTATGGCTGAGTAATATTCTATTGTATATCTGTACCACATCTTTATCCATTCCTCTGGGGATAGACATTTAGGTTGCTTCCATGTCCTGGCTATTGTAAATAGTGCTGCAATGAACACTGGGTGCATGTATCTTTTTGAATTATGGTTTTCTCCAGGTATATGCCCAGGAGTGGGATTGCTGGGTCATATGTTAGTTCTATTTTTAGTTTTTTAAGGAACCTCCATACTGTTTTCCATAGTGGCTGTATCAGTTTACATTCCTACCAACAGTGTAAGAGGGTTCCCTTTTCTTCACACCCTCTCCAGCATTTATTGTTTGTAGATTTTTTGATGATGGCCATTCTGACCGGTGCCTTCTAGTGTGTTTTTAATTTCAGTTGTAATCTTTAGCTCTGACTGGTTCTTTTTTTTATGTTTTCTAGTTCCTTTCTAGTTCCTCCTAAAAGGCCACTTTGCAGAAACATTTTTTAATTAGGTTTTAGAACATCCTTATCGATAAACCTTAGTGTACAGGCTCATTGAAGAAAAGGTACTACTTTCCAAAACCTTAATTAAAATATAGTTTTCATCTATTTGTTCAAATACCTGTCTCTCAATATATGAATTGGCCATTAAAATTTTTTTCAACCAATATCTGAGTGTTTGGTATTAACTCTAAGGTTTTAAAAATTGATAAATATAGTTATTTGCACTTAGTTTGATTTTCACAAGTATCTTTTTATTATAGGAAAAGAAAGTTTAAAAAATTAGATGTGGCTTCATCTTGCCTGTTGAGGTGAAATGGCAGTGATAGCATAGCTTTTGAATGTTTTTCCCAACAGAAAACAAACAAAACAATATAATACACACACACACACACACACACACACACACACACACACACACACGCTGCAGTAAACCTAAGCAATAAAGTGTCTCCTCAAACCTACATTAGTGAATGGGGGCATCATACCACCTTACCAGAAAGACCCGTGTTAGATGATGAGCTATGTTAGATAATGCAGATGAAAGAAAAAGACTGAAAGTTTTACAAACCAAAGGACCCAGAAATAATAAGAATTTATTCCCAAGGAACCTGGCAACTACTTCCCAGAAGAACCTGACAAAAGGAGAAAGATTTCACAAGCTTCAATTTTTTTATATATAAATTTATTTATTTATTTTTATATGTGGCTGTGTTGGGTCTTCGTTGCTGTGCACAGGCTTTTTCTAGTTGCGGCGAGCGGGGGCTATTCTTTGTTGCGGTGCACGGGCTTCTCACTGTGGTGTCTTCTCTTGCTGCAGAGCACGGGCTCTAGGCCCACGGGCTTCAGTAGTTGTGGCTCATGGGCTCTAGAGCGCAGGCTCAGTAGTTGTGGCACATGGGCTTAGTTGCTCCGCGGCATGTGGGATCTTCCTGGGCCAGGGATTGAACCCGTGTCCCCTGCATTGGCAGGTGGATTCTTAACAACCGCTGTGCCACCAGGGAAGCCCACAAGCTTCAATTTGGCATTGACTGCAAAAATATTGCAGAAAGATCAGAGGATGCTAGGGTGGCTCAAAACTCAAGGATCTCAGATGTATACAATAAAATACTACTTGAAGAGTACTTTGGAATGTTTCAGAACACAACACTAAGGGAAATCTGTTGGTAAGAAAATCCAATTTGAAAACAGAAATGCTGAAGTAAAGGAAAAAGAAGTTACAGTTACTAGTGAAAGAGAGAATAAGAGGAGGGTGATCTCCGAAAGTACGAGTGATGTAGATACAAAGAGAAATATATTTTAAAAATAATTCATGATAACAATAGAAGATGGATTACTTTTTAAATTTTATTTGTTTTTAATAAAATTTTATAAATTTAAGGCAGACAACATGATTATTTGGTATATGTATACAGTGAAATGATTACTACAGTCAAGGTAATTAACATATTATCTCTTCACATAGTTACTATTTGTGTGTGTGTGATGAGAACACCTGAAATCTAATCTCTTAGCAAACTTCCAGTATTCAAAGCCATAAAATAATTCACGAACAATAGAAGATGGAATGTATATCCTGACCAACCCTATTCCCCATAAAGAAATCTCAACACTGCAGCATTAAAAAGACATAGTTAAACACTAGCAACAGATAAAAAGGTTGCTTTCAACATGAATTTAAAAATTGGTAAAGGAGTATAATCTGAAAAACTGAGAAAAGGGAATCACACCAGTCCAAATGACCACAAGATATAACTAAGAAATTAGCCAAAACTAACTAAAATAACATTTTAAATGATAAAAACTATGAGAGAATAGCATCTCAAAAATAGAAATAGTAATATATTAAAATGATATAAGAAGGAAAAAGAATCTGAAAAGTAATTAACAGAGTTGGGGGGAAATTAGAAATAAATTTTTAAAAAACTATAGGAAGCAACAAAAAAGCAAATAGACCACAAACATACAATAAGGAAAATAAAGTATGGAAAGGAGAAAATAAAAGAAATTAAGCAGAAAATAAGAAAGAAAAATATTAAAAAGAAAATAATAAGCATAGAAGAAGGAAAAGAAGATCTAATTCAAATAAACTTAAAATCCTTGAAAGAAAAACAACAAAACAATGGGATGGGAAATATTCAAAAAAATCAAATTAAGGATATCTCTTTTAAAAATAAAGAATGCTTGGGACTTCCCTGGTGGCACAGTGGTTAAGAACCCGCCTGCCAATGCAGGGGACATGGGTTAGATCCCTGGTCCAGGAAATTCCACATGCCGCGGAGCAACTAAGCCCTGTGCGCCACAACCACTGAGCTTGCACTCTAGAGACCACAAGCCACAACTACTGAGCCCACGCACCACAACTACTGAAGCCCACGTGCCTAGAGCCCGTGCTCCACAACAAGAGAAGCCACTGCAATGAGCAGCCCTAGCACCACAATGAAGAGTAGTCCCTGCTCACTGCAACTAGAGAGAGCCCACACTCAGCCAAGAAGACCCAACACAGCCAAAAATAGATAAATAAATAACATTTTAAAATAAATAAATAAAGAATGCTGGAAACTAAATTTTGAAAGGGCAAGGCAAATTGATCCAGATTTGGTAAAATTTGGTAAAATTATTGAAATTTTAAGATAAAAAAAATTGGCCTGTGGGCATCCAGACGAAAGACCAAGTCACTTGAAAGGAAAAGAAAATCATAAATACATTATCCGTTTCAATAGTTGCAGATTATGCCAGAAGCAAATGAAGCAAATGTATTTGAGATATCCAAGGAAAGACAATATGAATCCAGAATTTTATATCTACCCAGACTGAATTTCATGCCAGAGGAAAAGAAAAAGCTGATATATATAAATATGCAATGAATCAGTGAATGCTTTCTCTAATCAATGCTTTCCAAAGAATCTATTATTGAAACAGCTTCAAATAGCCATGACATGTTTAGAGAACTTTCAGCATAAGAAGTGCTACTGAGCATTAAATGTATTCATCTGTACAAATAACACAAAGCTATAAAGAGCAGAGTGATAAAACACCTTGCTTTTGTTACATGTTCTAACAATTTACATAGATGTGATTGTAGATAGATAGGTAGGTAGATAGATAGTCATAATACTAATATTAATATCCCAAAGTAAGAAACAAGAGAAGAGAAATTATTGGTAGAAAAAGCTCACTAATAACTCTATATGTGTTAATTGGGAAAAAAATAATATTTCTTTAAACTAGATGTTTGGAGTTGAGGTAAAGAGAAAGAGTTACTAGCTAATTGCAATATTGTTCATAGTGCAATATTAATGAATAGTATCTCTAAAAAGAGGAAACTAAATGTATAATTTAAGACATTAGTAAAAATTAGCTATTAGAACAAAAATACAAATCTTCCTAAATATCAAATTAAATTTTTATAAAGACTGGATTTTATTTTTAAAAGAAAGTTGTTGAGAATTGTGAAGGGTATAATTCCATCACATCTAATTCAATATAGAGAATAAACTGATGAAGATAATAGTGATGGCTGGGAAATTTGGTTTTGTAAAAATCTATGCAAAGGAACCTCATTTTTCTTTGAAGTACTATTCTTTAAAAGTATTTCATGATTGTATTTCCAGTCTTTTAATTGGCATTCTTTCTTATTGACATTCATGAGGAAAAAGGCTTTATAGTCCTCATATCTTTACATTTATCTTATATATTCTACTTAAAAAAAATAATTTAGAACATTTCATTCTGTCAGCTCAGGAAAAGTTTAAATAGTACTGGATCTTGAAGATTCCTGTTTCTTCTGTACTTATGTATTGTATTTATTTTTGCTTAGTTCACATAAACAATAGGGTACTAGTACTTTTTACTGTAAAACTCTGACAGTTTTCTCATTTGGTTACGAATAATTCATCCAGTTATATTTTCTTTAAAGGAATTGTTCAGATTATCTGCCTCTTCTAGGGTCAGTTTTAGCAATAGGCAATTTGTTAAAGTGTTATCCTTTACATCCAGTTCACTTAAATTTATTTGTACAGGTGTAAGCAAAGTATGTTCTTGAAATTCCTTGAGATTCTTCTCTAACCACAGTTATTAAGATTTAAAAAAATTTTTTTCAAAAAACTAGGTTAGCTTCTTTTAACATGGCCCTCTCCACAGTAATCACTCCCTAGCCTTTACTTTTCAGATGTAGGAATTGTAACTGCCCTGTTATTAAATAGAGCTGTTTTTACTGCCCTGTTATTAGAATAAAGGATATTATACTATCCTCTGTAATTCACTATGCCCTATCCACATCTTTGTATATAGTCCTTTTATGAAACCCTCCTTAAATTCTCCTAAATTGAATATATCATTTTTCTGGCTAGGATTCCATCCTTTACATTGTGACTTTTGTTAGAAATATTGCCATATTGACACTGCCATGTTAAATAATGTTCTCCTCTGTAACTATAATTTTAGATATTTGCAGTCTAAGTTTTACATTGAAAGCACTTGAACCTCTTTGCTTGCTTGTTTTTTATTATGGATCTTTTTCTATAGAAACCAAACCAATAATAATAACTGCCCTGTTCCTTTTTTTTTCTTTCTCATAGTAAATACTTATCAAAATTGATTATTATCTAGATCTTTAGAAATGGTTTGAAGGAGTTATACTTCTGATGCAGCAGTGATTTTATATACAATGTTAGAATTACTTTTCTGTTCAATTTTCACATATATAGTTTGCCTTTGCCCTTGTATATTGCTTATTTATGTGTGTCTCAAAACCTTTTCTCAGATATAAATATACAGGCAAAGTTGAGGTTTGATTCACAGCTAGTGATCCAAGTCCCAATGTGCACATGCTTGCTTACTCCCAGGAACAGGCAGAAGTAGACTGAAAATTCACCAGAGCTGGCTGGTTTGCCCACACTGCCCCAACAGGCACCCTAGCCTGAACCAGGAGCCTGTTTCAGCCCCACTTGCTCTGGAGCAGCTCTCCACTAGGGCAAAGACTGCCGTTGCTGAGAAGGGTATACACTTGTGGGGTATACAGAGCTGGCTCAGACCCAGCCTTCATCTGAACAGAGTGAGGGTAGCTGCCCTGGCCTCTCTTGCTCTGGTACCGCTCCCCACTGCGGTGAAGGTGCCATTGCTAGCGGTGATGCACAAACTTGGAGGAAGCAGAGCTGGCTCAGACCTGGCCCTGCCTCTGAACGGGTCAGTTTCAAGTGAGTGCATAGAGGCAGTGGACTGGAAATATCCTGAGGCTCTGACTGCCTTGCTAGGACCGTCCCAGCGCACACCCCAGCCTGCACTGGGCACCCACTCTAGCCCTTCTTGCTCCAGTGTTGCTCTCCACTAGGGTGAAGATATAGTTGCTGGGGAAAGAGTGCACATTTAGATGGAATGGAACCAGCTCAGATCCAAACGTCAGGGCTTCTGCTCCAGTACCTTGGGACGTGACTCCACTCCCAAAAAGGAAGTGATGGCCACTGAGCATAGAAGTCCTGGCTCACACCTGACTCTGGCTCTAGCCGCTCCATCTCCAGCCCTAGCTCTCAACAAGGTGGTAGCTGCCAGCTCTCCCATCAAAGCCACTGAGCACATGCAGACTGCATAAGGACCCTCTCACTCCAAAAAACCCCTTCAGGAATGGGATAAGTAACTGCTTCAGAGAGACAGAGAAAGTTAAACAAAATGAGAAGATAGAGGAATTTTTTTCAAATGAAAGAACAAGAAAAAACCCTGAAAAATGCCAAATGAAACAAAGATAAATAATTTACCAGATAACGAGTTCAAAGCATTAGTAACAAGAATGCTAAATGAACTTGGGAAAAGAATAGAACACTATGAGCTGAAATATTATTTTAAAGTAATTAAACAGTCATGAATCTAGATATTTTAGAACTTATTTTTTTTCTTATGGGTCGAGTTTTTAGGGCTGACTGACTCATGGGGTAAGAGCCTGGAAATAAGACTACTGATTATAACAAACAAGTTGATGAGGAATATAGCCCAGATTTCTCCCTTGATGATGGTCAGTGAGACCATATGGCTGTATGTGAAATGCAGGCACATTAGTTTGTCTGAGATTAAAGAGATTACCAATAGTATGTAATGTGTTATAATTACAGACAAATTAAGATAAGAAATGAAGGTAAGCAGATAGTTAAGGTAGTTGTATGAAACATAGAGGTTAAATTGGAAATTTTACTTCCACACAGTCTCTTAATGCTTAACAAAAGTAAAAGCCACATTTTTTCTGAGATGACAATGAAGATATTGATAACTATATTTCTTTAAAAATTCATCCAGCTATAACATAACGTTCAAAATATTTTAGTCATTTCAGAACCAATAAAATCTAAAAATAAAAAGATTAAGGAATAGAAATGTTTTTCTTTCAACCTCTGAGCTTTTTGTGTTGAGTAGGTAGTTTAGCATCAAATGGGATTGCTCTGTTCCTCCTCTTAATAAGCTGCTGTCCTCAATTTAGTTTTTCAGGTGATTGAATTGATTTTACTGTAGGTGATAAAAAGGCAGAAGGAAAAATGAGGAAAATGTGAAGGATGGCAGAGACAAATTAAAGGGTTCCAGGATTGAATGAAACAGTGAAAGCAAATAATCACATAGAGTTAATGCTGTAAAATTTTTAAAAATTAACAAGCATTTACGAATGGTGGCTATAAAAGATTTGTGAAATTATTTCAAGAAAATGTTGTAAATGTTCTCTTCCATTTATTTATTGCAAAATAATTTTATTTATGTCAAAATGTTCTATTATTTTAAAACAAATTGACCTCAAGTTGAAAACTGTCAAAATAGTGTATGTAGACTAAATTAAGGAATGTTGTGAATATTTAAATTGAGCCATAAATGACAAGAGTCTTTTTCAAAATTAAAATAGTAAATTTAATTACTTTAATAATTTCTGAGTTTTGTATTCTGCTTAAAAGCAAGATACTCAGCCTGAAAATATTCTTGAGAGTATAAAATTTTAAACCATTTGTTCACTACTTTTTACTGAGCATCTAATATCATAGAAATGCAGTGTGATAGACTCCTGAACACAAATACTAATGGTACAAGATGATGTGAGAAAAGTGACATAAAATTTTAAAATATAGAGGCAACTATATGAGTTAGCAGAAGGAAGGTTCATAGTCAGCTGGAAATGTTAAGAAATATTTCTATATTTGAGATAAGTCCTGAAAGATAGGCAGAAGGTGTACAGTCAAGAAAATAAAGGGTGTATGTTGACATAGAGTCCATACGGCAATCCATGTGTTTGTGTATGTATATATATATTACATATATACATGTGTCTATACATATGCACATATACATGTATGTATTATATATTAAACATGTGTTTTATACATTGCATAATACATTATTATATATGTATACATATACATATGTATATGTATGCTTATATATATGCAAATTTAATGCATCTTTTAAAAAATTAAGTTCTGTTTCATATTCTAATAAGTCAAAGTAAAAACTCTACTATAGAGGCACTGAATACAATTCAATTTTGTTTAAATTATCTCTTTCCGTTCGAAATGTTACTGCAAATTTATGAGTGAATGAACTTACCTGTGAGTATTAATAAAACAAAGCAGTTGATGCTTTCTCCCACCATTGAAGAATCAGTAAACAAAATAAAATTTTGTCCGTTTCCTTCTTCAGGAATTTAGCTCTTGCTTAATTCATAAAAAAGGAAGGTTTCTTTTTTGGTTGTCCTATGTTGGCAAGGTATAGGTTGTATGACAAGTTGACTCGAGGTCCATTTTTACTTCCGTCGTTGCTCAGGAGACAATAATTTACTTCCTGTACAGAGTAAATTTTTCAGAGCATGGAGTGAATCATATAGTTTTTTGTACATTTGAAAATAATAATTGAAATTTCAAAATTAAACCCCATGGCATATTTCATTTTTATGCATGGAAATGTATTTATACATGTATTTGAATGAGGAAGAAGACAATTTATGCGAGGTGACTTTCTTTGGTGGTGTTCTACAGACTAGATAAAGGCTAGAGATGCAATAAATATTGCTGAGAAAAGAATGACAGAAGCCAGTAAGTCTCCAGATGCACAATAAACTATTTTTTCCACTATGACGTGGAGCCTGGAAAATCTGGCATATGTAACACTCTTCCAGATGTTTTTCTCTTTTTTAAAAAAAAATTTTATTTTGAAATATCAATAATTTCAGACTTACAGAAAAAGATACAAAATTTGCTCAGAGAATTTCAATAAACCCTTCACATATTGTATTAATTACCTAATATTGTTTATCAACCTCCCAAATATAGCACCTTAAAACAGCAAACATTTATTATCTCACACAGTGTCTGAGTGTCAGGAATCTGGAAGCACTTTAGCTGAGTGATTCTGGTTTAGAGTTTCTTCATGAAGCTGTAGCCAAGATGTTGGCCAGGGCTGCTGTTATCAGAAGGGACTGGAGAATCTGCTTTTAAACACTTATGGCTGTTGACAAGCAGCTTTAGTTCCTTGATTTGACATGTGGACTTCTCCATAGGGCTGCTCACATGTCAGAGCAGCTAGCTTTCCAGAGAGAAGGGAAGGGGCACTGGAAAGAAGGGGAGGGAAAGGGAGAGAGAGAGAGAGAGAGAGAGAGAGAGATGCATTTTATAACATAATCTCAGACTCATACTCCGCTATTGCTGTCTTATTCTTTTTGATAGAAGCAAATCACTAAATCCACGCCAAACTCAAGTGGAGAGGAATTGCCTTTTACTTCTTGAAGGAAGAAGTAACAAGTGTGCACATATTTTCAAAGCCACTGCCCCAGCTTACCCAAATGTTAATAATTTATTCCATTTGCCTTGTCATCCTCTCTACCTCTCTTATTATTTACATGTTTGCGGGGGGGAACTTTCAAAAGTAAGTTGTAGACATGATGCTCCTTGCTCCTAAAAACTTAACTGTATATTTGCTAAAAACAAGGGCATTCTTCTACATAACCACTGAAAATTTCAAAATCAGGGAAGTAACACTGATACAATATTATTGTCTAATACACAGACTTTATCAAGTTTTCCAATCATTCTACTAATGCCCTTGTTAAAAGAAAAAAATAACTTGGTCTTGGACCAATCCATAATTATTCAATGCATTTAATTGTCATAGTTTTTCTCCCCCCCTCTCTTTTTTTCTTTTTTATTTCTTTTTTCTTCTCTCCCCTTTTCTCTTCCTTCCCTCCCTCCTTCCTTCTTCCCTCTCTCCCTATCTCCCTCTCTCTTTCCCTTTCTTTCTTTCTTTCTTTCTTTCTTGCTATCATTTAAAGTAGAACAGTACCTTAGGTTTTCTTATTTTTCATGAGCTTGACTCTTTGAAAAGTAAAAGAACATTTATTTTGCACATTGTTCTTCAGTTTTGATCTGTCTGTATATTCTTTTTTTTTTTTTTTTTTTTTTTTTTTTGTGTTGTCTGTATATTCTTCATGGTTTGATTCTGGTGATGTGTGTTTTGGGGGCAGAAATACCATGTATGTGATTCTCTGGGCTCCTCAGAGCATCGTATCAGAAGATACATGTCTGCCTCTAATTATTACTACCTTTAACTTTTTTTATTAGAGTATAATTCCTTTACAATGTTTTGTTAGTTTCTGTTATACAACAAATGAAGTGAATCAGCTATATGTATACCTATATCCCCTCTCTCTTGGACCTCTCTCCCACCACCCCCCCATCCCACCCATCTAGGTCACCACAGAGCACCGAGCTGAGCTTCCTGTGCTTTATAGCATGTTCCCACTAGCTATCTATTTTATGCATGGTAGTGTATATATGTCAATCCTAATCTCCCAATTCGTCCCACCCTCCCCTTCCCTGCCATGTCCACATGTCTGTTCTCTACATCTATGCCTCTATTCCTGCCCTGCAAATAGGTTCATCTGTACCATTTTTCTAGATTCCACATATATGCATTAATATACGGTATTTGTTTTTCTCTTTCTGACTTACTTCACTCTGTGTGACAGACTCTAGGTCCATCCACATCTCTACAAATGACCCAATTTCGTTCCTTTTTATGGCTGAGTAATATTCCATTGTATATATGTACCACATCTTCTTTATCCATTCATCTGTCGTTGGACATTTAGGTTGTTTCCATGTCTTGGCTATTGTAAATAGTGCTGCGATGAACAATGGGGTACATGTGTCCTTTTGAATTATGGTTTTCTTAGGGTATATGCCCAGTAGTGGGATTGCTGGGTCATATGGTAGTTCTATTTTTAGTTTTTTAAGGAATCTCCATACTGTTCTCCATAGTGGCAGTATCAATTTACATTCCCACCAACAGTGCAAAAGGATTCCCTTTTCTTCACATCCTCTCCAGCATTTATTGTTTGTAGATTTTTTGATGATGGCCATTCTGAACGATGTGAGGTGATACCTCATTGTGGTTTTGATTTGCATTTCTCTAATAATTAGTGATGTTGAGCATCTTTTTATGTGCCTCTTGGCCATCTGTATGTCTTCTTTGGTGAAATGTCTATTTACGTCTTCCACCTATTTTTTAATTGGGTTGTTTGTTTTTTTGATATTGAGCTCCATGAGCTGCTTGTATATTTTGGAGATTAACTTTGTCCGTTGCTTCGTTTGCAAATATTTTCTCCCATTCCGAGGGTTGTCTTTTAGTCTTGTTTATGGTTTCCTTTGTTGTGCAAAAGCTTTTAAGTTTAATTAGGCTTAAAAGCTTTTGTACTACCTTTAACTTTTATCACTCGGTTAAAATGTTTCCTGCCAGGTTTTTCTACTTTAATGTTACTATTTTTCCCTTTATAGGTAATAAGTATCTTGTAGGGAGATACTTAGAGATTATGTCAATATATTATTTCTCATAAAATTTCATTTTAGCATAATGATTTTTGCCTGAAAGGATTAGTACTGTGGTGGTTTTCAAACAGTATTTGACTATATATACTTAGGCTAAGTATTTACAGAAATGTAAATGTTAAACTCTAGTTAGCAGGTTTGTTTTTTCGTACTGGTATGAGTAGGCAATGCTGAAACTGAGCAGTCTAGGATTAAGAAAACAAGGGAAGATATCATGTATAACAGGATCCATGCTTCTCATTTCAGAGAATTACAAGTACAGAAAGGGAGGAGGATGAAATATACTCTGTGTACACATGTGCATGTATTTCTTGGCTCATTTCTCTAAAGGGTCTTAAGTCAGTGATCCCAGTAGCAATGAGCATATTTAGCACCCAGAACCCATATTTGATTTCTAAACCAACTAAAAGTAATCAGATTTCTTGGTGAAACTACTGATTTCAGGACTGGTGCTGGCAAAGTACCAAAAGACCTTGAAACATCTTGCTATGCCAGAAATAAGGAAATGTTCAAAGAATGATGGAAGCAAATTAGAAGGATACAAGAGCCAGCTTTAAGGGCCTCCCAATGACCAAGTTATGAGTGCTTTGAATATAAAAATATACAGTGATAGTAACAGATTATAGCACTTAAAATAATTATTTGAATAATAATAATTCTTGAATAAATAAATGAAAAGAAGGGAAAGCTCTCTCTTACAACAAACTGAGGGCTAATAAATGTATAAGTAGTGAGGGAATGAGAAAGCCCTTTCATATTTTAATAAACCCCACAAAATGCTCTTGGTAAGCTAAGCAATATAATAATTTGTGTTCACTTCATCTGTGAATGGTGAATTACTCTGGGGTGTGGTTCTGGCCTGGATAAAATTGGTTGCAGGTATTGTGCAATTCTCAGCTTGCTAGTTTTCTCCCACAGTTATTAACCATATATGAGCATGAGTAAAACTGTTATGATTAGAGGAATAACCTTTAGTCACTGTAAATTATTTTATTGTATATAATTCTCAAATCCATACATAAACAATCATTAATAACATATTGCTTGAAAAACACCTTGCACAAGTGCCCTCATAATATATATAAGAACTTCAATCTAGATAAAAGCTACAGTTCTCATTCCACTTAAAATAGAAAATCTGATAAATGCTGTTATTTCTTTACTGACAATTTTATCTCTGAAGAGTGAACAAGAGTTAACGGAAATGCTTCTCTAAACAATTATCACAAAACGGGAAGTGATGGTTGGTGACGTGAAAGTGATGAAAACAGTTAGAGATACTAATCATATCATTAAACTGTCTGAAATAGCTGTGAAAGGTAATATTCATCATTGTCAGGTTCACACAATAAACTAGAAGAAAGAACATTGTAATATTTTACAAAAAATTTTCAAACTTATCCCATCATAGAAAATTTATATTTCTAAAAACATGAATTTATAATATTTTGCCTTAAAATTTGTCAGACTGCCCATAAGCAACAAGATAGTTTGAAACTGTTAGCTAGGCACTTAATGGTATAGTCTTGCTAATACTTCATTGTATCTCTCAATTACCTCAATGCCCCACTCAATCCCGATAAACACACATGCACACCACCATGCCCCAACTACATGTATACATATACACACATGCAAAAAATTCATAGATCTCTCTGTCCTGGCATTTTCTATTTTTATTTTTCTAAAAATGCTCTGCTCTCTGACATCTGTGTTCCTTTGGAACTTTCTTCTGCCTGGCACTTCTTCCTTCCCACTCTAACTTATCTGTTTGGCAAATCCAATTTTTCTCTCAAGACTTCTATTATTTTTGTCTCTATGTAGTCTATGTAGTCTTCCTTGTCTTCTAAGAACCAATCAATCTCCACATCTTCATTGTTTCCATTATAGTTTCTGTATACCTTTCTCAATACATAGCTAAGAATTTCAACAAGCTTTATATAGTCTATCTCAAATATCATACTATGTTTCTTAATATTAGGGGCTTTGATTTTGTTCTCCTTTGAGTTTGCAGTGATATTCATACTGTGTGGATCAGACTCAATAAATTTTTTTTGTGAGAATCAAAATTTATATTTGGAACATATAATCACTAAAGTGTAAACTTCATTAAAACATAGAATAGTATCTGGCACTTAGTAGTTGATTTGTAAACATTATTTAAATAAATATATGTTGAATATTCACAAATGCTATCAAGAAAGGAAAAGAGAGGTGAACATCAGTATACACCATCAAACTTCCACATGGTATATTCTGGTAAGCACAGATTTTAAAAGGTCAAATTCCAAAGATGTAAGATAGGAGCAGCTAACTGGGACAGAAAAAAAATCTTTGTTATATCAAACTGTACAAATTTTGAAGGAATTCTAATCCTAAGGAAACTAAAATACATTACAAATGTTAAGAACAGATTGCCAGGTAGAAACCTAATGTGTTTGTTATCTACTTCATTGTCAGGACAGACACTGAGATGGAAACATCAGTTTAATTTAACTTGAAGGCCAGAAATAGAGGAAATATAGAATAGGACAGAGAACGATTTAAATATATAATGGTTCAGAGTTTTCAAAAACCGATGATAGACATCAAGAAATGATCACCAAGAAGTCTGAATCCACCTAGAAATACACCTAGACAATTCATGGCAAAGCTGCTGAAAACCCCAAACAAAGGCAATCTTAAAAGGAATATGAAGGATGAGAACATATAAGCTTCAAAGAAGCATCATTAACACTGACAGATTATTTCTCAAAATAAACTATGGAAACCAAAAGTAGAATAATAGCTTCAAATGGGGAAAGCAAATAATTTCCAACATAGACTTCTATGTAGAGCAAAAATTATCCTTCATAAATTAAGACAAAATACGGACTGGTTTAGGTAAACAAAAAACTTTATCAACAGTGAACCAATGTTAAAGGAAAAACTAAAGGGCAGTTGTAGAAACAGTATTTACAGATGAAAACATGTATTCAGAAAGGGATAAAGAGAATGGAGCCAAAAAGTAACAGTGTGGGTAAATACAAATAAAATAATGTTGTATTGTTTAATTATATAAAGGGCTAAGATATATGAAACTGATAGCACAAAATATGGAAAAGTATTAAGTGGAGTTGGAGAGTTTTCATATCCTTCCTTTGTGCATGATGTGGACAAACTACTTGCACATATTACACTTGATGAATCAAAGGTGCATGTGGATATAAAAATAGTTTAGAAAGAGAGGGAAAATAAAATAGTACATAAAAATAATACATAAGTGGCAAGAAAGGAGAAATAAAGAAGAACAGATGGGGGTATGTTCAGAAAAAGGTTGAGTTAATATATGTTGTTTATAAGAAAAACACAGATAAGTTGAAAATAAAAATATAGAAAACATATTATACAAAGATTAATCAAGAGAAAGCTGTCTAGGGGCTTCCCTGGTGGCACAGTGGTTGAGAGTCTGCCTGCCAATGCAGGGGACGCGGGTTCGAGCCCTGGTCTGGGAAGATCCCACATGCCGCGGAGCAACTGGGCCCGTGAACCACAACTACTGAGCCTGCGCGTCTGGAGCCTGTGCTCCTCAACAAGAGAGGCCGCGATAGTGAGAGCCCCGCGCACCGCGATGAAGAGTGGCCCCCGCTTGCCGTAACTGGAGAAAGCCCTTGCACAGAAACGAAGACCCAACACAGCCATAAATAAATAAATAAATAAATAATAAAAATAAAGGAATTCCTTTAAAAAAAAAAAAAAGAGAAAGCTGTCTAAAATGTAGATTTAAAGTAAAAACATACTAGAGATAAAAAGGAACACATAATGATAGAAGGGTCAGTTCAATAGGAAGACATAATTATGCCATCCTTGTTCTTTCAATGGAAGAATGGATAAACAGTGGGAGATTTTAAAAAATATTTTTGTAGTAAAGCAAAGTAAATGCACTGCTGCATGCAGCAGCATGGGTGAATCTCAGAAGCATAATATTAAATCATAGAATCTACAGTTTCATTCATATGCAAAAACAGATACTGGTTGACTTTGAAGTTGAGGATGATGGGGGTTGAAAGGGAGAATATGGGGGCATCTGCACTGCTAGTAATGTTTTATTTCTCATTCTGAGTGGTGAGTCCACAGATATGTTTCCATTGTGCTAATTCATTAAGCTATACATTTATGAATTATGTTTCTTCGTATATATCACACCTCAATAAAAGGTTTATTTTTTTTAAAGTAGTTGGTATGAAATTCATTAAAAAATTAAAAGGACTGGTTTATTACAGATAACGTTATGCCAGAAGTGATGTTAACATCACACAAAATGCATAACAGTCTATTTTTGGAAGGGGTAGATGGCAAAAATTGGCTTAAAACTTTTTAGCAACCAAAATTTAAAGTGCAAACATGGTTACTTATAAGATGTACAGTCTTCATAAGTTGAAGATAAACTGTGAATCAGAGTAGTACAAATATTCCTGGTACAAAGACCATAGAGGAAATTCTTATTCATCCTCAAAAAAAGAAAAAATGTACAATGTACATATCTTCAACAGTAACTTTAGAATAAATATAAAGATGAGTTTCAAAAAACTCAAAGTTCAGTTCATTAAAATGAAAACTAGATGGTAGGGACATTTGGGAGGGGAGGAGTCTTAAGCAAAATCCCATGATAAAATTTCTAAAAACAGACTTCTTTAGCTTATCTAGAGAGAGATTTAAATATGTCACTAAAAAAAATTCAACATAATGTTTCTTTTAAGTCAATTTTATTGATCCTTAATGTCAAGGTCACACTCCCTCACAGATACTTGGAACACAGTTATTCTGTGCTGCCAGTTTGTGCAGGGCCATATGCTGCAAGAATTAGTGAAACAGAAGGTAAGATGAATATCCCCTTTGAAATGTGAGGAGCCTAACAAGGACAGGTGCCTGACCAGAAGGCCATGGCATATTCACGCAGAGGTAGGCCTAGGTAGTTCCTGCCAAGCTTCTCCCCACAAAATAAAAGCTTAGGGTGTGTTCCAGCATATATATGGATAAGTAATAATGTCCACAAAGTTCTGAGGAATATAGAATGATTGCAAAAATTTGATCTGGGAATATTTCTGTAAATGAAACACCACACACATTACCTCTTTTCCATCTCTTCTACCACCACCGCACCATCAGTAGCCCTTAATAAACATTTACTGTATTGTTCACCCTGCTGAGAGCTTACATATGTATGTTATCCACTTGGTACATCAAATAGCCCAACAGTAATGGCAATGATAATAGTAGTCACCAAATAACAAAGACTCATTGTATGTCAAGTACCATGTTAAGTTCTGTACATAATTTTTATCTAATTTAATCCTCCCAACGCTCTGAGAATTACCTTAATAGTATCATCTCTGTTATATACGTGAGCAAAATTAAAGTGTAGAAAAGTTAAACACACAAAGATGAAGTTTAAGAACTAAGATATGAACCCAGGTCTATATGATTAAATTTGTGCTCTTATCATTTAAATTGCAGGTATTATTATTATCTTTCAATTGTTGAGAAAACTGAAATTTTAAAAGATGGCATAAATGGACCAAAGCAAATACATGAAAAACATGTGAAGTAAATTACATTCAGTTCCATCTGACTTGATGTCTATCTGACATCAGGGACACACAAAGCCTTTACTATATTAATATGAATTGTGGATCTCCAGAAAGGTGCTAGAATATGCAGCAGCATATCATAAATATTTTTAATGATGGAATTATTTTTTATCTTAAACCTATTAACACCTCTGGGAAAAATATGTGTTACATACACACATATAAAAGATGGTTTAGAGAATATTTTTCTATGCCACAGCGTATAAAAGTTTAAAAATACTTATCTGTTGAGGATGACTTAGAAAATACAGAAAAGCATAATGAAATCACCATTTTCTGACAATTAGATGATCAAACTATGTATGTATTTATATCTCTATATATATGTGTGTGTGTGTGTCTGTGTATTGTCTGTCAGTCAATTTCTTTTTCTTCGGTATTCTTAATGGTAAAAAGCTGATAGAAGTAAATTTGGGATCAAAATTTTACACAAATATTAAAGGATTAAAAAAAACACCAGCTTATACCTAAAGTGAAAGCAGTACTCTTCTGTCATCTTCTTCTATATTTGAAGACAACTGGGCCTGCTCAGAAGGCCCTGCTGATTTAGGTACCTAGTCACAGGCAGAAACGCTGGAGGGTTCTGGGCCTGCTGAATCAGGCATTGGTTGTCTTTATCTGGGTAACATTCCTTTTTTCTCCTTTAGTAATACTCTTTGATGGTGACTTTTTACAAATGACCTCAACAGTAATTTCTAACAAAATGCTTCACTTATCTACTTCACCAAATGAAGGGGATTGGCACATAAATGCAGATAGGCCCATCAGCCTTTAAAACTGAATCTTGAGCTGAGTGACTCAAGGACAGAAAATAGTTGGAGCAGAGTTATTCTAATGACAACCCCTAAAAAGATTTCAATTCCTACTGCCTTATTTTCTGGAGTCACCCAGATTTTTTTACTTTTTATCCTTATAACTGATTTTTTCCTCCCTGAATCAACCAGAGTTGACTAAATCCAAGAGACTCTAATTTGCTTTGATTATATCACTTGTATTGCTTTTACTTAGGAGAATCACATTTTTAAAGAAATTCTGTCAATAAGAGTGACTTCTGGAAGTGACCATAATAGTTAAATGACAATAAACTATTTTTAAGTGTAAGAATATGAATATTTTGTTTAATTTGTAGGATAAGACTTGATACGAAAGAGGCTTATCAGGACCATATCAACCAAAGAAGCTTGAAACTCAAATATGTTACTGTTTGAGGTAGTGAATTAATTGTCAGTGATGGTATTCAACATAGATGATTGTTAAAATTCTCTTGTGCTCATATAATCAAACTTAAAAGTAAATCATCGCATTTGCATTATTTTATAAAAACAAAAACATCAATAGTTATGACTCTTCCATGTATCTAAAATGCTCCATACTCTTACAAAGAGCTATTCACTAGAATGTTTATATGGAATATCAGATATTTTACAACTTCAAATCTTCCACTTGTATACTTTTTAGATTAGAAATTAGGAAAGGCTAAATTATGAACTCTATCTCAGGGCACTAAGAGGCGGGTAGAAAGAGTCCATTATTTCATGTGAGGTTGGAAATGACATAGAAACGCTTTATTGGAGGACACAAATGTGTTGGTTTGCATTTGCAAAGCTTAAGTACTAACAGCAACACTTGCCATTACATGTGGGTTACAAAGTTTCAATTAATAGAGATCATCTCCTTGGATCTTAAAGCAATTAAGAAAGAAAATTATTATGAGAGAACATTTCCATTAGTACAAGGATTTATATTTATGGGAATGGGAGAGAGAAAGAAATAGTAGAAAAGAGTAAATTTACTGGCATTTGGGAAAATAGCTAGTGTGCCAAACATATTTACAAGAACCTCCCACGTTATTTTGTCTGAAGCAACTATGATCCCATTCAAATGGTTTTCTCAAAGGTGCAGAGAGGAGCTAGACAGAACACAAAATTGGCTTCCTTTTGGTATCCCCAAAGCCACCTCATTCCCCAATATCCCCACCCTTAATTTTTGGTCCTTACATTATGCAGTATTGTCTAGATATTTTGTAACAGGGACTATTCCTGTGAAACTCAGTATTTTATTTAACTACTTAAAATTCAGAAGTAATATCAACTGAAACATTTACATTTAGAAATATCCTGTGTTCAGTAGCAATGATTAATTTGTAATAATCATGAAAAAGATTGCTCAGCCTTAGATACCTGAATCATGACCTTTTACCTATTTTGGATCTCATCAGTTCTGCTAGATTTGCTGTGAAATGAACAGGACAGATAACCTTCTAAGGTATGGAGGAGGCATCAGCTGAAGCAGAGAAGAAAAAAGAATAACTGTTCTCTTAAACGTTGGCAATCCAAAGAAGCTCAAATAAAGGAGCACTTTAATTAAAGCAGCAATATTGTGGACTTTTAAATTAGCGCTCTCAAACTTTAGTTATTTTTTTTTACTATTAAGGAGAGAAAACTGAACAGAAGTTATTAGTTAATGTTTTATTAATTAAAAAAAAAAACAACAATCTAGAAGAAAGCAAGGTAACATTTCTTATTAGGAATGTATCCCAAGGAAATATTAGATCTGTCTACCTCCATGAGAAATGAGGGGCCTTAGGGTTCCCTGTCTGCTTATCTCACTGTACTTTCAAGAAGACACATGTAGGTCAGGCTCTCTAAAACATAACTGAGCTGTGTTCCAAGTGTATTTTCAGTCTAAGGAACAAAGAGGATAAAAGCTGTTCTATTAGTTCGATTCAGGTCACCAGCAAAAGAAGTAGCTGACAGTACGAATGTCATTCTCTCATCATGTTCTAACTCTGGTCTAAATAGCTCAATCATCTTATTTTTTTTTAAAATTTTTATTGGAGTATAGTTGATTTATAATGTTGTGTTAGTTTCAGGTGTACAGCAAAATGAATCAGTTATACATATACATATATCCACTTTTTTTTTTTAGATTTTTTTCTCATATAGGCCATTACAGAGTATTGACTAGAGTTCTCTGTGCTATACAGTAGGTTCTTATTAGTTATCTATCTTATATATAGTAGTGTTTATATGTCAATCCCAAACTCCCAATTTATCCCTCCCCACCTTATCCCCTGGTGTCAATCATCTTTATACACAATTTTTTCTTTTGTCATCTATGATTCTAATAAACATATACACCCAGGTGTATTACCAACATAGTTTCTGATTGTGAATGGAATGAGAATTCTCAGTACCTAGCCTTCCAAGCCCATATGTCTCCCAGATCCCAAAGGAGGGAGTTCACAAATGTTGAACTTGCAAGTCAGTGACATAATAGGTAGCTTGGTTCTATCTTTCTCTGAGGAATCAGAAAATAGAAGTTCTCAGAAATAAGTGATACAGACAAATAAGTCATATAAAATTTAAATAAAGAGAAGATAATAAATCTTAGCATGCCTGGAAAAGCATTATGTAGTATTCAGCCTATATTGATTGGGAACCTATGAAATTTCAAACACTGTACTAGTTATTGGGAAAATTGCTAAGAGTAAGACAAAAATAAGTGTTCTATTGAACATTATTGTAATAAGGGAACTTTGGTAAGGGCAGATATATTAGGAAGTGTTTACTGTGAAGTGATAAAAGAAAAAAATATTTTCAGGTAGAGGAAATGGCATGAGAAAAGCTCATAGAAGCAAAGAATAGAATGGTGGTTTCCAGGGCCTGGAGGGGGAGGAGAAATGACTAGTTGCTAATCAATGGGTATAAAATTTCAGTTATGCAAGGTGAATAATTTTTAGAGATCTGCTGTACAACATTTTGCCTATAGATGGCAATACCGTGGTGTACCCTTAACAATCTGTTAAGAGAGTAGATTTCATGTAAAAAGAGAGGAAGGAAAGGAGGGAGGGAGGGAGGGAGGGAAGGAGGAAGGAAGGCCTAAGAGAAAGACAGGAAATTGGTCAGAGAAAATCTAACCAATAGGAAGCAAATAATTGATGTGAGTTTTCTCAAATACGCAAAGCTTCTGTTGTTTAACTGTGTAATATGGTCATCAATAAACAGAGAAAATACCATCTGGAGAAAAAATTATATTAGCTTGTTTGTGGAAGGTTCATACTGAAGAATAATAGAAAACAGATTAAGTATATCTTGCTACATATTGTGCTTTAGATATGAGGCACATGAAGATAATTTGGAGCCTTTGTTATGGAAAAGATAAGAAGTGATGGATTGCTGATGGATGGAGTAGAGTTAGAATAGGGACAAGAAGGTCATCAGAGATTTTCAAGCTTCTGGATTAGGTTGATGAAAATTAATGGGATTGAAATAATGGAATGGCTGTAGGAAATATGAAAGAGAAGAATCTGAACACCATTAGAATTTTCAAAATAGCTAATGTGCTACATAGAAGATGAATCGGGTGATATTCTAGATGATCAAACACAAAGTGAGCAAAACCAGGAATGTGCATACAATTCCCTAGTATCAAAGAGAAATCTAAATGCAACAGGATCAGAGGCAATGCTTTTAAAAATGGATTCTTTCATAGTTTCTGGACCTAGTAAACTTCTAATTAGTGAACTCTTAAAATAAACCAAATGTTTCATTGTAGGCTGATGTATTTATTCATCACTGACTTCATCTCTCTCACTGATGGTGAAGTACTTATGATGTTCCAGGATCTGTTCTGGAAATATATATATTACATCAGCCACGATGGTGGTTTGGAGGGGATCTGGCATTTATGAAGTAGTAGAATATTTTAATACTTTTTCCTGTGTAGATTGAACAATGAAACACAGACTGTTTCTAAATTAACTAGTATACTACCAAAGAACTTTTTCAGTTACTAAGAGAAAGTGGTCAGCGTGGCTTCCTGCTAAATGTTGTCTTTATCTTATGGGCTCATTGAGAACATAAAGGAAATCTTTTCAAGTAGCTGAAAATATTCATGAAAATAACTTTGCTAATTTGACTCAATTTTTCCCCAGTGAAAAGAAATGGGTAGGAACAAGGAAGCCTCAGTGCTCCCCACATACACACCCAAAATCATTTAGACTGCTCTCCCTGATTTCTTAAATATCATTATGTCTTTTTTCAGCTTTATTGAGATTTAATTGACGTATAACATTGTATACATTTTAGGTGTGCAACATGATTTGATATGTTTATATATTATGAAATGATTACCACAATAGGGTTAGTTAATGCCTCCAACACCTCACATAATTACCTTTTCTGTCTGTGTAATGAGAACATTTAAGATCTACTTTCTTAGCAACTTTAACCGTAATGAAAAACCCAAAGGAACTGAAATACCACATCAAAAACCTTTCTCATCTACAAAATTATAAATGAATATTTTAAATAGCCTGACTTCTTTCAACTCATTTCTATTAGTGCAGTTGCATAGATGATTTCTCAAGTGGTTGTAACCTTTATTCACAACTCAAATACTATGTTCTAGTGTTTGATATGCAAAGTATACCAGGTGGTATGTAATAAATAAAAGATTACTGCCCTTGGCCATTGTCACCTTTACAAGCCTGCTGCCCGCAAATACCAAAACCTATCAGGAAAGTTATCTGTGTTACTGAGAATTAAGTTTCATCAAATATTCTGTTTCATTACACTCTATGAATTTAGAAACTTGGAGAAATTTTGATGGTATCAGTAATTAGTATCTATTCTAGGGGAGAAAACAAGCTGCTTAGTAAAAATAAAGTTTTCATTCAACAAAATATGACATATGATATATTCAGTACTGGGTTAGGTCCTGGATATAGGCAGGTAAGAATACCTGGTCTCTGTCTTCACAAAACTCATACCATAGTGAAGAGAGCAGAAATATGTAAAAGTCTAGTATATATGCTAATTGGCCATAAGAAAGATAAAGTACGTCAGAAGATCACAAAATGAAGAGTGACAAATCCTGTTTGAGGCACACAGGGATTCTTCAAAGAACAGGAGCCTTTGACCCTGAACTTTGGATGATACATAAGACATCTTCTGAAATGATGATAGGAAGAATATTCCCAGTGAAGCTAATCCTGGCCAAGGATCTGAAAGTACAGAGTGCTGGGGTACTCTCTCAGGTTTTCCTAATCTTCTTGGCCTTACAATTTTTGAAGAGTGGAAGATAGGTATTTTGTAGATTTTTACTTAATTGGCATTTTTCCTGTGATTAGATTCAAGTTATACATTTTGTAAAGAATGTCATTGGGTTGATGTTGTGTCCTTTTCAGTGCCTTGTATCAGAGGCACATGATGTTGGTATGTCCCAATATTGTTGATATAGCAGTGTATTCTCCAAATCTCTTCCTTGCTCAGAGTTGGACTTGGGTAGAGGGCTGGTAGGCAGGCAGTCACTTCTCTCAAAGTATCTTTTCGAAGATTCCAGGTCCCAAATAGGACTCTCATGGGAAAAAACACGTGAATTGGTTTTTACAAATAGTAAAATGGTTTCTTAAGTTCTGGCTATCCAGTACGGGGCTTGATGCATAATAATATTAGTTTGGGGGGGTCTGAGTCCTTTATAAATAGGCTTTCAATGGTCAATGGTTTTGCTGTACAAAATTGAGTATGTGTCACATTTTGCAACACCTGTTTCTTTTGCAAATTTTCAGTGTCATCATACATCATTTCCCAGTGGTATTTCTGAAGGTCCACTGGGAAACATAAATTGATCCACAATCAGTTTGTGGGTTAGTATTATTCTTTTATACTCCCCAGCAATTTGTGGTCATGTATGCCATTTCCTGCATAGGACACTCGTGCTAACAGCAAAACTGTTCATATTTTTCCTCTACTACATAACCAGCTTCAGTGTTTCTCACCTAATCCTGGACCTAAACCTTTTCTTTTACCACTAATTGTAGTTCCACATTTTCCCGCTAAGCTTTACACCAATCTTTCACCATCATTTGGTTTCAGTTGTGAGATAATATCTATCTTAGTAGCTTTATTTCTGTTAACGTAATACCTTTGTTTTCTTCCCTTTTGCCCAAATTAATTGAAAAGTAAAGTTTCCTAGAGCATATTGAGAACTCTGGAGAAACCTAAATTTAATCAAAATGTGATACATGGCTTCTCCCAGAAAACTCTTATCCTTGTCTCAATCTACCCACTTCTCTATTTCAGTAAATAATTAAATCTAGATACCTAACTCATTCTATTTTCTGAACTAGAGAAATGGTACCATTTCTTCTTTAAGTGTTTGGTAAAATTCACCAGTGAAATTATTTAAACCTGGCCTTTTCCTTTTTGGAAAGTGATTAATGAAATAATTTCTTTAATAGACATATTCCTAAGAAGATTATCTCCTCCTTGCATGAGCTTTTTGTAGCTTGTGTCTTTCAAGGAATTTGTTCATTTTATCTAAATTATCAAGTTTCTGTTTATATAATTGTTTATAGTATTTTTTATTATTCTTTAATGTTATGGGATCAGTAGTAATGACCCCTCTTTTATTTCTGATATTAGTAACTTTTGTGTTCTCTTTTCCTTTGTTAATATGGCTAGAGGTTTATTAAATTTATTGATCTTTTTAATGAATTAGCTTTGGTTTTCTCTATTGAGAGTGAGAAACTCCTATGTGGGTCTCGCTCTAATGGGCACTCTGCCTCCAGCAATTTTTCAAAATTACTATTGAAGTGTTTCTTTAATAAGTGTTTCTTAAGTGTTTGTTTCTTCCAAATTATGGCTCCAGAGGCTTCTGCTCCATGCAAGCTAATGTAGACTGTAATTCTCCGTACTCACTTGCCTCTCCAGATTTTGGGAGGCTTGTTTGCTTTGCAACCTCATTTCACTGATGTGTCCAAGAAAAGTTATGACTTCAGTTTGCGTAGATATTTTCCTGTTGTAAGGATGGAAGTGACAACTTCTAAACTCTCTAAGTGACAAAGCTGAAAGTGGAAGTCTCTGAAATGTCCTTTCATCTATAGCTTTATTTCTCTAGTAGCCTTAACGCTATAGTCATATCTGTTTCCACCGTGGTGGATTCCCCCGAGAGGGTGTTTCTAACTCCAGGGCTGCCCCTCCTGGTTCTACTCTCTCTTTGCACCATTCTGCCTATAGTTCAGGTAGCATGGTGTTATGTTCCTGATTTGATCATGTAGTTTGTCATGATTCATGCAAGGTCAGATATAATATCACAGATCAATAAATATGGTAGATAATTCCCTTCAAAGTTAACTGCTTGTATTTTCTTGCATTGTCTAGACACAACACACTGTCTAGACACATATAAAGAAATATTATTTTAGATGACTACAAACTCATGACTTAGGAGAATAGTGCAAAATATCCCCTACTGTTCCCACTAGTTATCTCTCATACCACACTAGCCTGGATAGTGTCTAAAAACTCTTCTTCTACACTCCAACTCCTCCCTTGCCATCCTTTCTCAATCATCCCTTTAGTCTTTCACTCCCTCGACTGCACTTCAGGGTCCCAGCTCCATCCTAGATGTGCTCATATTCTGAGTCTCCCTATTGATTCTATCCTCCAGTAGCAGTGGCTGCTCCACACTTGGGAATATATGAGGTCTTAACAGTTTTCAGACAGGAGAATCTACAAGAAAAACAAAATCTATTGCCTTGAATAGAATAAGGTTCACACTAGAATAAAAACATAACCCACGCTGTGATATTTGATACCTTATGTAATCTAGACCCAACTCAACCCTCTTTCTTGTCTTCTCTCTTTTTAAATCACTCTGACCTCCTTACTATTCCTCAAACACCCTAAAAATATTTCTATCTCAGGAACTTTGTGCTTGTGTTTCCCTGCCTAGAAAGTACTTCCTCTTGTCTCCCTAGCTCAATTCATTCTTATCTGTGCTAAATGTTGCTTCATCTTTTAAAGTTCTTACCTGAATATTCTATATAAAATAGCTGCTGCTCCTGACTATGTCCATTACTTTCTACCCCTTCATATATTCTTTGGTTGAATAAATGAACATATTATGCCATTAATTTTGTTTTCTTTATTGTATCATGCCAAAAAATCCTTCCTTGCCTGGAAGAGAAAGTAAGGAGGAATAAAATTCTACCCAATGTATATAATCAAAATGTATATAATAATATATCTCAAAAGGTAATAGAAAGGAAAGGAGCAGCGTGTTTTCAGAGGAAGTAATAGGGCATATGAAGTTAGTTTGGGTTGCCAGAAAAGGCTTTTCAGAAGAAATTTAAAGTGAGACTTAAAAGATGAGCAGAAGCCAATTATGTGAAAATTGGAGCGATGAAGATTTTCAGGCAGAAGGAATAGCACTTGGTGGGAAAGCACTTGGCATGTTTAAGGACCTGAGAGACCCTTGTGGATGTAACAATCAGTAGGGAGAGGGTATATCATGAGAAGAGTTTGGAGAGCCAGGTAGGGACTGGAACACAGGATGCCTGTTAAGTCATGTGTAGAAGCGTGGATATAATTTTTAAGTGGAAAAGGAAGCCATTGGACAGTTTCAGGCAACAGTAACAAAGCAATTTGTGTTTTAAAATTATCACCTTAGTTGCTGTATGGAAAATAAGGTGGAAAGTGACAAGATAATTAGAGATGAGACCAGTCAGGAAAATACTGCAGTACTCCAGATAAAAAAATTGATGGTGATTTGCACCAGAAATGAAGTACAGAAATGGATGATACATGTTTTTGTGAGGTAGAATCAAAATGAGATGGATGGGATAGTTTAGATGTGGGGAAAGGGAAAGGAAGTGTTAAAAGTGTCCCAAGACTGACTTGTGTAATTGGGTGGATGGTGGGACTGTTTACCAGTTTGGAAAAGTCTGTAATAAAAAAACTCTTATGAAGGGACATGGAGGGAAGGAGAAATCAACAATTTAGTTTAGTTGGATTAAGTATGAGCTATCTTGGAGACAGCCAAGAGAGGTTTGAAAAAGGCAACTAGGTACACAAGTACAGAGGTTGGAAGAGGGTTTGAGCTAATGAGAGAAAATTAGGAAGGAGTTTTTCTTATTATACCATCTCACATATTTCTAAATAATTTACCTTCTAAATATAATATAGCATAATATAAATATATCAGTGATTCTAACTCTTTCTAATAAGGTGTCATATTTTGATTATAGTGTAGAACAGGGAGAAAAGAACTAATAATTACTGAGTGTAGACTATTTATGAAACACTGATACATGCTTTACTTTTTTTTCTTTTCTCAATAATGCTATACATTTAATTACTTACACTTCACACATGGGAAAACTGGAATTTAAAAAGGTTGATTAAGTGCCCTAAGCTTGTAAGTGACAGAAACAGGATTCAAACTCAGATTTTTGTTATTAAAACCCATTCTCTTTCTGTACCACCATTCTGTAAATTCATATTTTTCCTTTCTTCCTTAATAAGAGTTAATAATATCCATAATTTATTTCCAAAATAGAAGCAAATACAGTGATGTTGCTATAATAACAGGCATAGCTATAGCTGGTAAAATAACCTTTGTTAGAAGCTATGACTACTTCCAAGTAAAGCCTATATATATTTTATCAGAGTAGTTGAAGAAATGGTGGTATGTGTTAAGCAGCATTTTCATTTACTTGCAAACATGAGTATGTGAGTACTTTTTTGTGACTATTTTTTAAAAGTTCTAGTTTTCCTACAATTTTTAAAAGTCTAGAAAGTAAGTTTGATTATCTTAACACACACACACACACACACACAGAGGAACTGTGTCAGTAGCGATTAGTTATTTCTAACACAGAAACTTGGTATTTTAGGGGCTTAAGTTATTCCTTAAGGTAAGAATTAAGCACTTGATCAAAATTCTGGTACTGTTTATCATTAGAATTACCTGGAGGGCTGGTATTTGTTCTTCTTGCTATTTTTGACAGGGGGCAGGGGCAATGAGAAACATTGTCTCCTAAGTGGATTTTTCCAAAATGTGATCATGCATTTTTTACAGCATGAGGAATTCTATTCCATTAGTTTGCATAATTCCATCTCATTTGGAATATGAAGTGATATTTCCTTTCTATCGTACTCTAAGAGTTTGGAGAAAACAGGGTTGTATCAATAGTATGAACAGACTAGAGATACCACTTTGTGTTCTTACATGAAAATAATTTATTTTATTATCTTTCTGGAAATATTGCAACAAAAACTAAACATTCTCTTTGATATACCTTATACTTCATGTAAACCAAGGAAATTGTTCTGTTTCATCCATATGTGTAATTCTGCCCTTTCATATTTCAGTAAGAATCTAGAGTAGTAACAAAAATAATATTGAAGACATTTTTAAATACTGAAATTCTTTTTGAAATAAAGTTCAATTATTTTAATATCTTAAAAAGATTTTTATTATTTTTCTCTATTAGAAAATTATTTTAGAATATTAAAATTTTAGAATTAAAAGTTATATAAGATGAAGTGGTTTCTTTTTACTCTGAAAGGAAGAGAAAGAGAAGAAAGAGGAGGATGAGGAGGTATCATTTGCTGAGAGATTGATATATGTGTTTGAGAGATTATGTGTGCTTTCAGTACCTTGAACTTTAGGAATTTTTTTTCATTATAAAGAAGATTAGAGTAAGGCTCAAAAAAATTAATTATCCCAAGCTGTGACACAATTAAAAGCATTAAAAGCACTGTGCAAGTTTCACATTATACTCTGGAGGTATTTTTTAAGTATGGTACTTACAGTTATAGATTTCCCTCTGAGCACTGCTTTAGCTATGTTCCATAAGGTTTGGTATATTGTGTTTGTATTTTCATTCATCTAAAATTAATTTTAAATTTCCCTTGTGATTTTTTTCTTGACATATTGGTCATTTAGGAGTGTGTTGTCTAATTTTCATATATTTGTAAACTTCCCAAACTTCTTTTTTGCTTTTGATTTCTAATTTCATTCCATTGTGGTTGGAAAACATATATTATATATGATTTCAATCACTTTAAGTTTACTGAGGCTTGTTTTATATTCAGGAGAATGTTCCATAAACAGGAAGAATGTATACTCTGCTATTATTGTGTTGAATGTACTATAAATAAGTCTAGTTGATGTATAGTTTTGTTCACATCTTCTATACCCTTACTGATTTTTTTCTAGTTGTTTACCCAATATTGAAAATAAGGTATGGAAGTTTTTAATTATTAATGTTGAATTGAATATTTCACCCTTAAGTTCGGTCAGTTTTTGTTTCATTTGTTTTGGGACTTTGTTGCTAGGGCCATCCATGTTTATTCTTGATGGATTGAGGGTTTTGTCATAAGAAATATCCCTATTTATATATGTAACATTTCTTACTTGAAGTCTATTTTCCTGATGTTAGTACAGCCACTCCAGCTCTCCTAAGGTTGGTTTTTGCATGATGTCTCTTTTTTTATTTACTTGCACCTATTTCTGTATTTAAATCTAAAGTTTGTCTCCTTAAGACAATTTAGTTGGTTCTTGTTTTTCCTTATCCAATCTAATCTCTGCGTTTTGATTGGAATATTTAATCCTCTCACATTTAGTGTTATTACTGATATGGTTGTATTTATATCTGCCACATTACTTTTTGTTTCTATGTGTCTCACATCTTTTTTGTTCCTATGTTCCTCCTTATCAAATTTCTTTTTAATTTAGTAGATATTTCTCAGTGCAAAATATTAATTGCTTTAATAAATTTAATTATATTTTTCAATTATTATCTTAGTGATTGTTCTAGGGGTTGTATCTTAATTTATCAAAATATACTTTAGATTTATACTAACATAGTTCCAGTGAAATACTGAAACTTTTTCCCTATGTTGCACCATTCATCCTCCTATCTGTGCTGTTACTGTCATACTTTTAGGTCAATATATGTTGTAAACTCAACAATACATTGTTATAATTATTACTTTATATAACCATCCTGCTCTAATTGCTTCTGCTCTATGAGTAATGGCTGGTTAGAACAAGGGTATCCTGGTTCTCTCAACTACATCTGCTTGGAATAGAATTTCTATTCCCACCCCGCAACATCAGCTGGAAACCAAAGCCCAGAATGGGACCTAAGGAAAGAGAGAGAACTCATATTCTTGGGCACAGCTTCCTGGATTAGAACTCCTGCGGTAGTTTTCACAAGATGTAGCTTGGGATGAGCAGGAGCCACGGCGGGTGGGGGAAGGTGGTTGTGGCTCAAATGTCACAGGCTTTTGCTACTTTTACTGAGAGTTAGAAGATTTACTTGAACGAATGTTTCTAAATTTGCTGTGTGATTTTAAATTATTGCTTTTCATAATTTTTCTAGTTAAATGGTTTATTAGAGATCTTCTATTGACTCCTCATTTCTTTATTCTGCAAGTTCTCTATTTATAGATTTTTAAAACTGGAAGTAAATTTAGACATTTTCATTTCAAAATGAAGGAATTTACCTCAGAGTGATTTATCCAGAGACACAGAGCTAACTCAAGACAAAGGCAGCACTAGACATCTCAATTTCAGTGTGGCACATCCAAAATATCCCCCACTCCTCAGTCTTATGCCAGTTGAATGTTTTCCTTGCAGCCTACTTCATTCTCACAAATTCTGATTTGGCAAGGGGTTGCTTGCTCAAACTGGCTCCTGTATCCTTTTGATATGTCCACATCATTCTTTGAATATCACTTTACTTTTCAGCTCAAAAAAAGATGTTTTATATTCATATACTTTCCATGCCTCAGTCCTCAAATCAGGCATCTCTCCTAGGAGTCCTGGTTCCTTTCTAGAGCAGTTTTAAGAGTAGTAAATATAATCTTTAAATGTTGGGAACTCTAATGGAATTTTCATTCTTTCCTTTTTTTATAATTTTTATTGGAGTATAGTTGATTTACAATGTTGTGCTAGTTTCTGCTGTACAACAATGTGAATTAGTTATACATATACATATATCCACTCTTTTTTAGATTCTTTTCCCATATAGGTCATTATAGAGTATTGAGTAGAGTTCCCTATGTTATACAGTAGTTCCTTATTAGTTATCTATTTTATATATAGTAGTGTGTATATGTCAATCTCAATCTCCCAATTTATCCCCCTCTCCTTCCCTCTTGGTAACCATAATTTTTATTTAAATATTTTGGTGAAGTTATTTTCCATAGCCCACTCTAAATTTTTCTGAATCAGAATAGACTCAGACAAATTTATCTGAGTCTGACTACAGATTATTTTTCTGTTCAACTTAGACTTGTCATTATGCATTTCAACCAAAGTCTCACTGAACTAACCCATTAGCATATACCTTTTCGGTGATACCAGTTTTCAAACCTATAACAATATAATCTACTTCCTTCAAAGACTAATTTATCAAATTTAAGAAGAGGAAAATAGAATCTAAAGCTTAAAAAATATGTTTATTCATTTCAGGAAAATATCAAAGCATGTTCTGCAACTGCAGAAATTCAATCTATAACTTTATTTTATTTGATGTATGTTTCAGCTTTGTGAAAGATGATACTTAAATATAAGTCATAAAATTAGAAAGTATAAAAACACATAAAATAGATTTGAAAGGGAGAGGGAATTTGTCAATATGGTTTTCAAATTTTATCATAAATATGAAAAAAAATTCATAAATATGAAAAAATAAAAGTATTAAACTAAAGAAGTAAGCAATACACAATATTTTTATATTTTTTATAATTTATGACTAAAAATTGTTTATTAAGAAAAATGAAATTATATTGTGATGTCCTTCAAAGCTCTTTAAAGTTATTCTGTCAAACTAATGTGGAAACTCATTTATTTTACATTTGATTCATTGTTGAATTTTATTTTAGTACTTTGCCCTTATGTTTGAGGTGGTCATCTCAGTTAGATAACGTTTTTTCCTCATGAAACATTTTTCTTCATTTTGGAATGGCTGCTATTTTCTATTATTTACTTGAAAGTTAAAATTAGTAAATAGAGTTAAATTTTTTTTTTTTTTTTAATTTTTGTCTGTGTTGGGTCTTCGTTTCTGTGCGAGAGCTTTCTCTAGTTGCGGCAAGCGGGGGCCACTCTTCATCGCGGTGCGCGAGCCTCTCACTATTGCGGCGTCTCTTGTTGCGGAGCACGGGTTCCAGACGCGCAGGCTCAGTAGTTGTGGCTCACGGGCCTAGTTGCTCCGCGGCACGTGGGATCTTCCCAGACCAGGGCTGTAACCCGTGTCCCCTGCATTGTCAGGCAGATTCTCAACCACTGCGCCACCAGGGAAGCCCCAAACATCTTTTTTTAAGAAAACAATTTATGAGTTGTCCTTCAGTACACTTGATAAGTTGTATTTATTGAATATGAAGCTCTAATGACAATTGCCATAATTATGTGCTTTCTGAGATTCTCTGTTGTAAAATTCTAATCTATCAGGTTTTAATAAATCATTTTATCTCATTTACTACCACATTGCCAAAGCTGTAGTCATTGATTTCTTTCACAAATATGAAAACTAGTAAAAGCACTTTAAAAATAATCTTTCCATATGCAGAAGCAGATAAAAATATAGCCATAATTTATCAAACCTTAAAATTAAACAAATTTAGAAGACGAGCCCCAATATTTTAGTAAATTTTTCTACCACTTAATATTACTTCATTCATTCATAATTTTAAAGGCTGAAATTAAAAGAACTGATGCTCTAGAATCTCCAGGACATGAACCGTGCATTTAAATACTTGACATATGACATTGGGAAATCGTTTAGCATGCTTTGATCCTTTTGCAACTGAAAAAAATAATGATGTGTGCATGTCCATTATATGCTGAGAGATTATTTCCTCATACAAGTATTTGTTTTCCTTCTAATATTTACTTTTGTAACAAAATAATAATAACAATAGTTCTCTACCTTGTTCCAACTCTTACTTTTGAACATTACAAGGTAACACTAGCTCAAAATAAAACTCACATACTCTTGAAGAAATGAAAAGTCACATTAAAAAATTAGGTAAACTTAACTGCATTTTTAAAGCTTAGCATTTTCAATTACTTTCTGCTTTGTATATCTTTTGTAAGGACCCTGGGATATATGTGCTTTCTAAAACACTGCTCACATAGCTGTCAAAACTAAACTATGCAAAGGAAAGGTCAGACTTCAACAGATAATTCCTGTTTCCATGGAAACTGACTTGATTTAGGAAAGAGCTGTAAGTGCTTATAAATAATCATGGGTTCAAAAACGTCATTGCCTTCTTCAACAGGTGCAGCGATCTCACCTGAGAAAGAGCCAGTTCAGAGATTATTCCTAAATGAGAATTTCAAACATTGGTGTTAATTTATCTGTCTTTAATTGGCATCTGTACATCCTATTCAGTGTCACGCTCCTCCAAATAAAACGCTTCCATTAAGATGAATCAGATATTATCACTGAAGCAAATTACTTAATGATTACACATGCTTTTTTCACTAGTGGTCACACATTTATATCTTTCTGATTCTTAGAAGAGTGAACAAGATAATAAATGGTTTAATCTTATGCCCTTTGGATGTTTCTTTGTTTTATTGTTAAGGGAATCTATGTTAGGGATGCTAGTCCTTTATGTCTTTTAGACCATACCATAAGGAAATATCAATAACACTAAGGCCATGTAGAGGCAAGGGAAAGCCATTTAAATGGGATCAAACATTAATTAGAAAATATTTGGGGGTATATTATTTTAGATAAATTAATTTGATAAAAGAGCCAAGTGCCCAAGGTGGAATTGGATTGGGGCTACTTAGAATGACTAATATTTGGAGTAAAATTTTCATGTCAGCATTTGCCTACTTTCATAGTAATATTTTGATTATTAGACCCACATTGATAACAAGTCCCTTGGAAAAAGTTGTGGGTAGAAATGCTAGTTACTCTATTACCATTTTCCCTCTTTCACTTTCTTTTTCAAATCTTTCCCCCTACTTCTTCCTTTATTTTCTTTCCTTGTTCCTTAAATTTGCCAAATTATCTTAAGAATTTTATGCCAATAAATACAATTAATGAGAGAAGTTCATAAGGCTACCATAAAAATTATTCAGGAATATTCAAGCACACCTAATTTTGCTTGAAGATGGCATCAAGACAAATTTTGCTTTACCTTCCTTTTTCCAAATACCTAATAAAATACTGTTGAATCTTAACAAACATGAGATGGAAATAACTGAAAATACAAAATTTGTGTCAATCACTGTTAAGAATCTGGGGGACTCTCTACTAAAAATAGCTGACTTGAAGCTCAAATGCAAATCATAATTAATTGTTTTACAACTGGAAATAGTTTAGAACGAACCATAAAATGTGGAGGAAAAACAAATTCTCCCTCATGTCATCTACTACTTGTCTCAGAGAGTCAAGTTTTGTACAAAGCAAGGAAAAAAAGAGTGGTTTCTTCTTTTATCCCTATGTTCCACCTTTCTTATAACTTATATATATGTATATTATATAATCATATTTTATAATATATTATGTGTATCTAAACCACTTATATATATGGGTTTTTTTGGTTTGTTTTTAAGAGACTAAGGGGCATTTAATTATGTAAATTAGACTCACTCCTTTGATAGAGGATTTGAAAAAATCAATAGGTAGAATGTAGGAACACATCAGCCCAGCCTTTGGGGTCACATTGTCTCAGGATTTTGGTTCCATGACTCAATTGGCCCTGTGAACTTGGTCCAGGTCCTTAAACAAAGTAAGCCCTAGTTCTTTCTGTATAAAATGAAAATGGCAGTACTACCTGTATTGCAGAGGTATTGTGGAAATTAAACGGACCACTTAGCTTAGCTTATAGTAAGAGCTCAATAAGTGTTAGGTACCATCATCAAAATTGTTATCATCATCATCATCATCTTCATCTTCATCATGATCTTCATCTTCATCATTATCTTCACATCATCATCACGCCATCTTCATCATCATCATTTTTTAAAACATATTTATTGGAGTATAATTGCTTTACAGTGGTGTGTTAGTTTCTGCCTTCTAACAAACTGAATCACCTATACATATACATATATCCCCATATCTCCTCCCACTTGCAGCTCCCTCCCACCCTCCCTATCCCACCCCTCTAGGTGGTCACAAAGCACCAAGCTGATCTCCCTGTGCTATGAGGCTGCTTCCCACTAGCTATCTGTTTTACATTTGGTACTATATATAAGTCCATGCCACTCTCTCACTTCGTCCCAGCTTACCCTTCCCGCACCCCGTGTCTCAAGTCCATTCTCTATGTCTGCGTCTTTATTCCTGTCCTGCCCCTAGGTTCTTCAGAACCATTTTTTTTAGATTCCATATATATGTATTAACACACGGTATTTGTTTTTCTCTTTCTGATTTACTTCACACTGTATGACAGTCTCTAGGTCCACCCAACTCACTACAAATAACTCAGTTTCGTTTCTTTTTCAGGCTGAGTGATATTCCATTGTATATATGCACCACATCTTCTTTATCCATTCATCTATCGATGGACACTTAGGTTTCTTCCATGTCCTGGCTACTGTAAATAGAGCTGCAGTGAATACTGTGGTACATGATTCTTTTTGAGTTATGGTTTTCTCAGGGCATATGTCCAGTAGTGGGATTGCTGGGTCGTATTGTAGTTCTATTTTTAGTTTTATGAGGAACCTCCATACTGTTCTCCATAGTGGCTGGATCAATTTACATTCCCACCAACAGTGCAAGAGGGTTCCCTTTTCTCCACACCTTCTCCAGCATTTATTGTTTGTAGATTTTTTGATGATGGCCATTCTGACCAGTGTGAGGTGATACCTCATTGTAGTTTTGATTTGCATTTCTCTAATGATTAGTGATGTTGAGCATTCTTTCATGTGTTTGTTAGCAATTTGTATATCTTCTTAGGAGAAATGTCTATTTAGGTCTTCTGTCCATTTTTGGATTGGGTTGTTTGTTTTTTTGATATTGAGCTGCTTGAGCTGCTTGTATATTTTGGAGATTAATCCTTTGTCAGTTGCTTCATTTGCAAATATTTTCTCCCATTCTGAGTGTTGTCTTTTTGTCTTATTTATGGTTTCCTTTGCTGTGCAAAAGCTTTTAAATTTCATTAGGTCCCATTTGTTTATTTTTGGTTTTATTTCCATTTCTCTAGGAGGTGGGTCAAAAAGGATCTTGCTGTGATTTATGTCCTAGAGTGTTCTGCCTATGTTTTCCTCTAAGAGTTTTATAGTGTCTGGCCTTACATTTAGGTCTTTAATCCATTTTGAGTTTATTTTTGTGTATGGTGTTAGGGAGTGTTATAATGTCATTCTTTTACATGTAGCTGTCCAGTTTTCCCAGTACCACTTATTGAAGAGGCTGTCTTTTCTCCATTGTATATTCTTGCCTCCTGTATCAAAGAGAAGGTGACCGTATGTGCATGGGTTTATCTCTAGGCTTTCTATCCTGTTCCATTGATCTGTATTTCTGTTTTTGTGCCAGTACCGTACTGTCTTGATTGCTGTAACTTTGTAGTGTAGTTTGAAGTCCGGGAGACTGTTTCCTCCAGCTCCATTTTTCTTTCCAATATTACTTTGGCTATTTAGGGCCTTTTGTGTTTCCATACAAATTGTGAAATTTTTTGTTCTAGTTCTGTGAAAAATGCCATTGGTAGTTTGATAAGGATTGCATTGGATCTGTAGATTGCTTTGGGTAGTATAGTCATTTTCACAATATTGATTCTTCCAACCCAAGAACATGGTATATCTCTCCATCTGTTTGTATCATCTTTAATTTCTTTCATCAGTGTTTTATAGTTGTCTGCATGCAAGTCTTTCATGTCCTTAGGTAGGTTTATTCCTCGGTATTTTATTCTTTTTGTTGCAGTGGTAAATGGGAGTGTTTCCTTAATTTCTCTTTCAGATTTTTCATCATTAGTGTATAGGAATGCAAGAGATTTCTGTGCATTAATGTTGTATCCTGCTACTTTACCAAATTCATTGATTAGCTCTAGTAATTTTCTGGTAGCATCTTTAGGATTCTCTATGTATAGTATCATGTGATCTGCAAACAGTTACAGCTTTACTTCTTTTCCGATTTGGATCCCTTTTATTTCTTTTTCTTCTCTGATTGCTGAGGCTAAAACTTCCAAAACTATGTTGAATAATACTGGTGAGAGTGGGCAACATTTTCTTGTTCCTGATATTAGAGGAAATGGTTTCGGTTTTTCACCATTGAGTACGATGCTGGCTGTGGGTTTGTCCTATATGGCCTTAATTATGTTGAGGTAAGTTCCCTCTATGGCTACTTTCTGGAGGGTTTTTATCATAAATGTGTGTTGAATTTTGTTGAAAGCTTTTTCTGCATCTATTGAGATGATCATATGGTTTTTCTCCTTCAATTTGTTAATATGGTGTATCACATTGATTGGTTTGTGTATACTGAAGAATCCTTGCATCCCTGGGATAAATCCCACTTGATCATGGTGTATGATCCTTTTAATGTACTGCTGATTCTGCTTGCCAGTATTTTGTTGAGGAGTTTTGCATCTATGTTCGTCAGTGATATTGGCCTGTAGTTTTCATTGTTTATGACATCTTTGTCTGGTTTTGGTATCAGGTGATGGTGGCCTTGTAGAATGAGTTTGGGAGTGTTCTTCCCTCTGCTATGTTTTGGAAGAGTTTGAGAAGGATAGGTGTTAGCGCTTCTCTAAATGTTTGATAGAATTCGCCTGTGAAGCCATCTGGTCCTGGGCTTTTGTTTCTTGGAAGATTTTTAATCACAGTTTCAATTCCAGTGCTTGTGATTGGCCTGTTTATATTTTCTATTTCTTCCTAGTACAGTCTTGGAATGTTGTGCTTTTCTAAGAATTTGTCCATTTTTTTCCAGGTTGTCCATTTTATTGGCATAGAGTTGCTTGTAGTAATTTTTGATGATCCTTTGTATTTCTGCAGTGTCACTTGTTACTTCTCCTTTTTCACTTCTAATTCTATTGATTTGAGTCTTTTCTCTTTTTCTCTTGATGAGTCTGGCTAATGGTTTATCAATTTTGTTTATCTTCTCCAAGAACCAGCTTTTAGTTTTATTGATCTTTGCTTTCGTTTCCTTCATTTCTTTTTCATTTATTTCTGATCTGATCTTTATGATTTCTTTCCTTCTGCTAACTCTGGGTTTTTTTGTTGTTGTTGTTCTTTCTCTAATTGTTTTAGGTGTAAGGTTACGTTGTTTGTTTCAGATGTTTCTTGTTTTTTGAGGTAGGATTATATTGCTGTAAACTTCCCTCTTAGAACTGCTTTTGCTGCATCCCATAGGTTTTGGGTTGTTGTGTTTACATTGTCATTTGTTTCTAGGTATTTTTTGATTTCCTCTTTGATTTCTTCAGTGATATCTTGGTTATTAAGTAGCGTATTGTTTAGCCTCCATATGTTTTTGTATTTTTTCCTGTTTTTTTCCTGTAATTGATATCTAGTCTCATTGTGTTGTTGTCGGAAAAGATACTTGCTACAATTTCAATTTTCTTAAATTTACAAGGCTTGATTTGTGACCCAAGATATGATTTATCCTGGAGAATGTTCCATGAGCACTTGAGAAGAAAGTGTATTCTGTTGTTTTTGGATGGCATGTCCTATAAATATCAATTAAGTCCTTCTGGTTTAATATGTCATTTAGAGCTTGTGTTTCATTACTTATTTTCCTTTTGAATAATCTGTCCATTGGTGTAAGTGTGATGTTAAAGTCCATTACTATTATTGTGTTACTTTCAATTTCCCATGTTATGGCTGTTAGCATTTGCCTAATGTATTGAGGTGCTCCTATGTTGGGTGCATAAATATTTACAATTGTTATATCTTCTTCTTGGATTGATCCCTTGATCATTATGTAGTGTCCTTCTTTGTCTTTTTTAATAGTCTTTTTTTGAAGTCTATTTTGTCTGATATGAGACTTGCTACTCCAGCTTTCTTTTGATTTCCACTTTCATGGAATATCCTTTTCCATCCCCTCACTTTCAGTCTGTATGTGTCCCTAGGTCTGAAGTGGGTCTCTTGTAGACAGCATATATACAGGTCTTGTTTTTTTATCCATTCAGCCAGTCTATGTCTTTTGGTGGGAGCATAAAAAAACAAGACCTGTAAATGGACATTTAAGTTAATCATCGATATGTATGTTCCTATTACCATTTTCTTAATTGTTTTGGGTTTGTTATTGTAGGTCTTTTCCTTCTCTTCTGTTTCCCTCCTAGAGAAGTTCCTTTAGCATTAGCATTTGTTGTAAAGCTGGTTTGGTGGTGCTGAATTCTGTTAGCTTTTTCTTGTCTGTAAAGTTTTTAATTTCTCCATCAAATCTGCATGAGATCCTCACTGGGTAGAGTAATCTTGGTTGTAGGTTTTTCCCTTTAATCTCTTTCACTATGTCCTGCCCCTCCCTTCTTGCTTGCAGAGTTTCTGCTGAAAGATCAGCTGTTCACCTTATGGGGATTCCCTTGTATGTTATTTGTTGCTTTTCCCTTGCTGCTTTTAATAATTTTTCTTTGTATTTTATTTTTGATGGTTTGATTAATATGTGTCTTGACATGTTTCTCCTCAGTTTTGTCCTGTATAGGACTCTTTGCACTTCCTGGACTTGATTGACTTTCCTTTCCCATACTAGGGAAGTTTTCAACTATAATCTCTTCATATATTTTCTAAGTCCCTTTCTTTTTCTCTTCTTCTGGGACCCCTATAATTCAAATATTGGCACATTTAATGTTCTCCCAGAGGTCTCTGAGACTGTCCTCAATTCTTTTCATTCCTTTTTCTTTATTCTGCGCTGAGGTAGTTATTTCCACTCTTTTATCTTCCAGGTCACTTATCCATTCTTCTGCCTCAGTTATTCTGCTATTGATTCCTTCTAGAGAATTTTAAATTTCATTTATTATGTAGTTCATCATTGTTTGTTTGCTCTTTAGTTCTTCTAGGTCCTTGTTAAGTGTTTCTTGTATTTTCTCCATTCTATTTCCAAGATTTTGGATCATCTTTACTATCATTACTCTGAATTCTTTTTAAGTAGACTGCCTATTTCCTCTTCATTTGATTGATCTGGTGGGTTTTTACCTTGATCCTTCATATGCTGTGTTTTTCTCTGTCTGCTCATTTTGTTTAACTGACTGTGTTTGGGGTCTCCTTTTTGCAGGCTGCAGGTTCATAGTTCCTGTTGTTTTTGTTGTCTGCCCCCTGTGGCTAAGGTTGGCTCACTGGGTTATGTAGGCTTCCTGGTGGAGCAGACTAGTGCCTGTGTTCTGATGGATGAGGCTGGATCTTGTCTTTCTGTTAGGTAGGACCGCCTACAGTGGTGTGTTTTGGGGTGTTTGTGACATTATTATGATATTAGGCAGCCTCTCTACTAATGGGTGGGATTGTGTTCCTGTCTTGCTAGTTGTTTGGCATAGGGTGTCCAGGACTGTAGCTTTGCTAAGTGGGGCTGGGTCTTAGCATTGAGTTGGAGATCTCTGGGAGAGCTTTTGCTGTTTGATATTATTTGGAGCTGGGAGGTCTCTGGTGGACCAATGTGCTGAACGCGGCTCTCCCACCTAAGAGGCACAGGGCTGACAGCCAGCCGTAGCACCAAGACCCTGTCAGCCACACAGCTCAGAAGAAAAGGGGAAAAAAAGAAAGGAGGAAAGAAAAAAAAAAAAAAAGAAAAAGAAATAAAGTTTAAAATAAAAAATTAAAAAGTAATTTAAAAAAAAGAAAAAGAAAGAAGAGAGCAACCAAACCAAAAAACAAATCCACCAATGATAACAAGCACTAAAAACTATACTAAAAAATACCACCAAAAAACAGGCAGACAGAACCTTAGGACAAACGTAAAAGCAAAGCTATACCAACAAAATCACACAAAGAAGCATACACATACACACTCACAAAAAGATAAAAAGGAAAAAAAAAAAAAATATATATATATAAAAAGGAAAAGAGCAACCAAATCAATAAACAAATCTACCAATGAGAGTAAGCTTTAAGTACTAAACTAAGATAAACATAAAAGCAGAAACAAATTAGATGCAGAAAGCAAACCCCAAGTCTACAGTTGCTCCCAAAGTCCACCGCCTCAATTTTGGGATGATTCGTTGTCTCTCAGATATTCCACAGATGCAGGGTACATCAAATTGACTGTGGAGATTTAATCTGCTGCTCCTGAGGCTGCTGGGAGAGATTTCCCTTTCTCATCTTTGTTTGCACAGCTCCTGAGGTTCAGCTTTGGATTTGGCCCCACCTCTGCTCTGTGTGTAGGTCACCTGAGGGCGTCTGTTCCCACCCAGACAGGACCGGGTTAAAGGAGCAGCTGATTAGGGGGTTCTGGCTCACTCAGGCCAGGGGGGAGGGAGGAGTACAGTATGCGGGGTGAGCCTGCGGCAGCAGAGACCAGCATGACGTTGCAACAGCCTGAGACGCACTGTGTGTTCTCCCAGGGAAGTTGTCCTTGGATCGCGGGACGCTGGCAGTGGCAGGCTGCACAGGCTCCCAGGAGGGGAGGTGTGGATAGTGACCTGTGCTTGCACACAGGCTTCTTGGTGACTGCAGCAGCAGCCTTAGCATTTCATGCCAGTCTCTGGTGTCCGCTCTGATAGCCACGGCTCGCGCCCATCTCTGGAGCTCGTTTAGGCGGTGCTCTGAATTCCCTCTCCCTGCACACCCCGAAACAATGGTCTCTTGCCTCTTAGGCCGTTCCAGACTTTTCCCCAGATTCCCTCCTGGCTAACTGTGGCGCACTAACCTGCTTCAGGCTGTGTTCACGCAGCCAACCCCACTCCTCTCCCTGGGATCTGACCTCCGAAGCCCTGAGCCTCAGCTCCCAGCTCCCAGCTCCCACCCACCCAAGAGGGTGAGCAGACAAGCCTCTCAGGCTGGTGAGTGCTGGTCAGCACCAATCCTCTGTGTGGGAATCTCTCCGCTTTGCCCTCTGCACCCCTGTTGCTGCGCTCTCCTCCATGGCTCCGAAGCTTCCCCCCCACCACCCCCTGTCTCCGCCAGTGAAGGAGCTTCCTAGTGTGTGGAAACTTTTCCTCCTTCACAGCTCCCTCCCTGAGGTGCAGGTCCCGTCCCTATTCTTTTGTCTCTGTTTTTTCTTTTTTCTTTTGCCCTACCCAGGTACGTGGGGTAGCTTCTTGCCTTTTGGGAAGTCTGAGGTCTTCTGCCAGTGTTCAGTAGGTGTTCTGTAGGAGATGTTTCACATGTAGATGTATTTCTGATGTATTTGTGGGGAGGAAGGTGATCTCCATATCTTACTCCTCCACCATCTTGAAGGCCTCCTCTATAAATCCATCTTCATTATTATCATCATCTTCATCATCATCATCATCTTCAAGCAGGGCTACACAGCAGAGAGGTAAGGCAGGAAGGTGAATAAAGTAGGGTTTAGCAGCAGAGAAGCAAATTTCTGAAGGTCCTATGGGAACCACCCCTCTCCCCTTCCCTCTTTCTCTCCTGAAGCTTCTGGCTATATATATGGTTTTGATTGGTAGGTCCATAAGAGATGTGGCCCATTATAACAATTACCCCTTTCTGGTAACTGCATATTGTAAACTCTTGCAGCAGGACAGATAATGAATTAGAGATGCACAAAACCAGAGAACTGTGTAATACTTATAATATTATAGCAATTTTCTAAGTGATAGATGAAAAGTTCCTGGGCTAAAAGAATAGAGGGGGATAAAAAGTAAGCATGAGAGATGTTAAGACAGAATTCTATTAACTCAGTTCTCTTCCTTGCATGAATAAACCCTACCCATCCTTTAATTTGTAGCTCAAAATGAAAATTTCTGATGAATTTGAAATAATGACTACTCTCTTTTCTGTGCTTTCAAAACACTTTGTTCAAATTGCCAACATATCACTTGTCAGAGTGTAGAGTTAGACCCCACCACATTCCACTTTGTAGCCCTGGTGTTTGCTATTGTACCTGTCAAAAAGTCATCAGTCAGTACATGTTTGCTGAGTTGAATTATATCTTTCAGTCCTTTATTCCCTTAAATCTAGTATTTGGGATTTAAAAATGAAATCTATAAAGATTTTAAAAATTGCTGTTAGTTACAGTCTGACTTTACAACGATCTTTCAAATAGAAAAGGTCTATTATCAAAAAAGTCTGTGACCAGATGTTCTTTCTGCCTACTAAGGTCACAATAAAATAGGTTTAAGCTGTAAAGAATAGGTTCAGACAGAGGATGTGACTTTGAAAAAGACTGCTCAACCATGTTTTGGGGAGTTTTCTAAAACATATGGCTCATTTTCATCTATGGGCACTATAGCTAATCTTTACTTAGCCCTATGTACTGTGTTAAAAGTATGCATCAATAAAAAAAAAATGAAAAAAGTGTATGTGAAAACAGTGTACTGCCTTCCTGTACAAACTAACCTGGAAAATATCCTTTTAGAAGTTTTCATGTTTGTTAACTTAATATTCTTCAACATAGCTACTCAAATTGTGATCAATTTTTATCACTATTATTGTTTTACCATTATAAGTATTACAGGGATGATATGTATTACGTGTGTTATCAATTTGATGTAGGAGATATGCGTGTTGCTTAGCATTATTCAATTGTCAAGTATACCTGCAACTTTCACTTTAGATTATAAGGCAGCCTTAACTGAGCAGGATAATATAGGAAAGGGGATATGTTATCTAAAACATCATGCCTGAAATGATGCTTTCCACTTTGACTTCTTGTACTTGAAACTCTGACTCTAAACTAATTTATACTTCAAGAAAAATAAACCAAGGTTTCTTTTTGTGGAGAAAACAATAACGAAAATATTAGGGCTAGCACTAAGTTCATAAAAATCAATCACTTTTGGTGTGTATAAGTGTTAGAGACATATTCAGCCTCACTGAAAAATAAAATTTGGATTTACCAGTTAATTGTAGAATTCTTAGAAATAATTAATTTCAATATTGTAAACAAAGAAATCAGTGTTTTCTTTGCTAATTTAAACATAAATTTGATCCTTATGAAATAATCATGATATCTCAATAATATTCCAACTTGTTCTAGAAACTTCTAAAAATCATTCCAAAGTTAGTAAGATATATGGATGCATTCCATCATAGTCCTGTGCATGTAAATAAGCCACCCTCACTCTTATTTCATTTACAGAGAGAGCATATAATCCATTTTGGACTATCTATCTAACTTTTATCATTGCCCTGTAGTCAAGGTGATTATATAAAAGAGCAACAATTTCTATGATTCTGTTCCTGCTGCCAGGATATCATGTGCAAGATATAAAAAGGGTGACCCAAGCCAGAGACATCTTCAGGAATTCAACAGTTGTTACAGAGAATATCACAACAGCATCCCAAGTTCAAATTGTTAGTTATCAGGGAAAAAGATAACAGTGAGAAGTGAGAAAAGATAAAGTGAGAAATATTTATACAGAAAGGAAATAGATAGTATTTGGAAAATGAAAATAATTTACTCAATTTACTATTTTAAATTTGTTTAGGAAGGAATACATTAGTGTTCAAAACCTCATGTATACATAATATATATATATGGCATATATAATATCTACCCCTGTTGATCATATATGTAGAACCCACTATTCCCTCCTCTTTTTTCATACATAATCAGTTTGTTTTGTATCCATTCATTATGTATGAATGAATGGATAGCTATATATATTTTACCTTTTTGTGTATAAAGTAGCAAACTATACACATGGCTTCACTCCTTGCTTTTTTACTTAAAAATGTAACTTGGGACACATTTTACATATCCGCTCCAATATGTAAAGCACTCTATAGTCCATATGCAATAAATAAATAAATAAATAAATCTAGACAGATGTTATTACAAATAATTCTAAAGGGACATAGATACAGATATAAATATGAAATGCAACTCTGTAAAACTTCTAAAGGAAAACTTTGGAGAAAATCTGTGTGACCTTAAATTTGGTTGGTGATGAGTGTTTAGATATGGACATGGTCCACGAAAGAAAAACATTGATAACTTGGACTTTATTAAAATTAAAAACCTCTGCTCTCTGAAAGACACTGTTGAGAGTACCAAAAGACAAGCCAGAGACTTGAAGAAAATATATTGAGCAAATATCTGATAAAGTTCTTGTATCCAAAATATACAAAAAAAAAAAAAAAACTCTTAAAACTCAACAATGAAAAAATATTGAAAAATGGGTAAAAGACCTGAACAGGCACCTCACCAAACAAGATGCACAAATGGCAAACAAGTATATGAAAAGATGTTCAAGGAATTGCAAATTAAAACAAAAAGAAGATGCCACTACACACCTTAGAAAGACAAAACAAAACAAAACCTGACAATACCAATTGTTAGTAGGATGCAGAGCAGTAGAAACTGTCATTCATTCCTAGTGCAAATGAAAATTGGTATAACCACTTTGGAAGACAGGCAGTTTCTTACAAAGCTAAACATAATCTTATCATACAATCCACAAATTGCTCTCTTAGATATTTATCCATCAGATTTGAAAACTTACATCCACACAACACCTACACTCAAAAGTTTATACCAGCTTTATTGATAATCATCAAAAATGGGAAGCAACCAAATGTCCTTCAATAAGTGAATGGACAAATGAACTGTGACACATCCATAAAATGGAATATTATTCCGCAATAAAAATAAGTGAGCTATAAAACCACAAAAAGACTTAGAAATACCTTAAATTTATATTGTTATGTGAAAGAAGCCAGTTTGAAAAGCTACATACTATAGCATTCCAATTATATGACATACTGGGATTGGCAGAAGTATAGAGATGATAAAAAGATCAGTGGTTGCCAGGGCCCCAGGGAACTACATGAGGGTTGAATATGTGACGCACAGGGGCTAGTAAAAGCACAGGGATAGTAAAACTGTTCTGTATATTGTAATGGTGGACACATAGCACTATGCCTTTTTCAAAACCCATAGAACTTTACAACATGAAGAATGAACTTTAATGTGCACAAATTTTAAAAAATCATTTTAAATGTCAGAGGATCCCAGGATGGAATGCATAATGTGATAAAACAATTGAACTGTGTAATAAACTTATGAAACTACCTCACTGAAAGGAATAAGGAAAAGATGCTGACTTAACTAACTTTGAAATTAAGTAGAATATGTAAAACTAAAGACAAAAGAAACTATCCTATTACTATAATTTGTGGGTTAAGAATTCTGAGGCTGCTGTATATATATTAAGATTGAACAGTTAAGTAAATTGATGGCGGATGATGGGAGCCAGGTTTCTCCCCGTTGTAGCTGGAGGTTACAGATAAGTGAGGGGAGGTGGCTGGAATAATCCATATGATAATGGCTTATAGTTGGAGACATCATGTCAACTCACAATTAGCTTAACATAGACATAGTTGGTTATGTATAGAAATATATATATATATATACACACACACACACACACACGAGTTGGTATCCACACATATTATTTTCATGCTTTATCAACAGAGAGAACCTAGCAAAAAATGGCACAACAGTAGCAATGAGAACACCTAACACTCAAATCTTGGTTTCTAATACTATTCACCAATGAAAGAAAACAAAGGTCTTAAGAAAAAGGGCTGATTCTAGGACTGGGGAAGGAAACATAGATGATCCTATGGACCTTGTATTGCCAGAAAGTAATGAAGTGTTCCAAAAAAAGAAAGGAAGAAAGAGAGAAAGAGAGGAAGGAAGGAAGGAAAGAAGGAAGGAAGGAAAAAACCCACAGTGAGTGATGGGGGCATATGTTAAAGGGTCAAAGAGACAAAGGAACCAACAGGAAGAGCTCCCAACAAGCAAGACTAAGACAATCTGAGCAAAATATAGATAAATTAGGATTGGATTGTAACCTAAAATATAAAATAAATATCTTTGAGTCTTTACTGATATAAATAAGTGATAAACTGGGAAAAATAGACAAATCTTGTGCAGAAGAAATCCAAATAATTTATGTAGATTCTTGCCCCTCAAGGAGGTGGAATATAACTCTTCACTCATTATTTTGAGCTGTGTATAGTGAATTTTTCCCCAAGAGTGCAATGTGGAAAAGGAGGAAAGAGTAACTTTACGGTGGAGAAATCTGGCAACCACAACCTTAGGTGATCAAGGTCAGTATCAATATTAGTGAATCATGTTGGCAGTATGTGCTCTTAATATGATTTGATGATATGGCACTTTGTGTTCTTCCTCGCCAAAATGCATAACCCCAGTCTAATCATGAGAAGAGCACCAGAAAAATCACAGTTGAAGGTTAATCTAAAAAATGTCTGACCAGTTATAAAACAATCACTCTTCAAAATTGTCTAGGTCATCAAAAGCAAAGAAAGTCTGAAAAACTCTCATAGCCAAGAGAAGCCTAAGGAGACATGGATATTAATGTAATGTAGTGTCTGGGACTGGATCTGGGATAGAAAAAGGTCATTAGATAAAAACTAAGAAAATCTTAATAAATATGGACTTTAATAATAATGCTCAATATCAGTGCATTAACTGTAACAAATGTGCAGTACTAATGTGAGATATTTATAATAGAGGAAATTGTGTGGGGCATATGGGAAATTACTGTACTATCTTGACAAGAAGGGATAGTTAGGTGTGGGGCATCAGAACCTAAGCAAGTTTAAGAGTGTGTCCCTACAGATGTGGTCTGGTGTAGGGTGCTAGAACAAAACGAGGTGAGAGGGAAGGGGAGAATGATCAAAAAATATATAATTAAGGATATGGGATCCAGTTTCTTACTGTATAAAAAGAAGTTACACATATAGAAAGGAATAAAACTAGAATGAACTTTGTAGTACTTCTATATCAGCCTACCTAGTTCTAGGTATCTGAACATAAATATGTGCTTGTGATGTAAACATATGCATTCCCTCCTTGCAAGACATTTGGTCCTGTCCAAAATTTCCATAAGACATTTGGTCCTTAAGACATTTGGGCTATGCTAAAAGGTGCTTGATATTTGCAGGACCACTTGGTCCTGTTCAAAATGTCCATGGAGACATTTGGTCCACGCCAGAGGAAACTTAATATTTGGACCTGTCCAGAACCATTTGGCATGGACCAAATATGCTCATGGACATTTTGGACAGGACCCTCAAGGACCATTTAGTGTGGATCAAATGTCTCATGGACGTTTTAGACAGGACAAAATGTCCACTAATCATATTCCCTATCTCTGTCTACTTTGAGGGCTTTAGAGCATGAATACATCCTGCACTTAGATATTGGCTCCATGGAAAATTGGCTGATTCTAGTTCTGTGGCAGGGAAATTACAATAGAAGGCTAGAATACCTTGTGCCAGAAAGCAAGGAGGGCCTCAGAGAAATTTGGGAATATTAGAAAAGGACACAGAAGTTAGCTTGAACAGGGACCCACTAGAAAATTAGGACAATTTAAGCATCAAAATAAGTAATAACAGTAATGAATTATAAGCTATTGAATAAAATAGGAATCCATGAGTCCATACTGATATAAATATGTTAATGAATACATTGAAAGTTTCAAAAGTAGTCTTAAGTACATTGTTTGAAAATACTTCCCCACAAAATACTTATTAATTTAAAAAGGAGAAAAAAAGATAATTTTACAGTGGAGAAACCTGTCAGATACCAACTAATTCAAGTGACCAAAGTAAATAGCATCAGAAATGGAACAAATAAAAATTGTGGTCCACCTGATAGATGTGATGAGAACATGGCATCACTTCTGTGATATTTCTAACAAAGGTGTATAACCTGGGGCTTCCCTGGTGGCGCAGTGGTTGAGAATCTGCCTGCCAATGCAGGGGACGCGGGTTCGAGCCCTGGTCTGGGAAGATCCCACATGCCGCGGAGCAACTAGGCCTGTGAGCCACAACTACTGAGCCTGCGCGTCTGGAGCCTGTGCTCCCAACAAGAGAGGCCGCGACAGTGAGAGGCCCGCGCACCGCGATGGAGAGTGGCCCCCTCTTGCCGCAACTAGAGAAAGCCCTCGCATAGAAACGAAGACCCAACACAGCCAAAAATAAATTAATTAATTAATAAATACTGAATGTTCTCCGGCTCCTGTAAAAAAAAAAAAAGAAGGTGTATAACCTGAATCTAACTATAAGGAATCATCAGGCAAGCCTTCCAAACCGAAGAAGGCTAAAGACTTGACAGCCAAGTGTAACATGTGATTCTAAATTGGACTAAGACATTTTTGGACAATTGACAAAGCTTTAGTAGCCTCTGAGGATTAGGTATTAGTAATGTATCAATTTTACATTTCGATTTTGTTGAGTATATTGTAGTTGTGTAGAAGAATGTCTTCGTTGTATAAATAAACACTAGAGCATTTTGGAGTGATGTAATATCAGGGTGACAACTTATTCTCAAAAAAATTATTTGTACTGTATACTCCAAGAGGTGATTTAATCTCACAATCACAATATTGAACAACAACAAAAAAAACCCAACAAGATAAAACAGAACGTTTGGTAGGATTTCATTTTGTAATAGTTCAAAAACAGGTAAAACTAGGCTTCATGTTCTAGAGAACATACATGTTGATAAAGTTTTTTTAAAAGGGAGAGTTTCATAGAAGTCAAGATAATTACATCTGCAAGAAAGGGAGGGGACTCACAAAAAGTTTTAGGGTAGCACTGATCTATTTCTTGACTTGGATCATCATTATATGGATGTATATTTTAAACTTTTTAATGATTTATACTTAGTTTTATTATATTTTGTATAGTTTTTTTAAATAAAAAGATATTGTACAACATTATAGAGCAAGTAGTTTATACCTTTGTAGTATAAACTTAGAGTGGGGACTGCCTTATTAACTGTAATGTGTTATCTAGTCTATCAATTTCCTGAACTGCCAGTGTTTTATACCAGAAAAAAAGAAAAAAATCTACCAGTTATAATTTATTAGATGCATCTTAATGTCAAAGATGTTAATTTGTGTATGTCCTTCTCTTGATCACAGTTATATAACACTGAATAACTCAATATAGTGTAGTTCCTTATTTGAGCTTCTGAGTCAGAGTTGGATGCTTTTGCAAAATTAACTCAAATACTGTGAACTAAGGACTTTACTCCAACAAATATATTTCTAGTTACATGCTTAGTTATTATCCCAATACATTTAATGAAATAAATTCTCAGATAGTTCTGAGAAATAAATATAACAGTCATCCTAAGGCAGAACTTGGAGGGGGGCAGTTTCTCTGAATAACTTTCTCTGAATAACTATAAAACAAGTCCTTATATATAAAATTTTATGGTAAATTACTTTGGGTCATTTTTCTAATATTCAAACTTGGTTCCTTTATTCCTTTTCTTCTTTTCGTCACTGAAGTTCTCTTTGAAAATACACAAATACTGCCTCTCTTTGAGGCACTTCGAAATCAAAATTAATTATGCTAATTATCTCATGCAGGCTGACCTAATTAAATTTAATTAGTGGGTCTTGTTAATTCTAAACATCATCCTCTGGGAGATTTTACCTTTTGGGTAAACTAGGTAGAGAATCCAAGTGCTTACTTATCCTAACATATTTAGGCAGCAGTCACAGCACATGTACTTGTGCAAATGGAGTATGTATAGTCATCAAGCAATTGATGTTCCCTTTATCTATTGATCTTGTTAAAATACATATTTCTTGTGGAAATTAACTGAGGTAAATGTCAAGGTTTTAATTAGTAATTAAATCCTTCCATTTAGATTGTATTCACAAAAGATGTGAAATCATGATATATGTGACTCATACTCTAGCAAAAATTTTTACATGCTTAGTAATTTTCAAATTATTCCTGGAATGTTGCTACATATGCTATTGAGTCATTCTTAGTTTTTTGTGATACTTCTATTCCCTTCCATTCCGTTTTTTCCTCTCTCACTGTTCCATTTTATGGAGCATCATTTTCTCAGCTGAGCACAATTAAGTAGTACTTCCCAGGGTTCTGCCCTGGTCTTACTGTCCTTCTTTCTCTCAGAGGGGATTTCATTTACTCTATAAATGACTTTAATTACTACATATGGGCTGGAAAATGCTTATATCTTTATATCTAGTATTGAACTTCACTTTGCCCTTCAGACATATATGCAACAACTTGCTCAACATATCAACACCGATGACACACAGTCATTAAAACGCAACACATCCAACATTATTTATCCTTTCTACCTACTCTCATTGCCATATTAAGGTCCTCATCATTTCTCACCTATTTCATTAACCTTTTTGTCTTGGTTCTTAACCCCCTACCCACCTCATATTTCATTATCTCATCAACAGCTCCTAGTAATTATCTGGTTTACTCAATTTGAAAGTGTAAACTTGTTTGAAATTGTCACTCACCCCCACCCTTTACCTAGGATCTAAAAATCTCTCTCCATCACCTGCAAAAGACACTAAGCAACTCAGCAAGAGTCTTTGAGTCTTAGTTCCTATCTAGCCCCCATCTCTTCCCAGTACTGCATTTTGAAATGTATATTCTAATGATACTGGAACTTTGGTACTTCCTGGCATAGATATCATAGTTATGAACTTCTCTGAGTTTGTGTACTGCCCTCTCTGCTTAATGTGTTTTCCTCAACTTTTTAACAGCTTTTATATGCAGGTAACATATTATTACGCGTTAAGAATGAGGAAAAAATAGTTCTAACAATACAAATAGATAGAGAGAAAAATAGAAAATTCTCCCTAAGCCTGTCTCCTATCCCATTCTGTTTTCACCAGCAATCACTGGTTCGAAAAAAAAAAAAAATTCATCATATCTCCCAGACTTTCTATTTCATCAATTTGAATATTTTTCCTTTAACAATATAAGTTTGCTTACTCCATGTCAATACAATAGATTTTTTTATTTAACATTATGGAGTTAAACCTTAGAGTGCATGCAGTATAATTCTATCATTTCTCTACTGATAGACTCTTGGTGTTTTTTTGTCTATTTATTATGATTGTTGTCATTAATGCAATGAGTGGCCTTGTATTTCTACTAACCAAACCCACTCTAGTTTAAAAAAGAATCCATTCTGATAATATGATAATAGATATCCAATGCTTACATGTAATATATATATATATATATATATATATTGCATTTTCTATTTGAAAACTCTTTAAATAGTTTTTTAAATGTCTTTTTCATATTATTAGGAACAAACTATGACACTAATTACTTAAGAGAATTGGTAAGCAATTGCATGCATTGTTGTGCTAGGTGTATATTCAAATTATTTTTTTAAAGTTTCAAGGTTAGTCTAATTTTTTTAGTGATTTGAATTAAACAACAAATGTGATAATTGTTTAATGCTCTTTTGGCTAGATTATATGTAATAATATTATAATTTATAATTATACATATAATTAATATATAATAAATATAACTATATTATTACAATAAATAAGTGTTATTAAATAAATGAGGAAACCTCATTTAAAATGGAGTCAGGAAGCCCTGAAGGGGGAACTTTCACATTTGTATCATTCATTGCAGTCTACACAAACAACAGGAAGAAGGAAGATAAAAATTATTTTGACAAGGGAGGACATTAATCACACGGGAATTTTATGTCCAGCTTTTAAGAAAAAGAAGAAAGATCTCACTACCCCAGCAACAAAGCACCACAAACCCATTTTCTCCTAAAGCTTAATAAAAACAAGTGTCTCTCTTTGTTTTCTCTGGACTTGCCTATGATTCACCATAGCTTGCCTGTCCTAAGTGCAATTCCCAATATAAACCCATTTTGCTGGTAAAATAAGTGGCTGTTTCATTTTGAAAGTTGACAATATATAATGTCATTATGAATAAGTGAGATGAAAAATCTGCTACATATTAAGTATTTTCATAATCATTAGATGTTGAATACAACAAGATGGAAAAAAAAACATGTCTTCACATAGGAAAAAATATTAATCTTAATTAATTTTATTAGTTCTTTTGTTGTGCATCAAAGAGACATAAGTTTAAAGCATACTTATGTTCTCAATTGACAAAATAGTAAATTTTACCAGTATTTTTTAAAAAAATAAAAATGTGAAAGTGAAAATCTGAAAAATACATATTTAAAGTACAAGTTTGACAATGTCGATAATCACAAATTTTCAAGCCATCCTCTGTTTACTACAAAAGATCTACATTTAACTAAAAACTAATAAACTTTTAATATACTAAGTATCTTTTTAGTCTTACATGGATGTGAAGATGTTTCAACTTATCACCTTGCTGATTGATAGCAGTGAAACTGATGGTTTACATTTTGTTTTGGTGAGACCAGGAGAGTTCTTCCTCTGGGACTGTACATATAGCAATACTCTGCCTACAAGAACAGAAGAGTATAAAAAGCACCAGCCAGTATAGCAGATTGAGCTTTCTGGTTCTGAGGTGTTCTGTGCAGATGTAGGTAATTCCTGATCATAGAGAGAAGGAACACCACTATGACCCTGTAGAGAGAAGTAAATATGAACCCCATCCAGTCTTTTTGAATATTGCTATGAGGTCACCTTTGTCTGAAGTGCATATTCTTACTTTAATGCTGTTGCTATATAATATCCTTTTCCTGGACTAAACCAAAGATTGACAAGCATTGTTATTTTGTCACCTGTGAATTTTTTTTAGCAATTGAATCCTGTCTGAAACTTTCAATTAATTTATTTAATAATTCTTGTAGAAACAATCTGGACATTTTCTGAATTTGTAAGGTGATCCTTGAACTTTACCACTGGTGGTATATGGTTCCTCTATTGTTCTGAATAATGATAGCACTTAGATATTACTTAGTTATGATATAAAACATCACCTAATGCCATTGAAAAAAGGTATCACATAGTTTTTATTCATTTTGGACCTTTAATTTCATAGAATACAGAGAAATATGCCACATATTTTTTGCTTGTTTTTGCAAGGTCTTCTCAGGATCAAAATATTGTATTAACAATGGAAAGAAACATTTTCTTTCTGGAACAGAAATATGATGCCTGCCTACCATGGGCAAGTGATGACAGAGATGGAAGATAGAAGCATCCTTGATTTCTTATCTTGAGACTTCTTATTATGTAAACCCTCTCCCCACCACACATTATTTGAATAGCCATTATTTTGCAATGAAATAAGGAATGACCACCTCAGCCTTCTAGATCTGAGATAGGGTAAAATTACCTTCATTGATACTATGAACATTTAAATATTTTGAATGGTTTTGGTAAAATATACTTAGGAGACATTCTAATATATTCTCTGAAGTAATCCCAATGAATGCTATAAAGGAACAAGATAGGTTTATCTATTTCATAAAATTCGTCACTGAATTTTAGCTTTCAATACCCTGTTGTAGCCATTAAATACAAATCATGCATTTCTAGTGTGTTGTGAATGTTTGCCACACTGAAGTCCATGTGCTTTCTGCACTTCTGAGTGTGAAATGCATTTTTTAACCTCCAAGATTAAATTATGTTGAATTTTACTTTGTAGCAAATGGTAAGATAAAATTTAAAATTCATTTTCTACTTAATCTGAAATATAAGAGGTTCTTGAGGTCATAACTCATCTGGGAACCATGATAATGTAGCAGATTATTAAATATTTCATTATGGTAATAAGAGTGACCTTTTTTGGATATGTGATATGTGTAAACACTGCCTCTATTAACTCACTAAATCTAGAAGATGGTGTTTATGTTGACTTGGATACTGAAGACTCTTTCCTTAGCCTCCACAACCAATTTAAGGGCTCTTGCTTATCTGTCATGCTCTAAACTTATCATTTATCCAAGAACAAGGTCTCTATCGCTTCTTCTCTAATAGCTTAGGGCTCTGCCTGTAACATCAGTTCCATAATAATTTTGTTCCAATCTTACATTCCTGTCTAGGTGTGTGGTTTTTAGAATACCTCTCTCTCTCTGACCTAATCCTGAATCTCAATTGCTAGTTGTCTGCTCTGTTTCGCTATATTCTTGGACCTTTAAATTAATATGTACCTTGGGTAATTGTAGTAGGTTGAAGTATTGTCCCTAAGTCTTCCCTACTCCCTATATCCATATCCTTTGACACTAATGACATGGACCTCCCAGCCTTTTGACTTGGGGCCCTGCCATGTGACTTGCTTTGAGAGTGGAACATGGGCAGAAAAAATAATGTGCAGTTCCAGCTCAGGCCTCAAGAGGCCTCTTGTGCCTCTGTCAATGCTGTACAAACTTCCCCTGGAAGCCTAACAGCCTGGGCCCAGAGTAAATAAATGTGAAGCAGACTGGATGCTAACCCACAGAGAGTTGCAAATGCCAGTTGGAGTCAGAGTTTGAAGCACAGTCAGAAAGCCTTGATCAGCTAAGTCTAACCAACCTACAGGTGCATGAGAAACAAGCACTTTTTGCTGTATGCCTCTGAGATGTTGTGGTTATGTGGTAAAAGATAACCAATATGGTAATATTCGTTTTTCTTGTGTTTTTCCATCAGCTTTTGGGGCTTCAGATGTAACTTTGGACACAGCTAGTTCTTTAGGGGATGCACATGAAAAAGAGCTTGAATTCACTTGGTCAGGCCTAAGAAAAGTTCACATGTCTGTGGTTTTTAGCAGTTAAACTAAACCTTATTAATCTGTAAAGATGTCTTTGATATCAAAGTCCTTGGTTACAAGCAACAGAAAAAGATTTTGAATACATTACAAAAGCAGAAGCATGTTGGAAGGTATATGTATTTCAGGGAATCTGTGGAAAAGCTTGAGAACCTGGTTCAAAAATTGACAAAAAGCAAGGTGGCTGGGCAGCAAGGAATAGAGGCACTATCACACCCCAGAAAAAATATTGTTATGATGCTATTATGAATACCACCAGTACAGAATGCTGGGTAGATGGTAAAGGCTGACTCTGAACAGTATAAATGTATTCTTACATTTTTATAATACTTTGAGATCCAAATGTCCAGGCTGGACACCTAATTGGCCACATTTAGTCCACATGCTTGCATTCTGGATACCAAGAAGTAGAGAGAAGTGTCTGCATGTGTGTTGAAGGGGTGTATGTGTGGGGTGGATGGGGTGGGCAGAGATTTGGAACCTTAAGTTTCTGTAGTAGAAAGTGGAGACCTACCTTCTACCCCAAATCATATAATAGTGAAACAATGTTCAAAATACAAAGGATGTTTAAGTATGGGGTGTTAAACAACAACAACAGCAGTAAATGCTCTCTATAATATTCCTGGGGAATCACACATAAGCAAAGTAAAAGAACTAAAGCAAGACATGAGAATCAGGAAAAGAGATCAAGTCTATCACAATTGGCAGGGTAAAGTGGGCACAAAGCCAAACTACAAATGAAGTGCCAAATCAGAACTGACTATCTTGCAAAAAATGAGGTTCAGATGGATTAATGGCTATTTTGGGGACTTAATTTCATGAGCTAATAGTTTTATGAGCTCTTCTTCCTGAGGATCCCTCACAGAGAGGCTTCTGTGTTATGCATGTACTCTGCCATTAAAGTGACCAAGCCATCACCACCCTCTGTGGATCCCCATATATTTTGCAGAGGATTACAGAACCCTGACCAAGACTGTAATCAGATTCCATGAACAATAACATTTGATACTTAGCAGCCAAGATGAGAGGTATTGCATTCCTTCATTAGACATTCACTTTTCATTTTTTTCTTACTAAAAGACATGTAGCATGTCAAATTGAAGTAAACAAAATAAATCTAACCGTGCTCATAGTGGCTGTAAATACATGCCCAGTTACTCTGTACATAAGCTTCTGCAGTACCATTTTGAGTGCTGACAATTTGTAATGAAGGTAGCATTTATCTCTGAAAGTTTTAAGAATCATTCTAAATTAAGGCTTAATCTCTTATTTTCCTTTAAAAAACTTATTGATTAGGGGATCATAGATTCTTAAAATCAAAAGAGACATAGAAATCCCCTTCATTTCACAGAAGATATTTCTGAGGCCAGTGGAACTTTAATGGTTTGACAATTATTAGACGGTAAATAAGGGGTAGATTTGGGATTAAAACCAAACTCTCCCTATTGCTTCTCCAATGAAAATGTTTCATTTTCAGATATAGAGCAATATTTTGTGTGTTGTTATTGTTCAGATTATTTATATCAGGAGTTTAAAACTCAGCTCTAGAGGAGCCAGCAAGGTCACGTAAATGAGTAGGGAGGAACAATAAAAATGTGTAGGTGTGGATTGTTTGAATGGCAGTGAAAGCTGGACAGCCGATGCCCTATCTAAAGAGGTGACCACTTCTCAGCTCCAGCTGACTGTTGCCATTGGTAACGCATGCCCAAAGTGACTACATTTTTTTTTTTTTTATTTTAAATATCTCTATTTTTAAAAGTTGTATTTAAAATAAAAACTGAACAAGATGAAGTCCAGTTAAAACCCAATCAGGAGATGAATTTGGTCTGCAGGCTGCCGGTTTGTAATTGCAACTTATACCATCTACTATGCAATCATAGGGAATAGTATCAATATTATTCATTAAATTTAAAAAATATTCAGCATCACTGCTCTCAGTGGAAGAATCTATTGAAATAAATTTTTAAAAGCTTCTAAATCAATTAGTATAAAAATTGATTTTTCAATATTTAATCAAAGCATATCTATCCTTTAACGTCTACAAACACCTTTGTAGAAATGTTCTACAAAGTGAACATTGTAGAAATGTTCACTTTAATTTAATATGAACAGTGATAGAGATAATCTGATCATAGTCTTAGAAAATGTAACTTGGAATAGGTGATCAATACATTCACATTAACTTTGGTAATCAATCCATTAAACTTGTGCATGAAATGTTGACAAATCTCCTTAGCTCTTAGTATAATTGAATACCTTGTCAATTTCTTCACTAACATTTCAGTATTGATTGACTGGTAGTTCCTCTCAGAATTAGTCATTGATTATCATGATACAGTGATTCTACTGACCACTAATTGTCCTTTAACTAGTATATGTGGTAACTCTATTGTATAAGATTTAACATTCAGTTGAAATGGCAAAATAAAGTCATTTCTTTATCTAATTGACTAATCTGCCAATGAAACCTAGTGTGCCAATAAATATGCCAATGAAATCATATTTAGAAAATATTTCTAGAGTGATTTTATACATCTACATAAATTTTGTACTAAAACAATGTTTCTAAACCCCTCCCCCAGGAAAAAAACTGATAATAAAAATGGGATTTATGTTTAAAAAGTTGGGAAGATGTTGCATCCAAAATTCCTCTGATAGAGGTACATTTTGCAAATTACTGTGCTAAAGTTTCTGAAGTTTTCCTGCAATGAATCCTATCTTAACTTATTTAACATAGTATTTTTCAAGTTTATTTAAACAGAGATTCACTTTCTCCTTGATTTTGAGCAAAACAATTTAGAGAAGGCTGACTCAGAAAAGAAATGTATTGCCCAAGCCCACACAACTAATTAAAATTAGGTTCAAAGATACCTGTAAGATTTTCTGGTTCCTACAATATTTTTTTTATTTTTCATTTTTTTTTTAAACGTAATTAAGTTTTTATTTCTTTTTTTTAATTGAAGTATAGTTGATTTACAATATTGTGTTAGTTTCAGGTATACAGCAAAGTGATTCAGTTATATATATATTTTTTTTCAGTTTATTTTCTGTTACATATAGGTTATTACAAGATATTGAATATTGTTCCCTGTGTTATACAGTAAATCCTTGTGGTGTTTTTAATTTCTGATTAATGGCTTTTCTTTTTTTCTTCCAGCTTTTTTTTTTTTTTTAACATCTTTATTGGAGTATAATTGCTTTACAATGGTGTGTTAGTTTCTACTGTATAACAAAGTGGATCAGCTATACGTATGCATATATCCCTTACCTCTTGCGTCTCTCTCCCACCCTCCCTATCCCACCTCTCTAGGTGGACACAAAGCACCGAGCTGATCTCCCTGTGCTATGTGGCTGCTTCCTACTAGCTATCTATTTTACATTTGGTACTGTATATATGTCAATGCTACTCTCTCACTTCGTCCCAGCGTACCCTTCCCCCTCCCCATGTCCTCAAGTCCATTCTCTATGTCTGTGTCTTTATTCCTGTCCTGCACCTAGGTTCTTCAGAACCTTTTTTTTAGATTCCATATATATGTGTTAGCACACGGTATTTGTTTTTCTCTTTCTGACTTACTTCACTCTGTATGACAGACTCTATGTCCAGCCACCTCACTACAAATAACTCAATTTCATTTCTTTTTATGGCTGAGTAATATTCCATTGTATGTATGTGCCACATCTTCTTTATCCATTCAGCTATCGATGGACACGTAGGTTGCTTCCATGTCTTGGCTATTGTAAATAGTGCTGCCATGAACATTGTGGTACATGACTCTTTTTGAACCATGGTTTTCTCAGGGTATATGCCCAATAGTGGGATTGCTGGGTCATATGGTAGTTCTATTTTTAGTTTGCTAAGGAACCTCCATACAGCTCTCCATAGTGGCTGTATCAATTTACATTCCCACCAGCAGTGCAGGAGGGTTCCCTTTTCTCCACACCCTTTACAGCATTTATTGTTTATAGATTTTTTCATGATGGCCATTCTGACTGGTGTAAGGTGATACCTCATTGTAGTTTTGATTTGCATTTCTCTAATGATTAGTGATGTTGAGCATACTTTCCGATGTTTGTTGGCAATCTGTATATCTTCTTAGGAGAAATGTCTGTTTAGGTCTTCTGCCATTTTTGGATTGCGTTGTTTGTTTTTTTGATATTGAGCTGCATGAGCTGCTTGTAAATTTTGGAGATTAATCCTTCATCAGTTGCTTCATTTGCAGATATTTTCTCCCATTCTGAGGGTTGTCTTTTCGTCTTGTTTATGGTTTCCTTTGCTGTGCAAAAGCTTTTAAGATTCATTAGGTCCCATTTCTTTATTTTTGTTTTTACTTCCATTTCTCTAGGAGGTGGGTCAAAAAGGATCTTGCTGTGATTTATGTCATAGAGTGTTCTGCCTATGTTTTCCTCTAAGAGTTTTATAGTGTCTGGCCTTACCTTTAGGTCTTTAATCCATTTTGAGTGTATTTTTGTGTATGGTGCTAGAGAGTGTTCTATTTCAGGTAGACTGCCTATTTCCTCTTCATTTGTTAGGTCTGGTGTATTTTTACCTTGCTCCTTCATCTGCTGTGTGTTTTTCTGTCTTCTCATTTTGCTTATCTTACTGTGTTTGGGGTCTCCTTTTCGCAGGCTGCAGGTTCGTAGTTCCCGTTGTTTTTGGTATCTGTCCCCAGTGGCTAAGGTTGGTTCAGTGGGTTGTGTAGGCTTCCTGGTGGAGGGGACTAGTGCCTGTGTTCTGGTGGATGAGGCTGGATCTTGTCTTTCTGGTGGGCAGGTCCACATCTGGTGGTGTGTTTTGGGGTGTCTGTGGCCTTATTATGATTTTAGGCAGCCTCTCTGCTAATGGATGGGGCTGTGTTCCTGTCTTGCTAGTTGTTTGGCATAGGGTGTCCAGCACCATAGCTTGCTGGTCGTTGAGTGAAGCTGGGTCTTGGTGTTGAGATGGAGATCTCTGGGAGATTTTCACCATTTGATTTTACATGGAGCTGGGAGGTCTCTTGTGGACCAGTGTCCTGAAGTTGGCTCTCCCACCTCAGAGGCACAGCCCTGATGCCTGGCTGGAGCACCAAAAGCCTTTCACCCACACAGTTCAGAATAAAAGGGAGAAAAAATAGAAAGAAAAAAAGAAAGAGGATAAAATAAAATAAAGTAAGATAAAATAAAGCTATTAAAATTAAAAATAAAAAATAATTATTAGAAAAAAGGAAAAAAAAATTTAAAGAAAACACAAACAAACAAAAACAAACAAACAAACAAGAAAAACAACAGACAGACAGAACCCTAGGACAAATGGTGAAAGCACAGCTATACAGACAAAATCTCACACAGAAGCATACACATACTCACAAAAAGAGGAAAAGGGGAAAAAATAATATATCCTGCTCCCAAAGTCCACCTCCTCAATTTGGGGTGATTCGTTGTCTATTCAGGTATTCAACAGATGCAGGCACATCAAGTTGTTTGTGGAGCTTTAATCCGCTGCTTCTGAGGCTGCTGGGAGAGATTTCCCTTTCTCTTCTTTGTTCAAACAGCTCCTGGGTTTCAGCTTTGGATTTTGACCCGCCTCTGTGTGTCGGTCGCCTGAGGGCGTCCATTCTTCACTCACACAGGACGGGGTTAAAGGAGCAGCTGAATCAGGGGCTCTGGCTCACTCAGGCCGGGGGGATGGAGGGATACGGAAGCGGGGTGAGCCTGCAGCGGCAGAGGCTGCCGTGACGTTGCACCCACCTGAGGCGCGCCATGCGTTCTCCCGGGGAAGTTGTCCCTGGATCACGGGACCCTGGCAGTGGCGGGCTGCACAGGCTCCCGGGAGGGGCAGTGTGGATAGTGACCTGTGCTTGCACACAGGCTTCTTGGTGGCCCCAGCAGCCTTAGTGTCTCATGCCCGTCTATGGGGTCCGTGCTGATAGCCGCGGCTCACGCCCGTCTCTGGAGCTCGTTTAGGCAGCACTCTGAATCCCCTCTCCTCACGCACCAGGAAGCAAAGAGGCATGAAAAAGTCTCTTGCCTGTTCGGCAGCCCCAGACCTTTTCCCGGACTCCCTCCCGGCTAGCTGTGGTGCGCTAACCCCTTCAGGCTGTGATCACACCGCCAACCCCAGTCCTCTCCCTGCAATCTGACTGAAGCCCGAGCCTCAGCTCCCAGCCCCCGCCCGCCCTGGTGGGTGAGCAGACAAGCCTCTTGGGCTGCTGAGTGCTGGTCAGCACCGCTCCTCTGTGCGGGAATCTCTCCACTTTGCCCTCCGCACCCCTGTTGCTGTGCTCTCCTTCGTGGCTCCAAAGCTTCCCCCCTCTGCCACCCACAGTCTCTGCCCGCAAAGGGGCTTCCTAGTGTGTGGAAACCTTTCCTCCTTCACAGCTCCCTCCCACTGGTGCAGGTCCCATCCCTATTCTTTTGTCTCTGTTGTTTCTTTTTTCTTTTGCCCTACTGAGGTAAATGGGGAGTTTCTTGCCTTTTGGGAGGTCTGACGTCTTCTGCCAGAGTTCAGTGGGTGTTCTATAGGAGCAGTTCTACGTGTAGATGTATTTCTGATGTATCTGTGGGGAGGAAAGTGATCTCCGCGTCTTACTCTTCCACCATCTTCTGGGAATTGAGAGTGTTCTAATTTCATTCTTTTATGTGTATTTGTCCAGTTTTCCCAGCACCACTTATTGAAGAAGCTGTCTTTTCTCCGTTGTATATTCTTGCCTCCTTTATCAAAGATAAGGTGACCATATGTGCGTGGGTTTATCTCTGGGCTTTCTATCTTGTTCCATTGATCTATATTTCTGTTTGTGTGCCAGTACCATACTGTCTTGATTACTGTAGATTTGTAGTATAGTCTAAAGGCAGGGAGCCTGATTCCTCCAGCTCCGTTTTTCTTTCTCAACATCGCTTTGGCTATTCAGGGTATTTTGTGTTTCCAAACAAATTGTGAAATTTTTTGTTCTAGTTCTGTGAAAAATGCCAGTGGTAGTTTGATAGGGATTGCATTGAATCTGTAGATTGCTTTGGGTAGTGTAGTCATTTTCACAATATTGATTCTTCCAACCCAAGAACATGGTATATCTCTCCATCTGTTTGTATCATCTTTAATTTCTGTCATCAGTGTCTTATAGTTTTCTCCATACAGGTGTTCTGTCTCCTTAGGTAGGTTTATTCCTAGGTATTTTATTTTTTTCTTGCAATGGTAAATGGGAGTGTTTCCTTAATTTCACTTGCAGATTTTTCATCGTTAGTGTATAGGAATGCAAGAGATTTCTGTGCATTAACTTTGTATCCTGCTACTTTACCAAATTAATTGATTAGCACTAATAGTTTTCTGGTAGCATCTTTAGGATTCTGTATGTATAGTATCATGTCATCTGCAAACAGTGACAATTTCACTTCTTCTTTTCCAATTTGGATTCATTTTATTTGTTTTTTTTCTCTGATTGCTGTGGCTAAAACTTCCAAAACTACGTTAAATAATAGTGGTGAGAGTGACCAACCTTGTCTTGTTCCTGATCTTAGTGGAAATGGTTTCAGTTTTTCACCATTGAGAAGGATGTTGGCTGTGGGTTTGTCATATATGGCCTTATTATGTTGAGGTAAGTTCCCTCTATGCCTACTTTCTGGAGGGTTTTTGTCATAAATCGGTGGTGAATTTTGTCAAAAGCTTTTTTTGCATCTATTGAGATGATCATATGGGTTTTTTCCTTCAATTTGTTAATACAGTTTATCACATTGATTGATTTGCATATATTGAAGAATCCTTGCATTCCTGGGATAAACCTCACTTGATCATGGTGTATGATCCTTTTAATGTGCTGTTGGATTCTGTTTGCTATTATTTTGTTGAGGATTTCTGCATCTATGTTCATCAGTGATATTGGCCTGTAGTTTTCTTTTCTTGTAACATCTTTCTGGTTTTGGCATCAGGGTGATGGTGGCCTCATAAAATGAGTTTGGGAGTGTTCTTCCCTCTGCTATATTTTGGAAGAGTTTGCGAAGGATCGGTGTTAGCTCTTCTCTAAATGTTTGATAGAATTCGCCTGTGAAGCCATCTGGTCCTGGGCTTTTGTTTGTTGGAAGATTTTTAATCACAGTTTCAATTTCAGTGCTTGTGATTGGTCTGTTTATATTTTCTATTTCTTCCTGGTACAGTCTTGGAAGGTTATTCTTTTCAAAGAATTTGTCCATTGCCTCCAGGTTGTCCATTTTATTGGCATAGAGTTGCTTGTAGTAATCTCTCGTGATGCTTTGTATTTCTGCAGTGTCAGTTATTACTTCTCCTTTTTCATTTCTAATTCTATTGATTTGAGTCTTCTCCCTTTTTTTCTTGGTGAGTCTGGCTAATGGTTTATCAATTTTGTTTATCTTCTCAAAGAACCAGCTTTTAGTTTTATTTATCTTTGCTTTCATTTCCTTCATTTCTTTTTCATTTATTTCTGATCTGATCTTTATGATTTCTTTCCTTCTGCTAACTTTGGGTTTTTTTTGTTGTTGTTGTTCTTCTTTCTCTAATTGCTTTAGGTGTAAGGTTAGGTTGTTTATTTGAGATGTTTCTTGTTTCTTGAGGTAGGATTGTATTGCTATAAACTTCCCTCTTAGAACTGCTTTTGCTGCATCCCATAGGTTTTGGGTTGCATTTTCACTGTCATTTGTTTCTAGGTATTTTTTGATTTCCTCTTTGATTTCATAGTGATCTCTTGGTTATTTAGCAGTATGTTGTTTAGCCTCCAGGTGTTTGTAGTTTTTACAGAATTTTGCCTGTAATTGAGATCTAGTCTCATAGCGTTGTGGTCAGAAAAGATACTTGATATGATTTCAATTTTTTTAAGTTTACCAAAGCTTGATTTGTGACCCAAGATATGATCTATCCTGGAGAATGTTTCATGAGCACATGAGATGAAAGTGTATTCTGCTGTTTTTGTATGGAATGTCCTATAAATATCAATTAAGTCCATCTTATTTAATGTATCATTTAAAGCTTGTGTTTCTTTATTTATTTTTATTTTGGAAGATCTGTCTGTTGGTGAAAGTGTGGTGTTAGAGTCCCCTACTATTACTGCGTTACTGTCGATTTCCCCTTTCATGGCTGTTAGCATTTTCCTTATGTATTGAGGTGCTCCTATGTTGGGTTCATAAATATTTATAATTTTTTATCTTCTTCTTGGATTGATCCCTTGGTCATTATGTAGTGTCCTTCTTTGTCTCTTGTAACAGTCTTTATTTTAAAGTCTACTTTGTCTGATACGAGAATTGCTACTTCAGCTTTCTTTTGATTTCCATTTGCATGGAATATCTTTTTCCATCCCCTCACTTTCAGTCTGTATGTGTCCCTAGGGCTGAAGTGGGTCTCTTATAGACAGCGTATATATGGGTCTTGTTTTTTTATCCATTCTGCCAGTCTGTGTCTTTTGGTTGGAGCATTTAATCCATTTAAGATAATTATCGATATGTATGTTACTATTACCATTTTCTTAATTGTTTTGGGTTTGTTATTGTAGGTCTTTTCCTTCTCTTCTCTTTCCTGCCTAGAGAAGTTCCTTTAGCATTTGTTTTAAAGCTGGTTTGGTGGTACTGTATTCTCTTAGCTTTTGCTTGTCTGTAAAGGTTTTAATTTCTCCGTTGAATCTGAGTGAGATCCTTGCTGGGTAGAGTAATGTTGGTTGTAGGTTTTTCCTTTTCATCACTTTAAATATGTCCTGCCACACCCTTCTGGCTTGCAGAGTTTCTGCTGAAAGATCAGCTGTTTACCTTATGGGGATTCCCTTGTATGTTATTTGTTGCTTTTCCCTTGCTGCTTTTAATATTTTTTCTTTGTGTTTAATTTTTGATAGTTTGATTAATATGTGTCTTGGCATGTTTCTCCTTGGATTTATCCTGTATGGGACTCTCTGCGCTTCCTGGACTTGATTGACTATTTCCTTTCCTATATTAGGGGAGTTTTCAACTGTAATCTCTTCAAATATTTTCTCAGTCCCTTTCTTTTTCTCTTCTTCTTCTGCGACCCCTATAATTCAAATGTTGGTGCATTTAATGTTGTCCCAGAGGTCTCTAAGACTGTCTTCAATTCTTTTCATTCTTTTTTCTTTATTCTGCTCTGTGGTAGTTATTTCCACTATTTTATCTTCCAGGTCACTTATCCGTTCTTCTGCCTCAGTTATTCTGCTATTGATTCTGTCTAGAGAATTTTAAATTTCATTTATTATGTTGTTCATCATTGTTTATTTGCTCTTTAGTTCTTCTAGATCCTTGTTAAATGTTTCTTGTATTTTCTCCATTCTATTTCCAAGATTTTGGATCATCTTTCCTATCATTACTCTGAATTCTTTTTCAGATAGACTGATTATTTCCTCTTCAGTTTGGTCTGGTGGGTTTTTACCTTGCTCCTTCTTCTGCTGTGTATTTCTCTGTCTTCTCATTTTGCGTAACTTACTGTGTTTGGCGTCTCCTTTTCGCAGGCTGCAAGTTCGTAGTTCCCATTGTTTTTGGTGTCTGCCCCCAGTGGGTAAGGTTGCTTTAGTGGGTTGTGTAGGCTTCCTGGTGCAGGGGACTGGTGCTTGTGTTCTGGTGAATGAGGCTGGATCTTGTGTCTCTGGTGGGCAGAACCTCGTCCAGTGGTGTGTTTTGGTGTGTTTTCTGTGAACTTATGATTTTAGGCAGCCTCTCTGCTAATGGGTGAGGTAGTGTTCCTGTCTTGCTAGCTGTTTGGCATGGGGTGTCCAGCACTGGAGCTTGCTGGTCGTTGAGTGGAGCTGGGTCTTAGCGCTGAGACAGAGATCTCTGGGAGAGCTCTCGCCAATTGATATTACGTGGGACTGGGAGGTCTCTGGTGGGGTAAAGTCCCGAAATCAGCTCTCCTTCCTCAGAGGCTCAGGCTGGACACCTGGCTGGAGCACCAAGACCCTGTCAGCCACCCTTAGAAGACCCTGTCTCCCTTAGAAGAAAAGGGAGAAAAAAGAAGAGATAAATAAAATAAAATAAAATAAAAAAGTTGTTAAAATAAAAAAAATTTTAATTATTAAAAATAAAAAAGTAGTAAAAAAAAAAAAAGAAAACAAGAAGAGAGCAACCAAAGCAATAAACAAATCTACCAATAATAACAAGTTCTAAAAACTATACTAAAAAAAGAAGAAAAAACTGAGAGAGAGAATGCTAGGACAAATGGTAAAAGCAAACCTATATTGACAATATCACACAAAGAAGCATACATATACACACTCATAAAAAGATAAAAAGGAAAAAATATATATATATATTAAAAAAAGGAAGAGAGCGACCAAATCAATAAACAAATCTACCAATGATAATAAGCTCTAAATACTAAACTAAGATAAACATAAAACCTGAAACAAATTAGATGCAGAAAGCAATCCCCAAGTCTACAGTTGTTCCCGAAGTCCACCCCCTCAATTTCGGGATGATTCATTGTCTATTCAGTTATTCCACAGATGCAGGGTACATCAAGTTGATCGTGGAGATTTCATCTGCTACTCCTGAGGCTGCTGGGAGAAATTTCCCTTTCTCTTCTTTGTTCGCACAGCTCCTGTGGTTCAGCTTTGGATTTGGCCCCACCTCTGCATGTAGGTTGCCCTCTGGCATCTGTTCTTCACCCAGACAGTAGGGGGTTAACGGAGAGGCTGACTAGGGGACTCTGGCTCACTCGGGCCAGGGGTAGGGAGAGGTACAGAATGTGGAGCGAGCCTGCAGCAGCAGAGGCCGGCATGATGTTGCAACAGCCTGAGGCACGCCATGTGTTCTCCCGGGAAAGTTGTCCTTGGATCATGGGATCCTGGCAGTGGTGGACTGCACAGGCTCCCGGGAGGGGAGGTGTGGATAGTGACCTGCACTTGCACACAGGCTTCTTGGTGACTACACCAGCAGCCTTAGCGTTTCACGCCCCTCTCTGGTGTCTATGCTGATAGCCATGGCTAGCGCCTGTCTCTGGATCTCGTGTAGGCAGTACTTTGAATTCCCTCTCCTCATGCACCCCAAAACAATGGTCTCTTGCCTCTTATACAGGTCCAGGCTTTTTCCTGGACTTCCTCCTGGCTAGCTGTGACACACTAGCCCCCTTCAGGCTTGTTCACACAGCTAACCCCAGTCTTCTCCCTGGGATCTGACCTCCGAAGTCAGAGCCTCAGCTCCCATCCCCCACCCATCCTGGTGGGTGAGCAGACAAGCTTCTCAGGCTGATGATTGTTGGTTGGCACCGATCCTCTGTGTGGGAATCTCTCTGCTTTGCCCTCTGCACCTCTGTTGCTGAGCTCTCCTCTGTGGCTCCAAAGCTTACCCCCCACCCACCACCCCCTGTCTCTGCCAGTGAAGGGGCTTTCTAGCATGTGGAAACTTTTCCTCCTTCACAGCTCCCTCCCAGAAGTGCAGGTCCCATCCCTATTATTTTGTCTCTGTTTTTTCTTTTTTCTTTTGGCCTACCCAGGTATGTGGGGAGTTTCTTGCCTTTTGGGAAGTCTGAGGTCTTCTGCCAGTGTTCAATAGGTGTTCTGTAGGAGTTGTTCCACATGTAGATGTATTTGTGGGGAGGAAGGTGATCTCCACGTCTTACTCCTACACCATCTTGAAGGGTCTCCCCTACAATATTTTTAAAAATACAGTTTAAGGGTACATTATGTGGATTTTTACTCAGTCTTGGTGCATATTAAAGGAAAATATCTTAACCATGCTAAAATTCCTTTGTCAGAGCATGCAAATTTGTAATATTCACCTATTTTAATTCATCAGAATTTTCATATGAGTGTTAAAGATGGAATTTCCATAAAATCAATACTTTCAAGGGAAATAAATCATGAGTGAATGACAAAATGAAAGCTGACCTATAAATTTTCAAATGTAATCTGATTTGTATAAAAAAAAAATTCAATAGTACAGAAAATGTTAAAAAAAAAAAAGCATCTCTCCACTCCACCCCACAGAGGAAGGCTATGCAAAATTGCCCAAGAGGGTACAGCTGGATTCTAATACACTCAAAACTCTCTAAAGATACTCTGCTTTGAGTCACAACTGTCCCTCCATATCTAAGAAGGATGTGAAACAATTGCAGGCCACCATTTCTCTAGCTGTCTATGCCTCTTACACAGTAGCGAGGAAACTAGAACTTTTCCAGCTTCCATCCAGTCCATGCTGCCTTTACTTTTATTTCTGTTTGTTTGTTCTTTTGTTTGTTTTTTCATTTGTTCTTTCATTCATTCATTCATTCATGGCACACCAAAGCATTTTCTTCCTTGGTATTAAAAGATATTTGAATGCTTATTTGGCTCTGTCCCTGGCTCCTAGCTGTAAAGACAGCAAATCAACCTTTTGTTTTCCCTCAGACCCGAAGAGCAGGCAGGTTTCTGATTTCTTGAAAGGCTATACTGATCCCTTCAAGGCTATGCATCTGGACTTGGTGAAGTTCACCACACAAATTTCTTTTCTTTTTTTTCCTATATTCTTTTGAAAACTTTGTATAGAAGTATTTTTACAGACATAGATATAAAAGTTCACAAATTATAAGTGTGAAGATACAAAAGTTTTTACAAACTGAAGACACTCAGGTAACCAGCACAAGATTTGAGAATATTATCAGCTTCACAAAGCACCCTCTTCATCTTCACTGAAATCACTATTACCTTTTCTGAAGTAACTACTATTGTGATTTATAACTTTATAGATAATTTTTTCTTGTTTTAGAACTTAATTTACATGAAATAAGATAGTAGTGTACTCATTTATAACATGTTACTCAACATGTATTGCTGTTGCATAAAATTATAATTCATTCACTCATCTCTGTATAGAATTTAATATTGTTAAAATACCTCAAACTATTTATTCATTCTAGTGTTGATGAACATTTAGGTAGATCCAGTTTTTGTCTATTATGAATAGTGTGGCTATGAACATTCTTTACATGTGTTTTGGTGAGCATATAAATGCAATTCAAATGGGTTACAAGAAATTACAAGAAATGTAATTTCTGGGTCACAGATTTGGCATATTGCTTAAGAGTTTTCCAGAGTGGTTGTACCAATTCATAATTCTATCAGCAGTGTATGAGAGTTCTAGTTCATCCCTCTATTTTCAATATTTTTTTGTGTCATCTTTAAGATGTGTCTCTTCTAGGCAGTATTAGGCAGTGCAGAGGTTTTTTGTTTGATTGTTTTCTTGTTTGTTTGTTTGTCTTCCCCATCCAACCCCATGTCACTACCAAAAGAGCTATTGGGTTCTCTGTCCCTCGGTTGCAGTCTTCTTCCTGGGTCTATCCTAGAATTTCAGCTTCTAGGCAAGGCACAGCATTAATAAATATATCCAGGGACAGCAGTAGAGATTCAGATCAACTATGAAAGACTCTCTAGAATTTTACTTTCTGTAGATACAGTTGCTTTTGCAAATCTGTTTCTGTATATACATATTTATGTATAGTTTTTTTAATATCTACTTGGCTTTTCATGTTGTTCTCAGCAGAAGTGTTATCCTCTGTGAACTACTTCATCCTGCCTGAATACAGAGGTCAGCATGATTTTTAAAGATCCAATTATTATATATAGTGATGTCAATAAAGTATTTTAATATTAGGACTCATATTAGGCTAACAAAATAATTTTTCATGGGAAAGACTTAGAGCCAATGGTAAATTAATGATTGTTGGTCACTGAATTTTAGAGAAAGTAAGCAATAATTGAATCATAAATTGTCTGTTTCTATACTTGCATCGTAGTTCTTTTTTAGGAAAATATTACCATTATTGACATAATTAACAAGAAACTTTTAGTATATATATAGATATAAATATATAGATATATTTTTTCTTGAGCCATTATACATCTTACTTCTGTTCCCCTACTCCAATGTGCATTATCTGTAAGACATCTGATATATCATTTGAATATCTGCACATCTGTGAAAACACAATATATTGTGGCTGGTGGTAGTGGTAGGATGTGTGTGTTTAATTTGAATAAAAATGTCACTATGGAACTTATTCTGTATAATTTTAAAATTTTATTTCAGAAAATTAGTCATGTTGCAGGTCTTCTACATAAATCCATAGGTTCTAACTGCCGCATAATATGCCACATGTACCTGCACAATATTTTACTTTCTTCCTTGTAGTAATGGATCTCCAGTTACATCCAACCTCTCTAATATGTATCAGGAAAACAAATTGCCATAGAATAAGCACAAGTTTAATTTCACTAAGTACTGCCAATGCAATCTTCTTATATCTTCCTGTAATTCCATTCACGTGTGACAATACATATCCTTTAATTCTATTGATTCTATTAGAATGACTATGCCAATAGCATCTTTCTCTCTTAATATTTGTTGTCTAAATTTTTCCTCTGCTATTTCATCTGAGCAATGTCTGCTCTTTCCCCACACAATTTATTTGTAGTTTCTCATATATAAAATAATTGATTGTAGGATAACTGTCTGATTTAATAATCTACATATAGTTATCCCTAATCAAGAAAAGTATCTTAATATATAGTAGACACTTTCTTTCAGAAAGTTACAGTCTAATGAAATAAAAATATATTGTCTCCAAATAGTATCCCTGCTTTTACCTCATTTAGACCATTAGATATTTGTTTCTAAATGAACTCTTAAAATTGATTTTGTGTAATTTTATAAATTCATTAAGAAATAAATATAATGGCATTTGGTTTGTTATTCCAATGGAAAGACCATTTGTGCTTTCTCTTTGAGGCAAAATTGCAAATTCAGTAAATTATTTTAGGATCTATGAGTTTAAGTTGCATTTCCTTTGATACCTTAATTATATCCAGAAAAGTCAATACCATTCTAAAAATGCCTCAGTGTTTGAGAGTTAATTGTTTGTGTTCTTTTACCTCATTACATCATTCCCCTTGGTATATTTTGCTAATGTAACTCATTTGACCTGAGAATTATTTTTTTTTTTTTTTTGCTTTATTTCTGAAATGTTTAAAGGCACAATATACGATAAAAGAAGAACATTATGTTTTTCAATTTTTAACTTTTGTGAATTCTAAGTGCTATTCTAATTTCCGAGAAATAATTAAAACATATTTTAAATGGGATAATTCTCACATATCCTTATTTTGAAGGATAAAAGAACTTAAATCATTCTTTCACCTAAATAAAAAAAAAAAGAATTTAATGTTCTAAACACAGAGCAATCATTATATTCACATTATATTTTAGCACACTAATTTATTTTGCTAAGAACAACCATTAAGCAATTGGGGAGTGTGTGGTATTTTTCCTAACAGAGTTGAGTCATACTCATATTCTTCAAAATAATTCTGATTTAGGACTACAATTCACACAATTGTTTGAAGACTTCAATAAGTTTTTCATATGCTTAAATCTTAAATCTTGTGATTATCCCTGGAAATATTTGTGTTTGTGGTGGAGACTGTTAGAACATAATAACAATTATATATTGCTCAGCTGAATTAAGGAGAGATGAAAGACAACATTTAAAGATGACTTCTAGTTTACAAAGAAAATAATAGAATGTATTTCAGCAGGAGTTAAAATAACAACAACACAGCATCACCTATGTTATAGGTATCAATCTCTATCACTCTCCTCACTTCTTTTAAATGTTGATAATATTGTATATCTCTGAGATGATGGAGGGTTGGTTTGAATAAAAGGAGGAATAGACATACATATTTTATGTTGTCATAAATATTTAATACTTTATTTTTAAGTAAAACATACAGAGTCAAATATTTCAAACATTTTACCCAATTATGGAGATATAATTTTCTACGAATGAGAAGGGAAAATGTAAGGATGATTTATAATACAACCAAGATAATTTAAAGAATGTATAAGCTTTGTTTTTAAAACCTTATAATAGATTTATATTTTTAATGTAAATATATATTATAAATATTCATAATAGATCTATATAATAGATTTCAGTTTAATTATGTAATTATATTTCAAAAACTGTCATAACATTAGGTCTTCAAACTAGTGTATGCGTACTTCTGGGTGGTAAGGGAACATGGATAAGTTTAAGGAATAAATTTTAAGATAATCAATTTCCTTATACATTCTTTTCCAAAAAATAATCTGCTTGAACAATTTTTTTAAAGTACAATTAAAATAGAATACTAGTATAAATTTCTACTGGCAAGTGGGATGGAAATATTAATTCAAAGGAGAAAGGGAATAAGGTAAAATGCCTGACTCTTAAGGAAAAACTTTTTAAATGCATTTTTATATAGATATTGGTGGAAAACAAAGCACAATTATATATAGATATAATAGTGATTTATATTAATATATTAAAATTAGTATATCATTGTTAGCATGTATTTAATATAACATATTTTACATAACGTTATTTCTATAAATGAATTATTATGTAACATACTATTACACATATATAAATATATGTTAAATGGATTCATTTTAAATTGCTATAAAATTATTTTAAATTTTGTAGTGATAAAATATATATGTCTACTTAAAAATGTTTGAGGTGGTACATAGGTTTTCAAAATTAGTTTGTGTTACAAGAGCAAAAAGTTTCAAATATAACACATAGAGAATTTTGACTTACACTTTTGAGAATGCATTAAAGCAAATGTAGAAATCACTTCTAATATCTTATCTGGCTACCCTTCTAATATCTTTTTTAGCTATACAACTGATAGCTTATCTATTCTCCCAAAATGCATTAAAGTTTTATTTTAAATAAATAGTACCGAAAAGTCAGTCCTTAGAGATAGAGAGAGATAGAGGGAGAGAGAGAGAGAAATGTGTGTATGTATGCACACACACATGTGTGTATGTATATAAAGCATGTATATATAAATATATGTACATGTATGTATATTTAAAGCCGATGAGAAATATTCAGATTTAGTCATTTTAGTTCATATTACAGTATCTATATCCCTGAAATTCCTTCTATACTTTTAATTGATATATACTTACATAATACATGAAATCTGTACAGGTTCCTTTATTTTTACCATTTCTTTATGCTACTTCTGCTGCATGACCCTTTTGCTTCACATAGGTCAGTATCTTGACTCTTTTTCTGAAGACTGGCCTCAAGCTAATGGAGCTGCTTTGCCTTCCGTGGCAGAGAGAGTCAACGTGGTTGGGAGTTCATCCCCAATCCACTCCCTGTCCAACTTTGACCTTAGATGGGTTCACGTGTATGGAAGGTAGGCTTCCTTCCTTCAAATAGGGACAACTCTGAGGCATAATTTGCACTCTCAAGCTCCCCTGCAAGATCAGATTGAAGCTACCCTCCCTAGAATCTTACCTAAAATATTACTCTTTCTTGGCTTCTTCCCCTCCCATGTCCTTCCACCTACACGCTTCTTCTGGAAGCTCCTGGGACTAATGTTTTAAAGAAATCACTTGCCCAGAAATCTACTCCTCAGAGTCTGCTTTCTGGGGAACTCAGCTTAAGACAATAAGTGTCATGAAATGATTGAAAAGTAGTTCCCTAATTTACTATCTTAGGGAGCTATTTTAAAAGTGTTACAGAGGCAAAATCATATTCTACATATATCTTAATAAAAAGTTATATTTAAGCAGGACCAGTACTAAGGTCAGGCTAGTTAAGTACTTACCTCAGAGGCAAATTTTAAGATCAGCCAAACCCTCAATAATTAAGTTAAGTAACACTTTAATGTAGTATTTTTAAAATAAAATTTAATACAAAAATCCACAGTATAAGAATTATCCACATTTTAATTAAAGACAAGATCGATATTACTGAGTTTTTTCTTTTGCCTCAGTCTCCAATAAGATTTGGCATGGCTCTTGCACTTTGACTTCAAGAAGCTAGAAAAGGAAGATCAAAAGGAACCTAAATAGATGCAAGGAAAGAAATAATAAAGATAAGAGCAGAAATCAATGAAATCGAAAACAGAAAAACAATAAAGTCAATAAAACAAAATCCTGCTTCTTTAAAAAGAAAATTGATAAACTTTTAGTAAGACAGTCAAAGAAACAAGATAAAGGCACAAGTTTCCAATATCAGTGATGAAAAGAGGGAATATCACTGCAGACCCTGCAGATATTAAAAGGATAATAAGGGAATACTAGGAACAACTCTACACATATAATTTGACAACTTAGGAGACAGACCAATTCCTCAAAAAACGCAGATGACCAAAACTCACCCAAAATGAAATAGACAATCATAATAGTCTGAAACTATTAAAAAATAATGAATTTAACTTAATTTAATTTAAAAGCTTCCAATAAGGAAAACTCAAAGCCCAGATGATTTTACTAGAGAATTCTACCAACATTTAAAAAATTAACACCAATTCTATATAACCTCTTCCAAAAAAAAGAAGAGGAAGCAAAACTTCTCAACTCTTTATATAAGGCCAACATTACCCTAATACCAACATTAGACAAAGGCAACACACATACACACACATCAGAAAAAAAAGCTACAGACCAGGCTCTCTCATGAAAATCCGCATAAAAATCCCAGACAAAATACTTCAAATCCAAGCCATTATATATACAGCATGACTGAGTGAGATTAATTCTAGGAATGCAAGATTGATTCAATATTTAAAAAATCATCAACACAACCTGTCATATTAACAAAATAAACCCAACTTCATTGGAAACTATACTAACATTAAAATTGAAACAAAGATCTGAAATGACTGAGAAAGTAATTAATTTGATTTACAGACTGGTCAGATTTGGCAATTATGATTTTTATGTTTTTCTTAAGAACTTCAGCTAGTATGGAGAGAATAGGACATAATTTTAATATCACCACTGAGTAAAACATAAGACTTTAAGTCACTTGTTTTGTTCTTTTACTTAATCCACTGCTTGTGTACCGTATGGAAAAATTAGAGCATTGTACATATATAGACATACTTTTCTGCAGAATTATAACTCATAAGTATTTTATCTGGAATATATTTGCATAATAACAAAATAGATCAACAGTTTACCCAATTAATGCATAAACATTAAATCTGTATTTTGCATTTCACAAGAAATGCTTGCATTTGACAACTATAATTATGTTTTTGACTTGCTGACTTTAAAATGCTCTAGCAAATATTAGCAAACTACTCTTCCCACTCTAAATGGAAGCCACATTCCATACATTTGCTTAATAAGTATATTAGTATTTGCAGATATATAAATATTTGCAGAAATGCTTATTTATGTTTTAGGACATTATTAAATATCATCAACATTATTTCTAAATGTTGTTATTCTAAATTAACTTTATCATTGATAATTGAGAAAAATATTGCTAAGACATTTAGTAATTTTTCATTGTACAATAAATGCCATAATATTAAGATTAATTTAAACAATATGGCTAAGAGCAAACAAAATATGACCAGTAAAGACATTAAAACATGAAACTTTGAGGAATATATGGTAGCATATTATTTTCTGCATGTTAGTAAGCAGACCCTTGATATCTACCCACTGAATAGTCACAGATTCTACTATCCAGTGATGCCCCTGTGAGTTCCAAGTGTGTTAGGTTTTTGAAATGTGAAGTTGAATCACACATCCTTGAAAGGTAGAATGGATGTGTAAGTCACTTAGCCAGTAAGAGAGCCTAGAGGCCTACCATCATCTTGATTGAATATAAGGAAAATGTAGAGCTCTGAGGAATATCTATTCATTATGCAGATAGATATACTAAAGTGATGAATATTCCCTGACTATGCCAAAGCACAGCTCTATCATGAAACTAGACAGTTTTAGAGCAAGCACAGGACATCTATTCAAACCCCATCATTATGCTAATGAAGAAACTAAAGTCCAAAGAAAGTTCAATTTTTAATGTCTTCAGAAGAATCACAAAGTTATTTTCAAGGAACAAATAATGCACCCAAACTCTTTCAATATATCCTCCCATAAATCATAGGTTCCTTTTTAATGTCTCCTTATATATGCTGGGTTTCTCTATAAGACCAGCCTGGAGTAATCATAGCAAGATAATTATTGTCTTTAAAAGCAGTATGTTGGGTAATTACAGAAAAAGAAATGAGTTAATTTGGAAGCCTTACTAATGAGCCCTGTGTGAGACAGGAGAAGGTAAATCATTAGTCATATGACATTTCAAGGAGAGGTTGAACAGGGGAGATTTGAAAGGCCTGAATGTTCAACGTGCAAAGGGAAGCTGAGAGAGGCTCTGAAAGCAAAGCTTAAAGACATATGTTTATAAGTGTTTTAGTTGTTGACTTACATGAAGATATATGAGAACTTTTAGTATTGCTGTCTAGAATCTCTTCAATCAATCTGATTTAATAAGTTTGTGAAGCAGAACATGTATTAACAACTGATAGAAAAAGTCATGCCATGGACATGATTTTACATCAATCAAAGACTGGATAGGAGAAAAAAGTCTTAAGAATCTTGTTATACATTTATACCCAAATGGCTTTGAATGCTGATTTAATATAAGTGAAGATAAATTGGAGCAAAAAAAAGTATTATTATTAATATGCTAAGAGAGAAATCCATGTAGAGAATAGAAACAAGAAATTTTTCATGAGGTCTTGGGTGGAGGGGAATAAAATTTTCCATCAGACACTCAGATGGGGAAATCAGCATGAATTACTACAGTACTAGATGGATGCTGGTCTGAAGAAATTTATGTATTTCTAAGTGGGCAACTTTTTCTGCAGGGATTTTTTTTAAGGCTGAGAAGGACTGTGATAAAATCCAGGCTCTTATTTTCCAAACACTTGCTTGTAGACATTCTGGTAAAAGCTAGTCTCCCTACTTACACAAGGCCTGTGTTGCCCCCTTCTGGAGAAAGGAAAATTCTACTGAGAAGCATCCCTTCTTAGATATACAACCTTATAATGCTATCACCCTATTTGACAATGTTATCTTGCTATTTAATAAAATACATACACACACACTCACAAACACACAATATGATCTGTTTGTATTAGAATTATTAAATGATAAAGACCAAACCAAATCAGAAGTCAAATTAAAAGACTAGATTTCATGAACTATTAATTGGCCATTAGGGTACAATGTTCATAATGCATCCCCAGTATCAAGAACAATGTCTGCAATAGAGTAAATACTTAAAACAGATCCATCTCAAAATAATCACATCCTATTTTAGAATTATTTAATAGGTTCACATTATGACAGAATTCCAACTTTGTTGTATAGCATTAAAATTTCTCTATAATCTGATCCTAACCTGTATTTCAAGCCATGATCAAGCCATGATCTAGTCGTGCACATCATCCAGACTTCAGTCTAGCTGCTGGTAAGTTTCCAACCACATGCTTTCTGTCCTTATGTCTTCTCACAAATGGTTCTCCTTCCCTAGAATGCCTTTCTCTCCTCTCTCTATCTCCACTAGTCAAAATCCTTTTCATCTTTTAAAATAAAAACCAATGACTAATTCTTTGAATTATTTACCAGTATTCCATATCAAAAGGTGATTGGAAAAAACCTGCCCCACAGGTTCTTCTTGTCATCTTTGCCAGAAATTACTTCTTATCTTTGTATCTTTAGCTTCCACAAAATGCCTAACCTGAAATGTGTAATTCAATAGAATAAATGCTGAGTACAGTATTTCTTAAAATCATAATAGTATTTTGTATTCAAAGTGAGTTAGCAGAGTTTAAATTATTTAGCAATGCAGATGGATTATATCAGGTTGAATAAGGTTTATAACATCAGGGGAAGCGTTAAGAATTTTTACTAATTACAATCTAGACCACTAATGATAGTCATTAATCATGAAGTCATTCTGTAAAAATGTTCAATTCTGAAGCATGTTCTCTGGTGTGTGTGTGTGCTAGACTGAATGATGACTCCCATAATGTCCACACCCTATCCCTGGGAACCTGTGAATATATTATCTTACATGTTAAAGAGGATTTTGCAGATGGGATTAAAAATATTGAGAAGGGGAGAGATTATCCCAGATTATTCAGGTAGGTCCAGTATAATCACAGGGGCTCTCATATATGGTAGGCAAGAGGATCAGAGCCAGAGAAAGGACATGTGACAACAGAAGCTAAGGTTAAGATGGAGGAAGGGGCCATGATCCAAGGAATATATGTGGTCTCTAAATGCTGGGAAAGACAAGGGAATAAAAGTAACACAGCCCTTCAAGGACACTGACTTTAGACTTCTGAACTCTAGAACTGTAAAATAGTAAAACTGTGGTGTTTTAAGGCACAAAGTTCATGGTAATATGCTACAATAGCAATAGGAAACTAATACAGGGTGTTTCTCAAGTATTACGATATAACTTTTATACATATCAAACCTATGAATATACTACAGTTAGATAAACATGTAAATTGTGACACATATCTTAGATGTTTCAGAGAGACTATTACCATTGAATTATTACATGAACATTAGGTCATTAAAAATAGTTATAACTGAAACGGAGTGCTTGGCCTCTGGAGTTGTGACACTGACTTTTCAAGTAAAATGATGATTACAAAAAGCTTGTAGAACAATAAAGTTGTGTCTTTATGTTTATCTATGATGAATAACTGGTCTTCATGTATTTCATTCATTATTAGGCAAATTAGTAGAAGTATGCCTTTAAATTAAATATGAATGTATAGAATTATAGCCATTAACTTGGGTTTAAATTATTTTTGATGCATTTTCAATCAGGTTACAACTTTTTCTACAGATCTCAGATGTCAAATGATCAGTTAAAATATTCACCTACTGTTGCACAAAGAAATAAAGTCACTCAAATGACATATTCATAAGCTTACAGTTTTACTAGAGTATGGAGTATGGTAGAGTGTAGAGTACTTATACCACATATAAGTGATATCATATAACATTTGTCTTTGTCTGACTTACTTCACTTAGTATGGTATTTTCTGCATCTATCCATGTTGCTGCAAATGGCAATAGTTCATTCTTTTTTATGGCTGAGTAATATTACATTGTATATATGTACCACATCTTCTTAAATCAGTCATCTGTTGATGGGCACTTGGGTTGTTTCCATGTCTTGGCTATTGTAAATAGTGCTGCTGTGAACATCAAGGTGCATTTATCTTTCCAAATTAGAGTTTTCATCTTTTCCAGATATATGCCCAAAAGTGGGATTGCAGGATCATATGGTAACTCCATTTTCAGTTTTTTGAGGAACCTAAATACTGTTTTCCAGTGGCTGCACCAATTTACATTCCCACCAAAATTGTAAGAGGGTTCCCCTTTCTCCACACCCTCTCCAGCGTTTATTATCTGTAGATTTTTTGATGATGGCCATTCTGACTGGTGTGAGGTGATACTTCATTATGGCTTTGATTTGCATTTCTCTAATAATTAACAGTGTTGAGCATATCTTTTCATGTGCCTGTTGGCCATTTGTATGTCTTCTTTGGAGAAATGTCTATTTAGGTCTTCTGCCCATTTTTTGATTGGGTTGTGTGTTTTTTGATATTGAGCTGTATGAGCTATTTATATATTTTGGATTTTAACCGCTTGTTGGTCGCATCATTTGCAAATATTTTCTCCCATTCCAATGAAAGGGTTGCCTTTTCGTCTTGTTTATGGTTTCGTTTTCTGTGCAAAAGCTTTTATTGATTGATTAGGTCTCATTTGTTTATTTTTTGCTTTTATTTCTTTTGCTTTGGGATACTGATCTAAGAAATTATTGCTATGATTTATGTCTGAGACTGTTTTGCCTATATTCTCTTCTAAGAGTTTTATGGTGTCATGTCTTATATTTAAGTCTTTAAGCCATTTTGAGTTTACTTTTGTATGTGGTATAAGGGTGTGTTCCAACTTTATTGATTTACATGCAGCTCTCCAGCTTTCCCAATACCACTTGCTGAAGAGACGGTCTTTTCTCCATTGTATATTCTTGAATCCTTTGTCAAAGATTAATTGACCATAGGTGTGTGGATTTATTTCTGGGCTCTCTATTCTGTTCCATTGATCTATATGTATGTTTTTGTGCCAATACCATGCCATTTTGATTACTGTAGGTTTGTAGTATTGTCTGAAGTTTGGAAGGGTTATGCCTCCAGCTTTGTTCTTTTTTCTCAAGATTGCCTTGGCAATTCTGTGTCTTTTGTGGTTCTGTATAGCTTTTAGGATTATTTGTTCTAGTTCTGTGAAAAATGTCATGGGTAATTCGATAAGGATCATATTAAATCTGTAAATTGCTTTGGGTATTATGGTCATTTAAACTGTATTAATTCTTCCAATCCAAGAGCATGGGATACCTTTCCATGAATCATCTTTTATTTCCTTTATCAATGTTTTATAGCTTTCAAGTGTATAAGTCTTTCACCTCCTTGGTTAGGTTTATTCCTAGGTATTTTTTTGACATGATTTTAAACAGGAATTTTTTTTTTTACTTTCTCTTTTGGATATTTCATTGTTAGTGTAAAGAATGCAACAGATGTCTGTATATTAATCATATCCTGGTACCTTGCTGAATTTATCATTTCTAAGAGTTTTTGTGTGGAGCCTTTAGGATTCTCTATATAGAGTATCATGTCATCTACATATAATGACAATTTTACCTTTTCCGTTCCCATTTAGATAGCTTTTTTAAAAAATTTATTTAATTAATTTATTTATTTTTGACTGCGTTGGGTCTTCATTGCTGTGCGCAGGCTTTCTCTAGTTGCAGCGAGTGGGGGCTTCTCTTCGTTGTGGTGCGCAGGCTTCTCATTGCAGTGGCTTCTCTTGTTGCAGAGCATGGGCTCTAGGTGCGCAGGCTTCAGTAGTTGTGGCACACGGGCTCAGTAGTTGTGGCTCGTGGGCTCTAGAGCGCAGGCTCAGTAGTTGTGGCACATGGGCTTAGTTGCTCTGCGGCATGTGGGATCTTCCCAGACCAGGGCTTGAACCCGTGTCCCCTGCATTGGTAGGCAGATTCTTAACCACTGCACCACCAGGGAAGCCCTTGGATAACTTTTAATTCTTTTTCTTGTCTGATTGTTGTGGCCAGGACTTCCAATACTATATTGAATAGAAATGGTGAGTGTGGACATTCTTGTCTTCTTATCCCAGAATTGAGAGAGAATGCTTTCAGCTTTTCACCAATGAGTATTATGTTGTCTGTGGGTTTGTCATAAATCACTTTTATTATGTTGAAGTATGTTCCCTCTATACCCACTTTGGCAAGAGTTTTTATCATGAATGGATGTTGAGTTATATCAAATGCTTTTTCTGCAGCTATTGAGTTGATCATGTGGTTTTTGTTTTTTCTTTTCTTAATGCGCTATATCACATTGATTTCCATATGTTGAACCATCCTTGTGACCCTGGAATGAACCCATCTTGGTCATGGGGTATGATCCTTTTTATGTATTGTTGGATTCGGTTTGATAATATTCTGTTGAGGATTTTTGCATCTATACTTATCAAAGGCATTGGCCTGTAATTTTATTTTTTGGTAGGTTCTTTGTCTGGTTTTGATATCAGGGAGATGGTGGCTTCATAGAATGACTTTGGGATTTTTTCCTTCTCTTCATTCTTTTGGAAGAGCCTGAGAAGGATAGTATAAGTTCTTCTATATATGTTTTGTATAATTCCCCAGTGAAGACATCCAGTCCTGGACTTTTGTTTGCAGGGGTTTTTAAAATTACAGATTCTATTTCACTTCTAGTGATTGGTCTGTTCAAATTATCTGTTTCTTCTTGACTCAATTTTGGCAGACTGTATGTTTCTAGAAACTTGTCCATTTCATCTAGATTGTCCATTTTTTGGGTATATAACTGTTCATAATATTTTCTTATGATATTTTGTATTTCTGCAGTATTGGTTGTTATTTCTCCTCTCTCATTTCTTAGTTTGTTTATTTGGGTTCTCTCTCTTTTCTTCTTGGTGAATCTGTCCAGAGGTTTGTCTATTTTGTTTACCCTTTCAAAAAACCAGCTTTTGGTTTTATTGATTTTTTCTTATTTTTTTATCTCTATTTTATTTATTTCCTCTCTGATCTTTATCGTTTCTTTCCTTCTGCTGACTTTAGATTTCATTTGTTCTTCTTCTTCTAATTCTTTTAAGTGGTAAGTTAGGTTATTTGGAATTTTTCTTGTGTTTTGAGGACATTCTACATTTTTATTACTGTGGAGAAGAAATTTTGACAAGTAAAATATCTTTATTTTTTATTTTTATAAATTTTTATTTATTTATTTTTGGCTGCATTGGGTCTTTGTTGCTGCGCGCCAGCTTTCTCTAGTTGCAGTGAGCAGGGGCTACTCTTTGTTGTGGTGTGCGAGCTTCCCTTGTTGCAGAGCACAGGCTCTAGGTGTGTAGACTTCAGTAGTTGTGCCACACGGGCTCAGTAGTTGTGGCGCATGGGCTTAGTTGCTCCACAGCATGTGGGATCTTCCCGTACCAGGGCTCAAATCCATGTCCCCTGCCTTGGCAGGCAGATTCCTAACCACTGCTCCACCAAGGAAGCCCCTTAAGAAGTAAAATATCTTTAAATGTGTAATTTCAGTCACGCAAAAATGGCATCGTATGTGTAGACTTTTGATTTAAAAGCATTTGGGGGACTCTTCTTTATTTAAAAACATAACCTAGAACACTAAATCATATGTAATATACCACCAAAAACAGTCTATATTTAATAGGAATAAATTATCTCCTCTTCAAGTCAGAGGTAGAGAATGAACTACCTCTAGCTACTGTCAAGTTACCTTTCTGGTAAAAGAGACTGTCTCTTCTTTTAAAGACACTAGGAGACCTCTCCAGGAAGGATGAGGACTTCTACTCAGAAAATCTTGAGAAGAATGAGGGAAGGAACCCTTAGAAAGTAAAGCTGTACTCTTTCTTGGAGGAAGGATGGATCCGAGGATGAGAGTATAAAGGATGGAATCTTTACACAAAGTAACTCTCAACTCTGCTGAGATCTAGCTGTATTTGCCACTTCCAAAATCACCTATACTTTTCTATCATTCTAACTTACTTACTCAAAAAGACTAATAAGAAATATTTCTTTCTATTCACTGAAACTTCCAGTCAATTCACTTCACCACCTTTTTGCCAGTCAGGAAATCCATCTTGTAATTGCTTCCCTTCTATTCCATCTTAGGTTCCATCATTTCTATTCTCCATTTGTTTTTGCCCATTTCTCTCATTACTTACCTGAAAAATAACAAATCCTATATCACCTTTGGTATTTCTCTTGGGTTGAGCACTGATTAAGAAAATCATACAACCAGGTAGACTGGCATTTCTATGAAATTATAATACTGAAACTTAGTGATGTCCTCCAATCTTGTCATCTTTCTTGCACATATCATTTGACTATTAATCAGGTCGGAAACTCCTCAACTTCCTGTGGCCAATTCCAAAAATAAACCTATATCTGCCCTACCTACTCCTCCTTTCTTCCTGTCGCCATGGAGAAGGTATGACTCTTGTTTCTGAAGGACAGTACTACTACATTTACTTGCAATTTGTTCCCTCTCATGTCATCAGGGGTTTTACTCCTTTATAGTCATTTCTTCTCTATATTGCATTATCAATTCTTCATGTCTAATTCATCATTCATTCATTCAAAAAAAAATCCCCTAGTTCAATTATTTAAGAAAAAACAAAATTGGATCCCATATAGGGAAAAAAAACAAGCCAAACTAAACCAAATAATCAAAACTTTCTTAATGGCCCTCACTATGCTTTGACTACAATCCATTGCTTTATCCTGATCTACAGGTACTAAATATTTTTGGATCCTGATTATAAGCCCAACCTCAACTAATGTCATTCTGCTCCTTGCTCACCACATATTTGCCACACAACTTTTATAGTCCTCAAACACTGAAATGCTTCAACTAATGAACATTCCTGAGAGTCCCAGTTGCTATGGACATCATGGCCATTCTGGAGTAACCTGGAAAACCAAGCATTCCTGTTTTAGAGTGCCTCTTCTTCCTCTATTTTATTACTTGCTGGGGCAGAATTTATCTGAAGCAAGAGTTGCTAGCAGTGGCTCTCCTACTCCAAATTTTGCCCTCAGGCCATGTGTTGGCAGGGTGTTCCTCAGATGACACCTTAAAACTAACTTAAGTCTAGTGAAAAACAGGCACATAAAATTATTGATCAGTGTCATAATCCATGAGCCACTGTGTTTTTAATGATGCCAATCAGATACTTGGTTACAGAAGCCAGGATTTATAATTTAATTTTCAATCTAGTTAGTCATAAACAGAATATATGGTTTGGTGAGGGTAGCTAGGTCTCTCCCATGGTACAAGAGGTGCAGCAAGGGATTTATGCTAAGTCAGGAAAAAGGAAGAAGATAAGTCCTGAGCTGTCAGGGTAGGGAGAGACAGCTAGGGAATGCAAAAGCAGTAGCAACAAGAGGTCAATATGCACCATCTCTTCTATTCAAGCTGTTCTCTTTGTCCTGTAAGCATGAGTACCAAGAGGGATGGACTTATCACTCCCAGATTCAGGTAGTTTTTAACATCAGTGCAACCAAAGGACAAAATGGGCTGTGGATAAGGAAAAGACATTTAGCAGGTTTCTGAATAGAATGTCAGATGGCTTTCCTTCAAAGTGACCCCTGTCTCTCCTGGAACCGGTTACCTATATGAGTGCACAATTTAGGAAATGGCAAGCAATCAAAGGCAAATGACCAAGTACACACAAAAGAGGCCTGAAGGAGTAATGCTTATTAGGAGAAACTCAGAGAAGAAACAGTCAGGTATGTATGTGAGTCCCCTGAAGCTGATTGCATTTTTTGGTGAGCACACAGGGAACTAACAGGGTTGGACATGAGATTTTGGGAATGGAAGTCTGATCCTTGAAATGTGGGCTTTGTGATTAATTAAGAACCAGCTGCTCCTTTGCAGGGATCAGTTACTGGGATCCAATAGCAGTAAGACATTGCAAGTACTTGGCACCAACTCTACTCTACCTGTCAGTTTTTATGAAAGGGGGGAACACCAGTCCATTCCTTCATGTGATCATGGGGCTCGTGTTAGAGCCTTAGGTATATAACCAGTTTCCATTGAGCGTTGCAGGAAGGCAACCTCTTTTAGGGGGATTCACCCTACAGGGAAATGATTCCTGTACAAGTTAACCTTTACCTTCCTGGAGATCATCTCATCCCAGGGAACATATAAAACCTAAAGGGCTAGAAGAAAGATAACAAGGTATCTGGGGATAGAAATATTGCAAATGAGTCAAGGTATATTGTTAGAGTGTGGACCTCCTAAGAAATGGTACAGAGGGGAAACAATTGGTTTGCAGTGTCTGACAAGACAACAACATGTTAATGGAAATGACCCACTGAAAGCTGTATTGGCAGAGTTAATAGTATAAATCTGATGTGTGAAGTGGTCAGTGAAACTGGAAATCATAGCAGCAGTATCTAAGCAGATTTTTGAGCTGTTAAAATACAGAGAGCAGATTAATTGGTGACCTAGAATACCTAGGGGCCAATTATAAAGGAATTCATTTATGAGGGAGGAGTTATAACAAAACCTCAAAGAACTAATCAGCACTTTGAACTTGTAAGTAGGTTACATTTGTGTTCACCAAAATAAGAGCATCAAGTCAGCCTTCTAGAATCTCACACTTCCTTACCCAGTATGTTAAGGTGGCTTCATGGATTCCAAATAACTAGGACATGGAGAGCATGACATGATGCTACCCTAGCATGGGAGCACATGATTCTTATATTGAAATACGGAATCTCCAACTGAAAAGTGCTTAACAAAATGAAGGATGATGACGATGATAATGGTGATCTCTCATAACATGAAGTCTGGAGGTGACATATTTATAGGGTCTGTTAATTTACTAGTTCAATGATTTCCAGAAAAGTTCCAGTTTTTCCACCTTTCTACTCTGCTATTCTCAGTATATTGGCTTTAATCTTCAAGTTTATACTCTCCTGTCACATAAATGCCTATAATGCTTCTAAGCATCTTTGTATCACAAATTAAATGCCCAAAAGCCAGAAGGGGAGAAGAAAACACACCCCTTCCTTGTGAAACTTTGTAAAACTAAGGAAATGCTTCAGGATCTACCAGTATACTTTGCCTCAAACCTCATCAGTCAGAATGAAGTCACATGCTTGTTTTTAAAGCGAACACTAACAAGAAGGAAATTACCAAAATATTAATTTTGTAATACAGGTGTCTATCCTGGCTGTCAAATACTTTAATACAATTGACATTCTTTTTTAAAAGAAGACAGGCATAGGGGTGAGACAGAGAGGAAATGGAAAGACTATTAGATCAGCTATCAAGTGTATCTGCCATAGACTGTTTCCATGGTAAATCAATAACACTTTCTACATTCTTTAAAGTATTTTTTGTTTTGTTTTTAGTGCTCTGACCTTATTATCTGATTATTTAATTTTTGCCCCTTTACTGAACACTAACCATCTTGGCAGTGAAGCTGTCTTATCTAATTTGAAATGACCACAATATCTAACACAATTTTATGCAGAAAGCAGTGCCCCAATAAGCTAGTATTTAATCTTTCTCTTAAATTGATATACAGGGATGCCTGATTTTGTACAAGATAATGTTATTCAAAGCTGTGAATAAATTAATGCTTGTAAATAAAATCTTTGTTTCCCCATATATATTTACTATAATTAATGAAATCTATTCCACATTAATATTCAATTGGCACTAATATTTTAAATGTAATCTCAATATTCCTCAAGTATCTCTGTCAAGAAACTAATGATCTGAAAATAAATACTTGGTTATCTGGAGAAAATTCAGGACTTAAAGGAACTTTGAATATTTTTGTCAAGTAAAAGTAATTTTATATGGCACTGAATAAGTATTGCACTGAAAGCACAACTTATAAAAAATTTGCTTTAAGTTGACACACTTATATTAAAATATCAGAATTATGTTTCCAACACTCATATACTTTGATTTTGGTGTAAGGAATTATAAATTCAGACCAGGGAGATAGAATAAATAAACTATTGGGTAATGCTTAAAATCACAACAAAGACAGGAAAATATAAATAACATTTTTTCTATCTTCTCCTTGAATACTGCTTATACTCACAACACTTCAGTATTCTTCTGTTCGGGGACTCAAACAATTCCAGAACTGAAATAAACATTAGCAATTCTTTAGTCAATCTAATATATCATTACAATCTTAAAGGTGATACATTAGTATCACCTATATAACAGTATCACATAGATCACATAGATACTATTTAATAGGAAAAAAATCAAAGTCACCATAGTAAACAAATAAAAAAAAAACCAGTGTAATCATACAACACGGTATACTGATTTTAAATAAAACTATGTTAGTTCTCATTACTAACCAAATCATTTTATAAATGTAATATTATGTACTTGCAGGTTATAGTTTTTCCACAGCAGCATGTTATAGTGTATGGGTTTAAAATACTAATAAAAAAGTTTCTTAAAGAATACCCCCAGAGTAGAAATATGTATTTTTGCTTATGATTCAGGTTGGAAAAGTTTTTTATTTTTTTAACGAACGTAAATATTATGAAAACTATGTGAAAGAGTAAAAGTTTTAGGAGCAGGATGCATCTTTCTGAAAATCCTTGGACTAAGTTATCAGTGTTGTGACAGTTTTGGCTTCATTCACTGAAATCCCTTGCTGTCTTTTTTCTGTTTGTAAAAATATATTTTTTTAAATTACCTAAACAGTGGCCAGTCAAGCTGTTCTACTTAAGGAGGTTATTTAAGGGAGTTGCCAACAACAACAAATCTTTTTGTTTTTAATTTTTATTAGTGGTCAGCAGTTAAATAAAATACACATTATTTTCAAAGTCATTTTTTATTCTCAGAGCTGACAAAACTTCTGTCCAAACAGATGTATGATTTTAGAATCCAGCCAAATGAGCAGATGTCTCAGTGCTACACTCCATCCCTCTATGGGGCTGAGGATTGAGGGGGTGGGGGGGTGGCAGTGGGAAAGCATGCAAAGACATGTTACATTTGAAAAAACAAATTTACTGCAATACCAAACTTCACCTACCGCGGAGAAAAATCATAAAGGCATTTTCAAAAAGTATAGGAAAAGTGCAAAGAGGTGTCACCTTGTTTCCCAGGGATATTCTTGACTCCACATTAGAGTCATCTGGGGAGGCCTAAAAATGTAAATACCTAGGACACTTCCTCAGATATTCCAGTTAGTTTGTCCATGGGGGGATCTTGCCATGTGTAATTTTAAAAAGCTGTACCAATATTTATAATCTTATTCATGACCGAAAAAAACAATCCACCCACCCCTGTCATGATAGTTAATTTTATATGTCAACTTGACTGAGCTAAAGATGCCCAGATAAAACATTATTTCTGGGTATGTCTATGAGGGTGTTCCTGGAAGAAATTCACGTTTGAATCAGCAAACTGAGTAAAGAACATCCTTACCAAGGAGAGTAGGTATGATCCAAATCCTTTCAAGGCCTGAATAGGACAAAAAGGTAGAAGGGCAAAGTCGCTCTCTCTGCTTGAGCCAGAACATCTGAGATATATATATATATATATATATATATATATATATATATGTGTGTGTGTGTGTGTGTGTGTGTGTGTGTGTATCCTAATTTAACATTTCATTTACTGGGTTTTTTTTTCTCTAGAGAACCCTGACTAATATATTCTCCCCATAAAAAACTGCTTTAGAGAGAGTTTTTTGGTATTTTCCGTAAGAGGTTATATATCTAGGATACTGCCTTTACTCCTACCATCTCCAGGTTTTCCAAGTCATTCCATAATAACCTTCAGCAACTCACATTAATGAGGTCAACTACTACCACACACACCCTTCACCTTGCTTGTGCAGAATGTCGAACATAACTCAAAAGACACTAGAGTACTAGAGCAATAACCCTAGCGTGATGAAATTAAAATATTACATAGGAATTCAGTAACACACATGGTTCATCTTACTCTACTCTTCTAATTAATTACTCTACTCTTCATCTGACTCTACTCTTCTAATTAATTAATTGGTTGTCTATTCAAGTTCCAAAATGTCACCTGTAGTATTATCATTTTGATAATTTTATGCAACTCACCTAAAAGAGGCATCATCACTCTTTACCTAGAAAGACTGAATATTTCATTATTAGAGAGTGGCCTTCAAATTCAGAGTGTCTTGCTTCAAATCCCAGCTCCAGGATTATTAGATATGTTATCTTGGGGAAGTCACTCTATGTCACTGCACCAGTTTCTTTACTTGTAAAATAATTTAGAGGGTTGTTGCTAAGTTAATGTCCATCAGCACTTAGAAAAGTGCTTGCTACATACTCAGCACTTATTACATTTTTGCTATTATCCCTAGATTTCTCCTAGAGACCTGTGTCCTCTCCCAGGTTATGTCATGGCAACACATTTCAACATTCTTAGATTTTCTCATAATTATATGGATATTCCTAATCTTCCCCAGGAGGTTGTAATCCAAGAGAAGGGAAAGTTGGAACTTGGGCATTTTACCTCCATGCCTATTTTTATCTTTTATTCCAATCCTACAAACTCTTGAGGCTAGAATGGATTCCCAACTTTCCTTCATATCACATCCTGAGTTCTCTGTACTGTATGAGTTAAAGATTAAGTCCAATATGACTGGCTGTTGATATTAAGAGTAGCTTAAGAAATTGAATGACTTCAGAAATTTCTTTTGTAACATCTTTCTTAGAAAACTTTCCCTTGCCACAGACTCATAAATATGTTTCTAGATGTCAAACTCTGTTTCTTTGAATTTGTGCTCTGTCAATCCTAAAACTCTCTGAAATAAGTGAATAAGAAAAATCATGTATGATTGTTCTTTGACTTTTTAATAAAGACAGCTTTGACCATTGACATGCTTAATGCTAAATACAGCTCTTAGTGAAAAGCAGTAATAAGTTAATTACTGCCCTGAAATTTCTAGGAATGGATTAATTAATCTCAAAAAGATTCAACTGCTGAAATTCTGTCATTATAATACCTTTAACGTTTAATAAAAAGCCATTGTCGAAATTTATTTCATCCTCTATATCCAATATGCAGGGAGAAAATAAAATGGAGAAGAAAAAGCTTATTTTTAACATGAGAGAGAAAAAAGAAATTCAGAGTCAAACTTCTAATTCTGGTTCAGCTACTAATCATCTGAGTAATTTCCTAGGATCACTTTCTGTCTGAAAATGGTAATACCCAATACTTGAGACTTTTTTTGAGAGTAAAATTGAGTACTGCATTTAACGTACTTGTCACAGTATTTATAAAGATGTGAGTCCTCAGTAACTGGTAGCAATAAGAGCAATAACAGTTGTAATAATTATTAATATTAATATATTTGTTATTTTTAGGAGGACAATATAATCACCTACAGAAAGGGAAAAGTGGCTGTAATTACATTTCCCTACTAATTTAGTGAACTAATGTTTCACTGAAACATTAGTCTCTCGTATTTTTAGAATAGACCACTTTTCATGTATTTGATTATCTTCCACTGTTTCTTATCAAAGAACTTTTAGAAACTTTCAGTTGTACTTGATATTTTAATGTGTCACAAATCTGGGAAATGGTCAATACCAGACATTAATTATTCTTAGATTGCAACATTCTTTGACAAACCAGTGGAATCTTTGGACATTATCTCCAGGACAATACAATTATATATGAAAGTATTATATGAGATTTGCAGAATTTCTGAAGCTTATCTATGTGAACATTAGCAATCTACAGTACACAAGCCAAGAAGTCTCTACTCTTTTTTTTTTTTTTTTTTAAAGTATTTATTTATTTATTTATTTATGGCTGTGTTGGGTCTTCGTTTCTGTGCGAGGGCTTTCTCTAGTTGCGGCGAGCGGGGGCCACTCTTCATCGCGGTGCGCGGGCCTCTCACTGTCGCGGCCTCTCCCATTGCGGAGCACAGGCTCCAGACGCGCAGGCTCAGCAGTTGTGGCTCACGGGCCCGGTTGCTCCGCGGCATGTGGGATCTTCCCAGACCAGGGCTCGAGCCCGTGTCCCCTGCATTGGCAGGCAGACTCTCAACCACTGCGCCACCAGGGAAGCCCCCCTACTCTTATAAATAGAATTATTTCACAAAACATGTAAAATTTTTAAAAATTCTCTAATTTTCATTATTATATAATTCTGCAACTAAGTTATGTCCTTAATTCAGAAAAAGTCTGAGAGTCACATAAGAAAAAGTCACAAAACTGTACCAGATCTCTGTGTGTGTATGTGTGTGTGTAAGGTGGGGGGCGGAGAACTTCCTATAAAACAATATAAAGTTGTTATTTTTCTCCAAAGTGATATATAATTTTAAATACTTGATATATTATTCAATTTAGTAAGGTGATTTTCCCCTCTTTAAAGAATAGTCATGCACTAATCCTAAAACTGTTGATAATGATGGATAATGAATTGTCCCTCCAAACTGAACATCATTCTATAAAGTTACAGTGGGGTACTCATTCAGGAACATACAAATAAATCAAATGAATAAAAGAGCAATATACAAAACAATTCTACCAATTTGGGGGTGTAAAATGGGCCATTTCAAAGCACTAGGGGAAAATGGAGCTAATTATACACAGTTAGCTAACCTTTGGGAAAAAAATAAGTTGAATATTTACCATACATCATTTGCCAAAATTCGTAAGAGATAAGCTAAAAAGTATCAGTGCTAAGATTAAAACAGAAGCAAACAGGTGAATACATAATCTTGGATCAAGCATTACTTTCAGAAGAAGATCATATATTGGTAGCAGTCAAGGCAGCAGCAACCTACAATTTTTTTTATTTACCATTCAAAGAGTTTTTTTAAGTTATAAAATATCTAAACATTATAAAATTTCAAATAAAGAGATAATTAACTAGTTTTCTTGGAAAAACAACCAGACCATCTGGCAAAACTGAACTAATAACTATAAAGTGGTGCTGGGTTCAGTGACCTCTTTTAGAAAGAGGCAAGAGTTATCCAGTAAACTGTATCACTCACCCTCTCTAGTTCACTTTTTTTTTTCCAGCATGTACTCTGCAAGCTTTTAAAATTGAGATCCTGGTAAAGATCATATTTATACAACATATTATAAATCAAAGTAAAAGCAACAAAAAAATGAAAAAAAAATTTCAAGATATATGGCAGCTTAATATCCTTATTACTAAAAACAAATCTCAAAAGAATTAGAAAATAAGTATTCCGTTACAAAAGTAATCCAGAACAGAAATACAAATGTCAATGAACATATAAAAACATATTCTAACTCATAATTGTTGAAGAAAAAATTAAAACCAATTATTTTTAAAGATGAGATTGGCAAAGATTAAAAATAGAATTTTGCAGTGCTTCCCTGGTGGTGCAGTGGTTAAGAATCCGCCTGCCAATGCAGGGGACACGGGTTCGGGCCCTGGTCCAGGAAGATCCCACATGCCATGGAACAACTAAGCCTCTGAGCCACAACTACTGAGCCCGCGTGCCGCAACTACTGAAGCCCACTCACCTGTGCTCCGGAATGAGAAGCCACCACAGTGAGAAGCCCACACACCAAAACAAAGAGTAGCCCCTGCTTGCCACAACTAGAGAAAGCTTGTGCACAGCAACAAAGACCCAACACAGCCAAAAATAAAATAAATAAATAAATATATAGAATTTTGTGGAATGATGGGCAGGAAGGAAAATGGGATAATCATAGAGATATATGTGAAGTGATGTCAGGAAGTGAAGGTAGTCCTATTTTCTCTGTTCTGGAGAAGCCTTTGACTGAACATTTTGAGGAAATAAAGGTAAAGGTTCGAAAAATGTTTAATACGTTCATTGAAGAGAATGGAGAAGATAGCTGACCAAGAAAACAGAAAAAGTTTCCAAGAAAGCACTGAAGGATAAATTAAAGTTGGAAATTATTTTATATTTGTATAAATGTGCATGTTTACTCTATTTTTCTCCAAAATATACATCACTTTTGGCATAATCACAAAAAGGCAAGACACCTGCTAGATGGATGTAATGAAAAAAGAAATTGAGAGAATTGAAAACAATTGAAGTATTTGTCAGAGGAATCTGAACAGAGTAGCAAAGAAAAATGAAGTGAAAGAAGAATGGGCTGAGGAAATTAAAGAGGGGAACACAAGACTAAGGGGGCTCAACAGAGTTGAAGAACACATACCCTGGGAAATACTAAGATTGTTGAAAAGATAAGAAGTTGTGGACACAGAAAATTTTCTGAGCTTAAATGATCATCAGTGGTGGAGATATGTTAAGTAATGAGGATTCCAAGTGTGTGACTGCACAAGTGAGTTGCTTGAGAGTTGTAGGTCACTGGATGTGGAGCCATCCATGAATTGAGAAGGAGGGCATTGAAGGGTCCATCTATGTATTTTTAAATCCTGCACAATTATGGTGGAACGGGGAGAAGAAAAAAAAATGCAAGCTAGTCATTAAATCTAATGAGAATAAAAAGACATGATCAGAAGGCATATAAATGTCAAAAATATAGAGAATGAGGCAGACAAATGGCAGCAAACCTCCAGAAATAAAGCTTTAAACATTTCTTTATTTTTAAAAATTTCTTACTAGTGATTTCTCAAAAAATCAAAATTCTTTTTATTAAATGACCATTACCCTTCTTTGCTCCCTGTGCTATACTGTAAATCCCTATTGGCTATCAATTTTATGTGTAGTACTTTGTATCTGTTAAGCTCATAAGCCCATACCCCTAATTTATTCCCCCCACCTCCCTTTCCCCTTTGGTAACCATACGTTTGTTTTCTATGTCTGTGAATCTGTTTCTGTTTTGTCTGTCAATTCATTTGTATTATTTTTTAGATTCCATATATAAGTGATATCATATAATATTTGTCTTTCTCTGTCTGATTTACTTCACGTAGTGTGGTATTTTCTGCCTCCACCCATGTTGCTGCAGATAGCAATAATTCATTCTTTTTATGGCTGAGTAATATTCATTGTGTATATGTACCACATCTTCGTAAACCAATTATCTGTTGATGGGCACGTGGCTTGTTTCCATGTCTTGGATATTGTAAATAGTGCTGCTATGAATATCAAGGTGCATTTATCTTTCCAAATTAGAGTTTTCATCTCTTCCAGATATATGCCCAATAGTGGGATTGCAGGATGATATGGTAGATCCATTTTTAGTTTTTTAAGGAACCTAAATACTGTTTTCCAGTGGCCGCACCAATTTACATTGCCACCAACATTGTAGGAAGGTTCCCCTTTCTCCACACCCTCTCCAGCATTTATTATTTGTAGAATTTTTGATGATAGCCATTCTGACTGGTGTGAGGTGATACCTCATTATGGTTTTGATTTGCCCTTTCTCTAATAACAATGTTGAGCATATCTTTACATGTTCCTGTTGGTCATTTGTGTGTCTTCTTTGGAGAAATGTCTATTTAGGTCTTCTGCCCATTTTTTGATTGGGTTGTTTGTTTTTTTGATATTGAGCTGTATCAGCTATTTATATATTTTGGATTTTAACCCCTTGTTGGTCCATAATTTGCAAATATTTTCTCCCATTCCATGGGTTGTCTTTTCATTTTGTTTAGGGTTTCCTTTTCTGTGCAAAAGCTTTTATTGATTGATTAGGTCTCATTTGTTTATTTTTTGCTTTTATTTCTTTTGCTTTGGGATACTGATCTAAGAAATTATTGCTATAATTTATGTCTGAGACTGTTTCACCTATGTTCTCCTCTAGGAGTTTTATGGTGTCATGTCATATTTAGGTCTTTAAATCATTTTGAGTTTTTTGGGGGTTTTTTTGTATATGGTGTGAGGGAGTGTCCTAATTTCATTGATTTACATGTAGCTGTCTAGCTTTCACATCAGTTGTTAAAGAGACTGTCTTTTCTCCATTGTATATTCTTGCCTCCTTTGTCATAGATTAATTGACTGTCAGTGTGTGGGTTTATTTCTAGGCTCTCTATTCTGTTCCATTGATCTATATGACTGTTTTTGTGCCAATGCCACACTATTTTGATTACCATGACTTTGTAGTATAGTCTAAAAACTGGGTGGGTTATGCCTTCAGCTTTGTTCTTTTTCCTCAGGATTGTGTTGGCAAATCTGAGTCTTTCATGGTATCATATAAATTTTAGGATTATTTGTTCTAGTTCTGTGAAAAGTGTCATAGGTATTTTGATAGGGATTGCATTAGATGTGTAGACTGCTTTGGGTAGTATGGCCATTTTAACTATATTAATTCTTCCAATCCAAGAGCATGGGACATCTTTCCATTTCTTGAATCATCTTTGATTTCCTTTATCAATGTTTTTTAGTTCTTAGCATGTAAGTCTTTCACCTCCTTTGTTACATTTATTCCTAGCTATTTTTTGGACACAATTTTAAATGAGATTTTTTTTTAAACTTTCTCTTTCTGATATTTCATCATTAGTGTAAAGAAATGCAACAAATTTCTGTGTATTAATTGTGTATTCTTTTACCTTGCTGAATTCATTTATTCTAACAGTTTTTGTATGGAGTCTATAGGGTTTTCTATACAGAGTACCATGTTATCTGCAAATAGTGACAGTTTTGCCTCAACCTTTCCAATTTGGATACATTTTATTTCTTCTTCTTCTTTGACTTTTGTGGCTAGGACCTCCAATACTATGTTGAATAGAAGTGGTAAGAGTGGGCATCCTTGTCTTGTTTCTGAATTCAGTAGGAAGGCTTTCAGCTTTTCACTGTTGAGTATTGTCTGTGGGTTTGCCGTAAATGGCTTTTGTTATGTTGAAATATGTTCCCTTTATACCCACTTTGGTGAAAGTTTTTATTATGAATGGATGTTGAATTTTGTCAAATGCTTTTCCTGCATCTATTGAGATGATGTGTTTTTTGTTTTTCCTTTTGTTAATGTGGTGTATTACATTGATTGATTTGTGTATACTGAACCATTCTTGCAACCCTGGAATGAATCCAACTTGATCATGGCGTATGATCCTTTTTATGTATTGTTGAATTCAGTTTGCCAATATTTTGTTAAGGATTTTTGCATCTATATTTATCAAACATATTGGCCTGTAATTGTCTTTCTTTGTTTGTGTGTCTTTGTCTGGTTTTGGTGTCAGGATGATGGTGGATTCATTGAATGAATTTGAGTGTTCCCTCCTTTTCAGTATTTTGGAGTTGTTTGAGGAGAACAGGTATGTTTTCTTCCTTTATGTTTGGTAGATTTCCCCAGTGAAGCCATCCAGTCCTGGTCTTTTGTTTTCAGGGAGTTTTTAAATTACAGATTCTATTTCACTTCTAGTGATTGGCCTGTTCAAATTATTGATATGTTTCTCCTTGACTCAATTTTGGCTGGCCCTATGTTTTTAGAAACTTGTCCATTTCTTGTACATTGTCCAATATGTTGTCATGTAACTGTTCAGAGTATTCTCTTATGATATTTTTATATTTCTGTGGCATCAGTTGTTGTTTTTCCTATTTCATTTTTTATTTTGTTTACTTGAGTCCTCTCTCCTTGGTGAGCCTGCCTAGAGTTTTGTAAATTTTGTTTATCTTTTCAAAAACCAAGTTCTTGATTTGATTGATCTTTTCTATTGTTTTTTTTTTTTGGCATTTTTTTTGAAAGTAAAAGAATTGGAAAAGATATACTGTGCAAATACAAACCAAAAGGAAATTATATAATAACAGATACAGTAGACTTGAAAGCAAAAGCATTACTAGAAATAAACAAGGACACTTCATATCAACAAGTCCAATTTACCAGGAAGTTTTAAATTTGTATGCACTTAACTTCAAGTTATATAGAGCAACAGAGCTACAAGGAAAAAATAGACAAATTCACTATCATAATAGGACATTTAACATACTGCTGTCATTCACTGATAGAGGATACCTCTTTCAGAACCCGTAGACCCCCCCCAAAAAAAAATTAGTAAGGATATAAAAAACTTAAATAACATGAGCAGCAAATTTGATTCAACAAGCAGATATATCGTCACTATTCTCCAAAAATTTAAATTACAAATTATTCAAGCACACTTGGAACATTTTTAAAACTGACCATATTGTGCTTAAGACAAATTTTAACAAATTTGAAAGTATTAAAATTATACAAAGTGTGTTTCTTGACTTGTAGTTAAGCTACAAATCAGTAACAAAAAAGTAACTAGAAGTTATGAAATACACTACTTCTAAGTAACATCCCAAAAAACAAATCACAATTGGAGTTAGAAAATAATTTGAACTGAATGATAATAAAAATATTACATACCAAAACTTGGATATGACTAAAGCTGTGCTTACAGGAAAATGTATAGTCTTTTTTTTTTTCAAGGTAACAATAGTGGTTTTTTTTTTAAATTTTAAATTGCACACATGTCTATAAACATAATAAATAGGTTTTCTCTATTTTTTTTTATACAGCAGGTTCTTATTAGTCATCAATTTTATACAAATCAGTGTATACATGTCAATGCCAATTGCCCAGTTAATCACACCACCACCCCCAACCCCCGTGGCTTTCCCCACTTGGTGTCCATACATTTGTTCTCTACGTCTGTGTCTCAATTTCTGCCCTGCAAACCGGTTCATCTGTACCATTTTTCTAGGTTCCACATATATGCGTTAATATATAATACTTGTTTTTCTCTTTCTGACTTACTTCACTCTGTATGACAGTATCTAGATCCATCCACGTCTCAACAAATGACCCAATTTCGTTCCTTTTTATGGCTGAGTAATATTCCATTATATATATGTACCACATCTTCTTTATCCATTCGTCCATCGATGGGCATTTAGGTTGCTTCCATGACCTGGCTATTGTAAACAGTGCTGCAATGAACATTGGGGTGCATGTGTCTTTTTGAATTGTGGTTTTCTCTAGGTATATGCCCAGTAGTGGGATTGCTGGATCATATGGTAAGTCTATTTTTAGTTCTTTAAGGAACTTCCATACTGTTCTCCATAGTGGCTGTATCAGTTTACATTCCCACCAACAGTGCAAGAAGGTTCCCTTCTCTTCACAGCCTCTCCAGCATTTGTTGTTTGTAGATTTTCTGATGAAGCCCATTCTAACTGGTGTGAGTTGATACCTCATTATAGTTTTGATTTGCATTTCTCTAATAATTAGTGATGTTGAGCAGCTTTTCATGTGCTTCTTGGCCATCTGTATGTCTTCTTTGGAGAAAAGTCTATTTAGGTCTTCTGCCCATTTTTAGATTGGGTTGTTTGTTTTTTTAATATTGAGCTCATGAGCTGTTTATATATTTTGGAGATTGATCCTTTGTCCGTTGATTCATATGCAAATATTTTCTCCCA